>NC_080058.1:14830974-14960974 GCF_026212465.1 Amaranthus tricolor
CTTTAGCTCTTATGCTTATTCTAGTTCAAACTACCTATGCTCATACTTGCACAGTCATTCAACATATTCAAGAGAATTATGATCACCACCTTCTATGTTATGATATGATGGACGAATGCACCCAACAAAGGAAATGCTCAAGCAGATAATAATTAGTGGGTTCATGTATAGAATCAATATCAAAACTAGTAAGCTTTATGAAAGCAATTAACATGAACAAATACACAAACACATAAGGGTAAATTTCATATAATCATCACGAGCAAGAGGAAGTTCCCGTTGCAACCAACTTCTCTAGAATTTCTTCATTCATACTTTATATCTTCATAATGACTACTTGTAATACAACTCATGAGTTGAACCAAATACTCAAAAATTTCATTATTTCTTGATAATACATCATTCAATTCTACTGATTTGTTAAATCATGTTATCATTCAAACCAGCATCATGATTATTATTTATAATAACACACATGAGAATAAGTCTCATAACAAGCTAAACAAACTATATATTGATCTATGCACGTGCAATGGTAATCATTATGCATGAATGTGTAATGTATGCACCTATCCCATATCTACCCAAACTCTCACGAATGACTTCTAACTTCAGGCAATTTCGAAACGATTTTGAGAACACAAAGCGTCGAAAATAGGGACCACTGGTTCTGGTAACCACCTGTAACACCTCAGAATTTCCGACCCCTTAACGAAACCAAAACCGTAAAGGACGGGAGGAAATTCGGGTGTTACATAAAAGAAAAAGGAAAAGAATTTAGATAAACTTTAATTATTAACTTTTAAAAGGTGAGTGGAAATTTTGGCAGCATCTGCCTTAAAACTGTGCGCCTTTGTAGAAAAACAAAAGTTAATTAAGAAGCTAATAAAGTAAAGGCACTAACGGCTTATCAAAACTATATCACGGCGGAATAATTCTTCGCCGGCTTCTCAAATCAACATGCCAAACATGGATCGTGGTTCCAGTGTCGACGTTTGCGTTTTTTAAAAAGACTTAACTACTCAAAACCATACAGAGTTATAAACTACGCAGCGGAAATACAAATACACGTGGGAGGACACAAGGCCTCATAACAGAACATATACAACCAAAATTTACAAAAGATAACAAGAGATACAAAATCGAAAGATAGGGTAATGACACAAGTTATGCTTCGCCCTCATCACTTTCCCCAAATGCAATGCAATGCATAAGAAGCTCCAGTACCTGCTACGCTGGTCTATGATCCCCCTGCTGCTCGACATTAGACCAAGGGCCAATGTGTCATAGCAGGACAATCATAGAAAGTCAACAAACAAACATAAACACAAACACATACACGTCAGTAACTAACATCAAATAGAATAAGGCCAACTACTAGATAGCATTATATCATAAAACAAATAAGATGATTTCATAAAACGCAAGCACGGATAGTAACCGTTTATCGGCCACTTATACTTCTTAATTTCATTACGTGCTTTCCAACCCGAACCATGTGCTCTCGGGTAGAATGCAGGTCTTCACGTTCCTCTCTTCAAACATAAACTCTTGTAAAACACGCATAGATTAACTCGACCTAGGCATTAACAGAATACCTAACTCATACCCTTATAGAGCTTGTCTATCTTAAGGTAAGCGTGATCATAGTTCGTAATACCCTTGAAGTAACTTAACTTAGGCGCACTTCTCACTAGCATAAACTATTCTATCAATAATAAGTATACGTTCTATCAATGAGTAAATATTCTACCAAAGAATGAACCTTCTATCATTACATAACTTTCGATCAATGAATAAACTTTCTATCACTGAATAGTTTTCTATCAGTGGATCTTTTCTCTACTTCCTGGCATAGTGACACTCCAAAGGGCGTTATCGGCCTCCCGGCGCCCAATGGCAAAGTATGAGCTCATGCCCCCTCCAGCTGACCCTCTCGGGTCCTACCTTCGGGCTAAACCTAACACACTGGGGTACTAAACCAGTGAAGAGGCCACCATATTGGGGTTTGCAAGGCCCGCATGGTAACACCTCGGTCAAGGGGCGTTATCGGCCTCCCGACGCCCAATGACCCAAGCATGCTCATACCCCCCTTACGGTGGTCCCGTCGAACCTCACCTAGGGGACTAATAAAACAACCGGACATAATCCAGTTAAGTCACGCCAGCTAATCATAATATAGTACCTTATCAGATGGGAATAACTTCCACTCTCAACTATTAATGAGCGCCCTGGGATAGCTGCGCGCTAAAACCCACTGAGCCACTCAATAGAATATGAAATTCCCCTATAAAGGAGTCATTCTAACTCCAATTAGGCATAATCTAATTCTTAAATAAATAAGGGGTAGTTCTCGCCCTCTATTAACTCTCATTCTCTAAACTATTCTAAGCGCAAGGATTTCATAGTCGATAGCTCTTCATGTAAAGTGTACTCAATAGTATCTCATAGTTTCAATGCAATGTATATTATCACAATAAACAATAATGTCTTAAAGAAAATTGCGTATAAGGGTTAGTTACTGCGTGTACGTACCTGTAAGCGTCACCGCACGATCAAAAGTCACAAAATCACCCAACTAAGGCTCTACTTTCCTCTTACGTAATAGGCACCTATATAAGTTATGAGTAGAACTATTAAGTTCCCTTAACTACTTTGACACACCAAACTAAATACCAATTTAACCGCTATCACCCATTCAACATGAGTTTCCGATTACTCTAGCACGCACACAACCCATTCAATACAAGTCAAAAATTATTAACTCAATACAACATAAGTCTTTCCATCAATTTAAAGTAGAAGTATGTGTGAATAGTTTCTTTACATTAATCAACTTGAGTTATAGCGATCCACGTTACTTTAGGATAACATATCAATTCACACTTAAATCTTGCGATGTTCATGTAGTGCTAATATGACGACAATGACGAATCTTAAGTTTATCACATCGCAATATCATCCATTATATTCTTCAAGGTTAGGAAGAACTACAATCACGACATCATAACTAGTAACTTTAGCAACTCTCAACAATAAGTTAGACACTATGCTCATGACTTATTGAAATTACGTATTTACAACATCAATAACAACCTAATAAGGTAGTAGTAATTCTCTACAATTAAATCAATAACAATTAGCAACTCCTACTTCCAATTAACAACCAAAACCATTTCTATAGTCAATTGTAATCAAAACATTACTAATTGCCACCACGATAATCAACAAAGTCTCAACTACTTATAAGATTATTGAATAAATCATCACATCACCAAAGTAGCATACAAACACACACACACACTACTAGTAATCACATCTCTAAATAAAACCCTAATCATTTCATTTCAATGACAATTCTTTTAACTACTACCCATACTAGAATTCAATGAGACTAATACAATACACAATCAACACACAACTCATGAACATGGTAGATTCTAATTAAAATTAGTAAATTAATCAATTGGAAAGTGAGATGCTTACAAAGATTAAAACTAGTAAGAATGGTGAAGAGGAGGATGAAGGTCGTGGTGGTGGTGCACGAAAGCCAAGAAGGGCTGGAGAGGGCCTTAAATCGAAAAGCAATTGGCGGTTGTTCGTGGGTCTGCTGCCGGCCAGCCACAGCGAGGGAGGAGGGAGTGTGCTGCGGTGGCGAGAAGAAAACGCAGCTGCTGGTCAGAGGAGAACGCAACCTTGCTGCTGCTGCTTGCGGGAAGGAGAAGGCGGGCTGCTGCTGATCGTTCACTGGTGGCGCAGGGGAGAAAAAGGGGTTGCTGGTGTCCTCGTGGCTGCCGGGCTGCTGTGCGGGAAGGGGGAAAATGCGGGAGTGAGGGAGGAAGGAAGAAGAAGAGAAAGAAGGAGGAAAAGAAGGAAAGAAGTGACGGCTCCCTCTTGAGTGTTTAGGGTTTCAACGTTTTTATACTCGTTATTTCTATTATTATGATTATTATTATTATTATTATTATTATTATTATTATTATTATTATTATTATTATTATTATTATTATTATTATATATTTATTTATTTATTTTTCATCTCGATTTGTTTTCTTACGAGACCCAACTAAGAGACTCACCTTCGAGGGCTCACACATTTTAATAAATAATCATTTCGATTCAAACCTCTTTATTGGAGAAGTCGTAACTATATTTTTAATATATATATAAGTCGACATTTAAATCCGTATATGAAAGAAATTTATTAAAACTAATTCGGAAATAATTAAATAATAATTGTAAAATCTTTAAAAACTATTAAAATATTAAATAATTACGTCATTAAAATCTCAGGGTGTTACAGACTACCCCCCTTAAAAGGAGTTTCGTCCCCGAAACTAGCGCAACCAAGTGCGAAATTGTGAAAATTTATATTTCTAATAACTCAAGGAGGCGTCTTAACGATTTTAAGCCTAAGGAATTAACTCAAAGATCGTGACCTTATTGACACTATTATACTCACTCTATCCAAATATTCATGCATATTTCGTTCCGAGCATTCATAACCATCTAAATTAACTCAACACCCAAACAAAGCATGTAAATGTCACACAATTAACTTAACATAATCAATCAAAAGCATGTAAAAATCATACAATTGACTCAACACGGTCAATCAAAAGCATGCAAATATCACACCAATTGATTCACACAATCAATCAAAGCATGTAGATATCACACAGATAGGTTCAAACAATGAATCGAAAGCATGTAAGTTTGTAATAGGTTGTTATCATAGAGACAAAAATGCGTGAAAACACAAGAGAAAATGCGTGTAAATGCGCGAAATTTTACCGCATTCTACCCCCCTTAAAACTTAGTTACGACCTCGTAACTCACTAACCTCGAAACATATGCAAGGATAGTGTGGTTAGACCATGGAACTCTAATTATTTCATCTCTTCGATCTCAGTGCTACATACCCTAGTATGTAGGTCTCAATATGTTCTCTTAGTAAGACAACTCTTCTCAATGTTTACAAAAATAACAGAACTAGCAGATGTGGCTTTTAAAAAAAAAAAATATCACTTGAGTTCGTAACAACACGAAACGTCCTGTTATCTAATGTAATTCTCAAACAACATTTTTCAATTCTACGTGACCACCTAAGGTCGACTTTGTGATAATCTTGAAATGTACGGAAGGTTTAACTATTATAATTTGAACCATGAATGGGGGTAAAATATCAAAACAACAAAGTCCTAAAAGTAAAGTGCACGAAGTTGCTCAACACTTAACTCGTATTACAATTAGAAACCCTAGACCTGAGGATACTTGAATTTTACAAAACTGATTGGTTATCACCTCCCAAATCGATTCACCGCTAACTTTACTTATCATGACATAATCCTAACCTTTTACTTAACATGAAATGCCTTTTTTTATTAACCATATATGATCAAATCATTTTATAACATATTAATTCATACATCAAGAATCGATTAGTAGATTAATAACTCAAATTAATAACTCATAACATAATACATGTTTCATGTATATAATCCAATTGTATATACCACATTTTTAGCAAGTTACTGTAGTTAATAGTTATACGTTCACAACTATGATACTAATACACATATTGTAATCATTCAACAATAACATCCTTTATCCATCATAATATCAAATTATAATTATGATAATGTGAGGATGATTTACAATCATGAAGACATTTTTCAACTATTCACTTACCATACAACTAGATATGTTGAAAGTATAGAATTTTTTTCTTTTTTTTTTTCTTTTTTATTTTTTATTTTTTATTTTTTTATTTATTTATTTTTTTTATTTTTTTATTTTTTTATCAATTAAGATCACGAACTCATATATGACTGAAGTAATGCATCATGTTCATATATAACGACAGCACTAATGGTACTAATAGGGTAATAATAACAGTGATGATCAACAAAGATGGCATTTTATGTATACAAAAAAAATGCAAGATGAACACACCTACATCATCGCAATTTCCCATATCAATAGCAAAGCAGTTATGTATCATTCAGTTCGATAAAGTTGTGATACCAACACTAATTTCACAATATCCAACCTACATCATAACATTTCCATCTCAATACTACCTCTACCTATAAGACCGTTATCGCAACCATATGACTGCTACATTAACTATCCTAACATTATACTAAGGTACAACAACACAAGCCAACAAAATAACGCAACACTTGAAATTATGCATTACAATTATTCCTTCGCAAAAAAAAAAAAAATTGGAACTCAATCACCCTTCGACCTAAGAGGCGAAACTTAAAACTAACAACTATAACATAATGATTTGTATTAAAACACGTCAAAATTTCAAAACTCTTTCATCAAATGCTTATTACGATCCAATGATTTAGTAACATCAAATTAAAACTCTTCTTAACACAAGTGCGAATATTATTTAACTCTCTTTATCGCATAATAATGATTGTGTATAATAATCGTTTAAGACATACTCCATTATCTTGATTCATCTCTCAAGTTATAATTATTTGCATACTCATTGTCGTTTCTTCAATGTTTAGGTTTAAAACACCTGGACTTTTATTAGGACCACATTATCTTTAATAACCCAACTTATCACATCAATCATTATTAAAACAATAACTTGCATAGAGTCAACTTCATTTAGAATCTCATCTGAGTCTTATCATTTCGATACACTAGCAGGGCTATTAAATTGGTAATCAATGAGAAATTCTAAAAGACTTCAAACATTTAACTATATCTTACGTGCACAAGGACGCTTATTCCACCTCATCATCAGGTTATTTTATCCTTATGTCTTGTAATAGCCCAGAAGGCCATGAGGAAAACAAATTATAATATCACTGATTCCTTTTTAATTTCAAATATCATTTTATCCAGTTAACGCTTTAAAACCGTCACGGTTCTTCTTCACATTATCATCCGATTAAAATATTCATCACTCCATATAGGCATTTAATGAGACAAAATGTCTTAACTCAATAGTGCTCCCTTGAATCAATCCTTAGGCCCTTAACATGAAAATTTGTTTACGATGATTATTCTTTAACTATCCACTTTAATATGAAGTTATCGACTTATGTATGAATGATATATCATGTCTCAACGAAATACAGAACTCAAAGGACTTGCGAACAATAATTTTCTCCTTTGATACTCAAACTCATATGTCTTCAAGAAAAAAAAATCACCCTTATTTTATCCAAGGAATCCCTTTAAATAGAGATTTAAAGGTTGTTAGCCTTCAACAAACATGAAATATTATATTCATTATGATGAGAGTTGAATGCTTACAAAAATTAAAATCAATGACAGAGGACCTTTATAGTATATAATTCATCAAAATATATATAAAGTGTTTACTAAGGCTGATAGGTTGACTATCGTTTTCACTCTCAACTGATTCTCAAGGTCTCACTACAAGCATAATATGTTGGGTTTAGAACTAACAAATATATGTTACATAAACCAATTTAAAGCATCAGTCTCAATCACTGTATGAGACTAAAAACGTTTATTGGTAGACACGTTTATGCCACACTAAAACTCAACACCAATGTTACTATAGCTAGTTACAAAGGTCGAGAGCCTCAATCTAGTAAGAATTATAACTTCAAATAGAAATATTAAAGCGATTCTAGTATGAACAACAATACTAATGTGATAATTTGGTTCAGCTAATATAGCATTATCTTTAAACACTTAGCGGCGTTGAAAACAATCTCTTAACTTCAACTCAACACTATATAAAGAATATATCAATAATACTCTTATAGATCATGGTTCGAAATTGGGGGTTGAATTCTCAAACTATGAACTCTTAACGTGCTCTCGAACTTCTGCTTATATTAATATGTAGGTTTTAACGCATCTATACTTTAGCTATGACCGCATTATTATCATCAACTGGTGATTAAAAATTTATTTACAAGGTATCGCATACAAGACCCTTTTCTTTCATTTACAATACATCAAATTCTTATTACCCTTTAGCTCTTATGCTTATTCTAGTTCAAACTACCTATGCTCATACTTGCACAGTCATTCAACATATTCAAGAGAATTATGATCACCACCTTCTATGTTATGATATGATGGACGAATGCACCCAACAAAGGAAATGCTCAAGCAGATAATAATTAGTGGGTTCATGTATAGAATCAATATCAAAACTAGTAAGCTTTATGAAAGCAATTAACATGAACAAATACACAAACACATAAGGGTAAATTTCATATAATCATCACGAGCAAGAGGAAGTTCCCGTTGCAACCAACTTCTCTAGAATTTCTTCATTCATACTTTATATCTTCATAATGACTACTTGTAATACAACTCATGAGTTGAACCAAATACTCAAAAATTTCATTATTTCTTGATAATACATCATTCAATTCTACTGATTTGTTAAATCATGTTATCATTCAAACCAGCATCATGATTATTATTTATAATAACACACATGAGAATAAGTCTCATAACAAGCTAAACAAACTATATATTGATCTATGCACGTGCAATGGTAATCATTATGCATGAATGTGTAATGTATGCACCTATCCCATATCTACCCAAACTCTCACGAATGACTTCTAACTTCAGGCAATTTCGAAACGATTTTGAGAACACAAAGCGTCGAAAATAGGGACCACTGGTTCTGGTAACCACCTGTAACACCTCAGAATTTCCGACCCCTTAACGAAACCAAAACCGTAAAGGACGGGAGGAAATTCGGGTGTTACATAAAAGAAAAAGGAAAAGAATTTAGATAAACTTTAATTATTAACTTTTAAAAGGTGAGTGGAAATTTTGGCAGCATCTGCCTTAAAACTGTGCGCCTTTGTAGAAAAACAAAAGTTAATTAAGAAGCTAATAAAGTAAAGGCACTAACGGCTTATCAAAACTATATCACGGCGGAATAATTCTTCGCCGGCTTCTCAAATCAACATGCCAAACATGGATCGTGGTTCCAGTGTCGACGTTTGCGTTTTTTAAAAAGACTTAACTACTCAAAACCATACAGAGTTATAAACTACGCAGCGGAAATACAAATACACGTTGGAGGACACAAGGCCTCATAACAGAACATATACAACCAAAATTTACAAAAGATAACAAGAGATACAAAATCGAAAGATAGGGTAATGACACAAGTTATGCTTCGCCCTCATCACTTTCCCCAAATGCAATGCAATGCATAAGAAGCTCCAGTACCTGCTACGCTGGTCTATGATCCCCCTGCTGCTCGACATTAGACCAAGGGCCAATGTGTCATAGCAGGACAATCATAGAAAGTCAACAAACAAACATAAACACAAACACATACACGTCAGTAACTAACATCAAATAGAATAAGGCCAACTACTAGATAGCATTATATCATAAAACAAATAAGATGATTTCATAAAACGCAAGCACGGATAGTAACCGTTTATCGGCCACTTATACTTCTTAATTTCATTACGTGCTTTCCAACCCGAACCATGTGCTCTCGGGTAGAATGCAGGTCTTCACGTTCCTCTCTTCAAACATAAACTCTTGTAAAACACGCATAGATTAACTCGACCTAGGCATTAACAGAATACCTAACTCATACCCTTATAGAGCTTGTCTATCTTAAGGTAAGCGTGATCATAGTTCGTAATACCCTTGAAGTAACTTAACTTAGGCGCACTTCTCACTAGCATAAACTATTCTATCAATAATAAGTATACGTTCTATCAATGAGTAAATATTCTACCAAAGAATGAACCTTCTATCATTACATAACTTTCGATCAATGAATAAACTTTCTATCACTGAATAGTTTTCTATCAGTGGATCTTTTCTCTACTTCCTGGCATAGTGACACTCCAAAGGGCGTTATCGGCCTCCCGGCGCCCAATGGCAAAGTATGAGCTCATGCCCCCTCCAGCTGACCCTCTCGGGTCCTACCTTCGGGCTAAACCTAACACACTGGGGTACTAAACCAGTGAAGAGGCCACCATATTGGGGTTTGCAAGGCCCGCATGGTAACACCTCGGTCAAGGGGCGTTATCGGCCTCCCGACGCCCAATGACCCAAGCATGCTCATACCCCCCTTACGGTGGTCCCGTCGAACCTCACCTAGGGGACTAATAAAACAACCGGACATAATCCAGTTAAGTCACGCCAGCTAATCATAATATAGTACCTTATCAGATGGGAATAACTTCCACTCTCAACTATTAATGAGCGCCCTGGGATAGCTGCGCGCTAAAACCCACTGAGCCACTCAATAGAATATGAAATTCCCCTATAAAGGAGTCATTCTAACTCCAATTAGGCATAATCTAATTCTTAAATAAATAAGGGGTAGTTCTCGCCCTCTATTAACTCTCATTCTCTAAACTATTCTAAGCGCAAGGATTTCATAGTCGATAGCTCTTCATGTAAAGTGTACTCAATAGTATCTCATAGTTTCAATGCAATGTATATTATCACAATAAACAATAATGTCTTAAAGAAAATTGCGTATAAGGGTTAGTTACTGCGTGTACGTACCTGTAAGCGTCACCGCACGATCAAAAGTCACAAAATCACCCAACTAAGGCTCTACTTTCCTCTTACGTAATAGGCACCTATATAAGTTATGAGTAGAACTATTAAGTTCCCTTAACTACTTTGACATACCAAACTAAATACCAATTTAACCGCTATCACCCATTCAACATGAGTTTCCGATTACTCTAGCACGCACACAACCCATTCAATACAAGTCAAAAATTATTAACTCAATACAACATAAGTCTTTCCATCAATTTAAAGTAGAAGTATGTGTGAATAGTTTCTTTACATTAATCAACTTGAGTTATAGCGATCCACGTTACTTTAGGATAACATATCAATTCACACTTAAATCTTGCGATGTTCATGTAGTGCTAATATGACGACAATGACGAATCTTAAGTTTATCACATCGCAATATCATCCATTATATTCTTCAAGGTTAGGAAGAACTACAATCACGACATCATAACTAGTAACTTTAGCAACTCTCAACAATAAGTTAGACACTATGCTCATGACTTATTGAAATTACGTATTTACAACATCAATAACAACCTAATAAGGTAGTAGTAATTCTCTACAATTAAATCAATAACAATTAGCAACTCCTACTTCCAATTAACAACCAAAACCATTTCTATAGTCAATTGTAATCAAAACATTACTAATTGCCACCACGATAATCAACAAAGTCTCAACTACTTATAAGATTATTGAATAAATCATCACATCACCAAAGTAGCATACAAACACACACACACACTACTAGTAATCACATCTCTAAATAAAACCCTAATCATTTCATTTCAATGACAATTCTTTTAACTACTACCCATACTAGAATTCAATGAGACTAATACAATACAAAATCAACACACAACTCATGAACATGGTAGATTCTAATTAAAATTAGTAAATTAATCAATTGGAAAGTGAGATGCTTACAAAGATTAAAACTAGTAAGAATGGTGAAGAGGAGGATGAAGGTCGTGGTGGTGGTGCACGAAAGCCAAGAAGGGCTGGAGAGGGCCTTAAATCGAAAAGCAATTGGCGGTTGTTCGTGGGTCTGCTGCCGGCCAGCCACAGCGAGGGAGGAGGGAGTGTGCTGCGGTGGCGAGAAGAAAACGCAGCTGCTGGTCAGAGGAGAACGCAACCTTGCTGCTGCTGCTTGCGGGAAGGAGAAGGCGGGCTGCTGCTGATCGTTCACTGGTGGCGCAGGGGAGAAAAAGGGGTTGCTGGTGTCCTCGTGGCTGCCGGGCTGCTGTGCGGGAAGGGGGAAAATGCGGGAGTGAGGGAGGAAGGAAGAAGAAGAGAAAGAAGGAGGAGAAGAAGGAAAGAAGTGACGGCTCCCTCTTGAGTGTTTAGGGTTTCAACGTTTTTATACTCGTTATTTCTATTATTATGATTATTATTATTATTATTATTATTATTATTATTATTATTATTATTATTATTATTATTATTATATATTTATTTATTTATTTTTCATCTCGATTTGTTTTCTTACGAGACCCAACTAAGAGACTCACCTTCTTGGGCTCACACATTTTAATAAATAATCATTTCGATTCAAACCTCTTTATTGGAGAAGTCGTAACTATATTTTTAATATATATATAAGTCGACATTTAAATCCGTATATGAAAGAAATTTATTAAAACTAATTCGGAAATAATTAAATAATAATTGTAAAATCTTTAAAAACTATTAAAATATTAAATAATTACGTCATTAAAATCTCAGGGTGTTACAATATATATGTATATATATATGTATATATATATATATATATATATATATATATATATATATATATATATATATATATATATGTATATATATATATATATATGTATATATATATATATATATGTATATATATATATATATATGTATATATATATATATATGTATATATATATATATATATATATGTATATATATATATATATATATATATATATATGTATATATATATATATATGTATATATATATATATGTATATATATATATATATATATATATATATATATATATATATATATATATATATATATATATATATATATATATATATATATATATATATATATATGTATATATGTATAAATATATATATATATATATATATATATATATATATATATATATATATGTATATATATATATATATATATGTATATATATATATATATATATGTATATATATATATATATATGTATATATATATATATATATGTATATATATATATATATATATATATATATATATATATATATATATATATATATATATATATATATATATGTATATATATATATATATATATATATATATATATATATATATATATATATATATATATATATATATATATATATATATATATATATATATATATATGTATGTATGTATATATATATATGTAATTATATATATATATATATATGTAATTATATATATATATATATATATATATATATATATATATATATATATATATATATATATATATATATATATATATATATTTAATATTTGGAAGAAATTACAAAATCGTAATAAGGTTTAGGAATTAAAGGTGATTTGAATTAGCTAACCAAAGGATTAGGAATTCGAAAAAAAATTTCGGAATAATAAATCGGAAGATTAAGATTAAGAAATTTGAGCCTGTTACAACTCTTTCCCCCTTTAGATAGTTTCATCCTGAAACTAGAACTTACAAAAAGGTTAGGATATCGCTTTCTCATGTCAACCTCTTTTTCCCAAATCGCCTCTTCAACTCCGTGGTTTGACCATAAAACCTTGGCCAATGGAATCCTTGAATTTCTCAACTCTTTTACTCGGGTATCTAAGATCTTGATTGGTCGTTCCTCATACACTAAAGACTCCTCAATCAAAAGCGGTTCGTGCATTAGAACATGAGACGGATTATGAACGTACTTCCTCAACTATGAAACATGGAACACATTATGAACTTTTGCTAAACTCGGAGGTAAAGCCAACTCATAAGAAACTTCCCTGACTCTCCTTAAGATCTCAAAAGCTCCAATAAACTTCGGAATCAACTTTCCTCGAACTCCAAAACGCTGGACACCCCTCGTAGGTGAAACATTAAGGAAAACCTTGTCGCCAACCTCAAATTGCAACATCTTTCGACGATTATCAGGATAACTCTTTTTTCGGCTTTGTGCTGCTCTCATGTTCTGTTGAACAATCTTCAGAGCATCAATGGATTCCTGAATCACATATGGACCTTCGAGAATGGTCCTATCACGCTTCCTTCCATAAAGAGCTTTATACGGTGCCATCCTAATTCTAGATTGGAAACTGTTGTTATAGGCGAACTCCACTATCGGTAATTTATCTTCCCAAGAACCTTCAAAGTCCAACACACAACATCTCAAAAGATCCTCTAAATTTTGAATAGTTCTCTCAGTCTGACCATCAATCGCAGGATGAAAAGCAGTACTCAAGCACAACTTACTCCCAAAAGCATCCTGCAACTTTTCCCAAAACCTCGATAAAAACTTCGGATCCCTATCCGAAACAATAGTCCTCGGAACACCATGAAGTCTGACAATCTCTCGGACATAGGTATCTGCTAATTGCTTGGCCCCCCAAGTATTCTTCATCGGCACAAATCTAGCGACCTTGGTCAATTTGTCAACAATGACCCAAATAGCATCATTCCCTCGCTGGGTCCTTGGTAGCCCTACCACAAAGTCCATAGAAATCGAGTCCCACTTCCAATCTGGGTCTTCAATTCAAATTGATTTGGAACACACAATCTACCATTCATCCTCAACTCTCCTCTTTCTCCTAACTCAAAAGCATCAGTCTCATTTTCCTCAACTCTATGGATCAACTCAACAATCTCTGGATCCTCAAGTTGTGCCTCAATTATACGATCAAACAAAGTGGGTTGTATAGTCATTGCTCCCAAATACTGACCAGTCTCGTGTCGACTACAAATCTCTAATCCCCAACTATGCATCTTATGATACAACTCCCATGGTACAGACATAATGGCATTCATAGATACTCTCGGTCTCCTACTCAAGGCATCAGCTACCTTATTCACTTTTCCAGGGTGGTACACAATTTCAAGATCATAATCCTTAATAACCTCAAGCCACCGCCTTTGGCGCATGTTCAATTCCTTTTGGTTGAAGACATAACTCAAATTTTGATGATCAGTGTAGATCTTACACGGTAACCCATACAAATAATGTCTCCACAACTTCAAAGCAAAGATCACTGCAGCAAGTTCAATGTCATGCACGGGGTAATTCACCTCATGTGGCCTTAACTGCCTCGATGCATAAGTTATGACCTTTCCTTCTTGCATAAGTACACAACCAAAACCTTTGAATGAAGCATCACAATAGACCTCGAATGGCTTGCTACAATCAGGCATTGCTAAAACAGGGGCGATAGTAAGTCTTTTCTTTAATTCCTCGAAAGCAATTGTGTGCCTCTCATTCCACTGAAATCGTATCCCTTTCTTCAACAGCTTAAACATGGGACGAGCAACCTTAGAAAAGTTTTCAACATATTTCTTATAGTACCCAGCTTATCCCAAAAGCTCCGAACTTCAGTCATAAATCTACAGAAATTCCACCCTTAGACACCACATGACCTAGAAAAGAAATTTCCTCAAGCCAAAACTCACACTTACTAAACTTCCCATACAATTTCTCTTTTCTCAAAAGCTCCATAATCATTCTCAAGTGTTCTTCACGTTCTTCCCCATTCCTTGGATATACCAAAATATCATCGATAAAAACAACCACTAATTTATCCAAATAAGGATGAAGATAACACTGCATCAAATTCATAAATGCTGCAGGTGCATTTGTTAACCCAAATGGCATCACCAAAAACTCATAATGTCCATATCGGGTCCGAAATGCTGTTTTAGGAACATCCTCATTGGCTATCCTCAATTTTTGATATCCAGACCTTAAATCAATCTTCGAGAACACCTGAGCGCCTTTTAGCTGATCAAACAAATCATCTATCCTGGGCAAAGGGTAACGGTTCTTAATGGTGATCTTATTAATCTCCATATAATCAATACACAATCTCATCGTTCCATCCTTCTTCTTCACAAATAGAACAAGGGTTCCCCAGGGTGACACACTAGGTCGGATAAAACCTTTCTCCAATAACTCATCCAATTGCATTTTCAAATCAGCTAACTCAGCTGGAGCAAAACGGTACGGAATCTTAGAGATAGGGGTAGCATCAGAAATTAGATCAATATGAAAGTCAACCTCTCTCCTTGGAGGTAAAACAAGTAGATCCTCAGGGAAAACATCAGGGTAATCACAAACAATTGGAGTTTGCTCAAGATTTAACTTGATTTTCTCCTCACTACTAGCAATAAAACACAAATATCCCTCATCTCTATGTTTAATCATCTCAATGGCTTGAAATGCAGAATTGGTCTGAATGGGAAACACAAATTCTTCCTAATCAAACATTCTCCACCTGGAGCCTTAACCCGAACGATCTTCTCTTTACACAAAATCTCCACATGATGACGTCCCAACCAGTCCATCCCCAAAATAATATCATATGTACCCAACTCAAACACTATTAAATCGGTACGTAGATAGTTGTCCGAAATCTCAAGAGGGAAATTAGAAAAGATACGGTCTATAGGAATGGTGAACCGTCAAGTAATGGAATTTTTAGGAAGAGTTGTTTTGAAAATCATTTGAAATTCAATTTTTTTTTTCTTTTTGTTTTTTTAAAGTCGGCTATCGAGCCTTTCACATGGAACTAAAATTCCAGGATTCGAGTAACTTTAGCTCTGATACCACGTGTAGCAGAAGCGGCACTCTCGATACATAATTAACATTATTAATTATACTTAAGATAAATAATGCGGAAGTGTAAAACGCCAAACTGCTAAAAAAACATAAGTACATCATAGTTATCAAAGTCACCAAGTAAAATCAATGCAGCTAAATCCTCGATAGAATAATTAAAGTTGCGGCTTGGATCGAAACCTAAGCTAAATTTTCTAGCAAAATACTGTCATCCATAATACGGATGACAACCGATTAAATCAGTCAGCGATAAAGCCGAGTACAATTTCCTCAACAAGCTTAAGATGCGATAGTTAAATCATGCTTACAAAATAATCATCAAGCACAATATAGAAGGTTATTACTTATTATTGACCTTTACTAAGCAATTAAGTTATATTCTCAATACTTGTAGAAGTTCATTACTACTACTAAATACTTGGTGACCTTAATGCTTATTTAATCAAGTTCAATTAAGCCTCATAACTTTACCATCATAGCACATCACAAGATCACAACAATAATGACAACTCATATATGTAAGGTCTGGTTAGGTGAGGACCGTAGTCCTAAACCCTAACTGTGGTGGGAGTCGTCACTCCTCTCAATACTGTTATGCTCGAGACTTCACAGGATGGGTTTTTCTCGGACCCCCTGTCTGACACCGCATTTTACGTGCCGGCTAACACGGACGCCGGGATTTTACATGCCGGTCCATGGTTCAACGTTATCTTACTAAAAGGGTCATACAATCAATATAATGCAATATCAAACAAGACTCTAAACGAAATAGTTTACTTCTTATAAGTCAAACTTTCACTAGTCAAAATTTTGACAATTCTACCCTTTTAATAGAAACAAATTACTAGTATCTAATCAATTAATATTAATTAAATAACAAAACTTCGTAGCTATACTTAGATTCCTGAGGCTAAACTAAGTCATTATTATGTCATAAATAATCATAAAAGTCAAGGGTAATATTTATAAGTACTTAATAACGTATTTTATCAAATAACTAGTAAAAAAATAGTAAAACGGATCTATCATAACTATCAAAAACATAATCCGACAAGTTATTAAGGGTCCAAAATCTAAATGAAATAAGTTTTCAAGAAAAACAACACTAAGCATTTTAACAAATTTGTTTGACTATTTTACCGATAAACCGATTAATAATTCTTTATAATTACTTGAGTCCAAAATTTTAAAAAAAAATTATCAAAACACCAAGATGATATGGAATCATTTTAGAGACATAAGTTTATTTAACTAGTAAAATTCATATATATCTATATTATCATCTTAATAAAAAATTTCCATATATATGACATTTTTTTCAAGTGTCCCAAAAGTATTATTGTTTTGATGAAAATATCACTAAACTAAATATGACTTTAATATTACCATATAAAGTTTAAATGATTAAAATAAAATCATGTTGATCATGCTTTTATATTATCGAGTAGCCACAAATAAATATCACATAACGAGAGAGTTAAGAAAATGTGTACCATTTTCCTCCAAAGGTGGTGCTAAACCAAGTAAGAGAATAATAGTAGGAAAATAATAACTTAAAGAAATAAGCTCCAAAAGAGAAAGTCTTCAAGGCTCCAAGCTTCAAAGAAGTAGATCTTTAATTACCCAAAAGATAATGATATCCAAGCTCCAAAAGATAATACTTGACTTTTCAAAAGTTGATGATTATTGGCTTAAGAAGTGATAAGATCAAGCTCTATCTTCATTTGATTCTTCAACTAATAAAAAGGGTATAAAGTTAGTAAGATGTTAGTGAAGTGAAGATATAAGAAAGAATGGTAGAAAGATTTGATGATGGGGGTGCAAGTGATCTCATGGCTAAGGAGGAGTATTTATAATGAGTTTTTGGTAACTTTTTAGTTCATAAGATTGTATGAAAAAGAGTGTTAGGGGTATAGAAGAAGGTTAACTTGTGCAAGTGATTTAGAGTGTGTAAGTGAATGTGTAAGAGTTGGAGTGTGTAAGTGGATGTGTAAGAGTTTGGAGTGTAGAAGAAGGTAAACTTGTGTAAGGAAATGATAATAGCTTGTGTAAGTGATGAACATTATGGATTGATGTAGAAAGGATTTTAGTTCTTTATAAGCACTAAAATATTTTAGTGCTTATAAAGAACCAAAATCCTTTCTACATCAATCCATAATGTTCATCACTTATACTTATGTTGTTTTTATAGTATTTAAGCAAACCTTATGTTATATTTTCTCAGTTGTAAGATTTTTTTTACTTATGTTTTGAACGGTTTTAGTTTAAATGGTTTTTAGCAGTCCAGCATTTTACACTTTCGCATTATTTATCTTAAGTATAATTATTAATGTTAATTATGTATTGAGAGTGCCGCTCCTGCTACAGATTTAACTGTTGAAAATGTAATAATCGAATTTAATGATAATGAAAATATGATCGTTGATGAAGAAAATCACACTACTAGACTGTGTGAAGGTATGTGAAGTATGTGTTCAACATATTCAAAGTAAGTGTTTATAGTATATGAAGTAGGTGTTTATGATAAATAACAATTATTTATGATATGCATATGGCATTCAAAGTAGGTGTTTATGGTATATGAAGTAGGTTTTTATGATATGAAAAGTAGGTGTTTAGTTTATTAAAAGTAGATTTTCGATGATTATGGAGTAGATGTTTATGGTATATAAAGTAGATATTTATGTTATGTCAAGTAGGAGTTTATACTTTAAAGCAGGTATTAATTGAATGCAGAATTGGTGTTTATAGTATATAAAGTAGGCGTTTATTGTATGAAAAGTAGGTACTTATGATATGATAAGTTGGTGTTTATCATATGAGAAGTAGGTGTTAATTTTATTTAGTTATTTTTTTTTTTTGAAAATTAGGAACTTTTATTTATAAAAGAAGAGACCAACAACATTTAAAGAGATATCTAATGTACCTCTCAAGCATAAAAATACGCGTAGTAAAAGAGCCATTGAGGAAACATAAGATGTAGGACACCGTTTAAAAGAAAGTGGACAAGTCACTATACACACCAAGACCATGCCTAAAGGAGCTGTACAAAAACCTCCTAGTCCAATAGGACATACACTTGACGGTGAGCCACAGCCTGACTCACCTACGCACCTAAGAACCAAAAATAAAATAACATACACCTTGGAAGAGCCACGAGACAGGCCCCCCAAAAACACCAACCAAACCCCAACAATAAGAGTCTAATAAACACCGAGAAAAACTAACCCTAGAACTAGTATAAGACATGGACGTCAGCTGCTAGAAACCAAATTTGTGAAGTGATAAAACCCATCCATCCCACCAAACCATGACAACTAAAAAAGAGCGGACAACCAGCACCATCAGGCCCTCAACATGTGGTGGTGGTGGCCAACACCACCAGTTTAAAGAATACTAAGTAGGTGTTTATGGTATATGAATTAGGAGCTTATAATATGTCAAGTATGTGTTATGGTATGTGAAGTAGGTGTTTATGATATGTGAATTAGGTGTTTACGTTATTTGAAGTATGTGTTTATTGTATATCAAGTAGATGATCTTTTTAAGACGCACACATGTATACCTACTATTATTTTTAGGTATTAGTCACAAGATGCAAGAAAAAATGAATTTTTGGATACTCTTAATGATCACATAAACTTTGTTAATGTGTATGTTATAGTTATGTTTATTCTATGCAAAGTATATCTTCATGGTTTATATAATATTCCTAAGTTTTTCTTAGTATTTAAAGTAGGACTAGTTCTTTGTTATATTCAAACTAGGTGTTTATGGTATGCAATGGTGTTTATGGTATGTAAAGTAGGTGTTTATCATATGTGAAGTAGGTGTTTATGGTATATAAAGTAGTTGTTTATCAAATGTAAAGTAGGTTTTGATAATATGTAAAATATGTTTTTATAGTATGCAAAGTAGATGTTTATGGTATGTGAAGTAGGTGTTTATGGCATGTGAAGTATGTGTATATGGTATGCCAAGTAAGTAATTATGGTATGTGCAATAGGTGTATAGTATATGTAGAGTTGGTGCTTATGGTATGCAAAATATGTATTTATGATTTGAATTAATTATGATTTAAAACAAAAAAAGCTAAGGATGAAGGCTATAGTGGGTGCAGATCTGATCAACTAATATAGAGGCAAAGAAGGATTGTCAATTTTTCCACCGTGCCAAGCTTGTTCAACCGTTAGTCAAACTCATTTTCACTCCTTTTAACCCTAGTTCTGATTTGATAAAAAGGATTTAGTGGTATTTCCACTATATCAAATACATCATATACACTAATATAGCCTTAGATGTTTTGAATGTTTTGAATCCAATTTAAAGGGTCAAAGTGTACAACCAAAAAGGTATAATGCCTGATGATAATTTTTGAAATTTCACCTTTAATAAATCGTCAAATTCAAAAGATGTCACATTAGCAACTTGAGAAAAGTAGGGGTGCGCAAAATGAGACCGACCAACAATTCAGACCGTAACTGGTTGAGATCGGACCTAAACCGGACCATAGCAGTTGCATTCGGTCCGATCTCTGGGTCTTACTTATTCTTCATTCCGGATTTTCGATCCGATCCAATCTAAGCCCGAAAAAATCAAGTTAGACCGAATATATATAAAAGTAATTTTGAAGAGGAATAATATTCACGATTTTTTTGTATATACTTATTTAAAGGACTTTATATTTTTTATTTCTAACACAAAAAAATTTTTTAACTCAAATATTTTAATTTTATAATAATTAATTTGCTAAATTATTTTAAATCAACCATTTTTTAATTTATTTTTGGTATCAAAAAAATGCTTTCGGTCTAATCGGTCTAAACCCGGACCAGACTGGATTAGACCGAGATCGAACCGGATGGATCCAGTTTGATCTCCGGTCTTAATATATTCAAAATTTTGATTTCCTGGTCCAACAGGTTATTGATTCGGTTCGGATTTTAGACCGGTGCACACCCCTTGCAAGTTAAATTGAAGAATAAGAGAAAGCTCAGGTTATATTTGAACTTTTTGATTTTTTCTTTTGATTTTTGTGTTTTTTCTTTTATTTAGTTTAAGGCCGGTCGATTTTGAGTTGGTTCTACAAAAGCTCACTCGACCTGCTAATCCGATCTGAATCAAACCCGAAATATGTGGGATTAGATTGAGACTTTTAACTCAATTAATTAAACGGGTTAATCCGACTTAATTTGTTTATTAAATGGGTTAGGTTCAAGTCAAAATTTTAAAGCTAAAACAAACTTGTCTAACCCATTTAATTAAACGAGTTATTTTCGAGTTTAATTAATAAATATAACTTAAACTTAATTTGATCATTTACTTCTTTTTTTTTCTATGTTTCATTGTAAATAAAAAATAAACAATTTAGGAATCAAAAATTTTAAATTAAGGCATAAAAAATTAGATGTAGTCAATGTTGAAAACCTTAGAATGAAAACAAAAAATTAAACAGGTTAAGTGGGTCGAAATCAAGTTAACTTAATATATTACAGGTCATTATAGAGTTGTGATATTTAACTCAATTAACTGAACATGTTAGATTTAGATGAAGAGATTTATAACCTATGTATATATGACCAAACGCAAAACTAACCCAAGTTAATCTGTTTGAGCATTTTCCTTGAAACACCGTCTCAAAGGAGAAATTGTGTAATAAAAAAGTGTAGTTTAATAGTTTTCGAGGGGAAGAGAAGATGAACTTTTGTCATTCTATGACTTTTAATGGGAATATATGATAAAAGGTGGAGAGAGGATTTACTCAAGTAACGTTACCATAATTGCACTAGCAAAGTGGTAGGGACCCAAAAAAAAAAATTGAGATTCTTTTGGTAAAGATCAAATTGAGGTAGCTTGTTGGTGCTTTGGGGATGGGCGCAAATTGCCAAAGTTGACTTTATGAAATAAGTTTGAAAAATAATTAGTCTTTTGAAAGATCATTTTGAGACGTATTTTAAATTTAATTTATTAAAAATTAATATTTACTTGTTTTATTTTTAATATTAATTTATATTATTCTTAATGCTTACCTACTGTATCTTTAATGTTTATTTTCAATATTTTAAATGTCTATTTATATTATTCTTAATATATACTTATAATATATTAAAAAATATATAATAGATCAGCCAAATTAGAAATAATTTCTAAAAACAACCTATCTTACAAGATTTGTGTTTGAAGAAATGTCATAGCCTTATATGTTATTATTTACTTCCATCTTTAGATGGTAATGTGAGATAATAAACATCCATTATAATTTATTTTTGTCTATTTTATCTATTTTTAAATAGTAGGTGAAAAATAAATTATATGATAAGTGAAAGCAAAGTAGAGGTAATTTAGAGATTATATTGAGTTTTTTTTTTTTTGTTAAATATAGAAATAGTGTATGAATTGTGAAACAACAAAAAAGATAATAAATGCAAGTATTAGTAGGTGTTTTGATATAATAATTAACTTACAAAACTTTATCTTCTTTATGTACAAATAGATAATATTTTGTTTATTAATTGATGGCAACCGTTTATTGTTATGCATCAACAATTTTTGAACAAATTAATTTTATCTGCATGTTCAAAATCAGCTAGTCGAATTAATTTGTCAAATCAACTATCAACTACCAGTTATTTGTCAATCCCCTTATATACAATAATTGCTCCTAAAATGATACCTATGCTATGGAAAACTATGAAGTACCAGCTGTTTGTTAATCCCCTTTATAATCCCAATTATTTTAGCACAATTCTCTTTAGATCATATTAAAAAAAAAAAAACACATCATTATGATAAGTGTTTTGTTTAATATGATTAGAAGAGAATTGTGCTAATATAATTGGGATTATAGAGGTTTTATTTGTTGAATGTACAAATGCGATATTTTGAGCACACAAATAACTAATTAAAAAATCATATTTGATAAAGTTTACTAAACCTACATTATATATTGAAGTTGAGTTCGTTCACATATACGTGCTTGTGAAGAAGATCCACTCTTAATCAGGTGTTAATGGAATAACCAGCAAGTTATATTGGGTTATCAAGTATCATACATTTTCTTTGTCAATACGAAAACATAGGTGGCTTTTTCTTCTTTATAATCTCCCTTATATATGAACTCATCCTTGACATGTAACTTGATTGAGTTGTTCAATGGGGCGGATCGGGTGTTTTTCTATCAAGTCTGGTGAAAATATTAATAGGTTAGACTATTTTGAAAGCCATTTGACCCGTTAGTATTCGACCTGTTTTGATCCGACCAATATATTTACAATCTTTATTTTATTAAATGAATAAATTTTCTAGTGGTGCATAGGATATAATTGTGTTTGGTTATTTAATTATACATTTGTTTCTTCTATAGGCATTACCATAGTATAATCAAAATTAACATTTGAATAAGTAGCAATTTTCTGTGTACTAGCTGTAACAGACCCTTTTTCTTAATCTTAAATATCTTGACAAATTCAATAATCATTTCGTTTTATTACTTTCTTTTTAATGCCGTTACGAAGTTTTATTCCAATAGTTTTTAAGTTCTAGATTTTCCTTTATATAAAATTTATTTTTCTTAAAATAAATTACCTAAATATTAAGTCTAGCAAAATTACCTACAATAACTTAATCTTTTTAATTTCTATATTAATTTATAATTAAATATAAAAATATATACAATTAAAAAAAAAAGAAGAAAAGTGAAAAAGTGGGCGGCAAGACTATGTAAGCTAGGTGCCAAAATAATTAATTTGGCCTTATCCTAAGGATAAACCCAAGATAAAAATCTTGGAGTAAATTATATTTACTTGCCCATGAAGGATAAGGAAAAAAATTAAAATAATAAAAATCTTATGCCTATAAATAGTCCAAAGCATGCCGTGGGTAGGAAATAATAAGACATGGAAAATCAGAAAATTTATTTCACAAATATAAACTAATTCCTAAAAAAATTTCTAAAAACCCTACAAAAATTCCTAAAAATTCTCAAAAATTTTCTAATAATAGTATTTAGTGTTAATTATAGAAATTCAAGGCGAGGAAGCTAATATTGTGGCTAAAAATTCTACAACAAAGGAATTTAATTAATAGTGAAACTATTAAAGGTATAAATTCTTACATATATTTATTTACATAAAATTATGCTCATAAATTTTATATGTGTTTATTATATATAAATTAATATTTCTGGAAATTTTGGTGAATTAATTCGTTGTGTATTATTTTATATGAATTATTCATTAAAATTGCCAAAAACCGCATAAACTGAAATAATTTTAATTAAAATAGTAAACATTAATATTTTTAAACGAAAATGTTTCTGTAAATATATATATATATATATATATATATATATATATATATATATATATATATATATATATATATATATATATATATATATATATATATATATATATATATATATATATATATATATATATATATATATATATATATATATATATATATATATATATATATATATATATATATATATATATATATATATATGAAATATAACTTGTGTATTAATTTCGTGAATTATAGTGGAGTATAAATATTATTATTAATTTTTGCTAAAAAACGCATAAAATAAGGAAATTCATAAATTCTGGTTAAAAATAATTATTTCTGGAAAAAAATAATTTATTTTAATGGTACTATATTTTCTTTTCATTTAAATTATTTATGTGAAATTTTATGATATTTAAATTTTAAAGAAATAAATTAATAAATTAAATTGTTATTGTAGGCAAAAAGAATAAAAATGAAAGAAATAATTAAAATTAATTTATTTTGGTAAATAAGAATATACACCAACTTATTTAATAATAATTTATTTATTTTAAAATATTTCGTGTAGATTTTGATCTTAACAAAATTAATTATTCATGTATTAAATAAAAAAATAAGTTATTAAGAAATTAATAAAGCTTAATTGAAAATTAATCTATAAATACTAAAGACCCATTTAGTTTTGATTTTAATAATAATAAATGATTATTTATATGTAACTTGTAATGAATTTATTTCTATTGTATGATATTGTAATGTTGCATTTATATGAAAACAGTAACATGATAAAAAAAAGGCTTGATAGTAAGGAAATGTCGAACCATGCTTCCGGCATGTAAAAAACGTGGGACGTGTTTTCCGGCACGTAAAATACGGCGAACACAGTAAGGTTGTTTAACCTGATCTGTGGCTCGAGCAACATTGTTGGAGGAGTGACGACTCCCACTAAGTTAGGGGTTTTGGTTTACCTCACCCTAACAGGCCCTTACATATATCAAACAAAGATCATATGTGTTGCATTTATTAAATAATTAAACGGATTCCACGCCCTAACACTCAAGCAGAAGTGTTAGTAAATCACGCCCTGGTACTCAAGCAGAAGGACCAGAAGATTAATATATATATATAAATAAATCTAATCTTAAAAAATGAATTCCTTATAATACATAAGATACCTTGCATATTATTTATTGCAATGCACTTATTTTTGCTTATTACTTAATTGTCGTGCATATACTATCCATACTTGTATAGTTGCGGTAAGTTTTTATATTCGGTTTTTTTTAAAGCTGACCGATTTCCATCGGCTGTTCCCATATTTCGGGAGCAGATGCTGCAGGTAACTTTATATGAAGTTATTAAGAAGCTATAGTATTGTTTGTGTGATGTTAGTATATATGTAGTTTATATTACGGGTATGTAAAAACGATGATTATGTATTAAAGAAAGATGTAATACGTAAAATTATATTTTAATGATTTAAACTTTTTTTGTTTTTTCGAAAATTCTGTTTTGTTTTATTTCTTTTTTCGAAATAATCACGGTTCGATAGACTTCCGCTTAGCATTACATACTATTATATTACTTTATACCTATATTTGGAAAAGGATTGTCCGTTACACTTGGTATCAGAGCCAACGTTATTCGAACGGTCGGATCTTCTTATCCGATACTAGGAAACTCCGTGATAAATTACGTTTTTGAAAAAAAAAATTAGTATTTTAAAGGAAATTTGTTTTATGTGTTTTATGTGTTTAAAAAAATGATTTTCATTTTAAAATATAGCTTATGCAACACTTCCCTACTTTATTAAAAGATTCCAAGAGGTAGTAGTACAGGGTATATCGTAAGAGGTGAACCTTTGGAGATCATTATGATGGTTTACACCAGGAGTTTGAAGTTGAAGATAAAGTAATTTTTGGAAAATTCCCTGTTGGTAATTTAACAGCAAATGTTTTGTTTGATTGTGGAGCGGATAGGTCTTTTATTTCTAGTGCTTTTCTCCACATATCTTCTATTTCTTTGAATCCTCAAATATCCCACTTATGTATCAACTTACCTGATGGTACACCTTACCTGTGTGACCGTATCTTTTATGATTTTCCATTGGAGATTTGTGGGAATCTTTTACCAGCTGACTTAATTCAATTTGATTTGGGAACATTTGATATCTTTTTGGGTATGGATTGGTTGGAGAGATACTTAGCGGAGATTTTGTATAAAGAAAAGGTTGTTAGAATAGAAACTTCCAAGGGAACGAAGTGTATTCGGAAGAACTCAAAATCTCAGCTAGAGACAATTTCTGTAATTCAAGCATCACAAATGATAAGACAAGGAGATGAAGGGTTCTTATGTTTTGTTACTACTGAAGAAGTGAAACCTAAACCTAGTTTGCAAGAAACCCCGATCGTTAAAGAATATTTTGATGTGTTTCTTGAAGAATTACCCGGTATACCTCCAAAAAGAGAAGTAGACTTCCATATTGACCTTATTCTTGATATTACCCCTATTTCTAAAACTCCTTACTGTTTTGCTCCAGCTGAATTGGCTGAGCTGAAAAAGCAGCTAGATGAATTGCTGGAAAAAGGTTTCATTCGACCTAGTGTTTCACCATGGGGAGCTCCGGTTCTCTTTGTCAGAAAGAAAGATGGGAGTATGAGGTTATGCATTGATTATAGGGAGATCAATAAGATTACCATCAAGAATCGTTATCCCTTGCCAAGAATAGACGACCTTTTTGATCAGTTGGGGGGAGCAAAGGTCTTTTTGAAGATAGATTTGGGGTCTGGTTATCATCAATTAAGGATTTCTGAAGAAGATATTCCTAAGACTGCATTTGTAACCAGATACGGGCACTATGAATTTCTAGTAATGCCATTTGGTCTAACGAATGCTCCAACAGCATTCATGGATCTCATGCAAAGATACTTCAACCCTTACCTGGATAAGTTTGTAGTTGTGTTTATTGATGATATATTGGTGTATTCGAAGAATGAAGAGCAACATGAGAAGCACTTAAGGATAGTTTTGGAGAAATTGAGAAAGGAGAAACTTTATGGCAAGTTTAGTAAATGTGAATTTTGGTTAGAAAAGATATCTTTCTTAGGGCACGTTGTTTCGAAGGATGGAATTTCTGTTGACCCTGAAAAGATTAGGGCAGTGATGGAATGGCCGAATCCAAAGAGTGTTACTGAAGTAAGAAGTTTCTTAGGCTTGGCAGGCTATTACAGGAAGTTTGTGGAAAATTTTTCTAAAATTGCCCGACCGTTGTTTGAGTTGCTTAAAAAGGGAGTTCGGTTTCAGTGGGGCGAGAAGCACAGTAAATCACTTGAAGAGCTTAAGAGGAGACTTACGACTGCACCTGTGTTGATCATGCCTGATTGTGGGAAAGCATTTGAGGTATATTGTGATGCATCGAAGGAAGGTCTGGCATGTGTGCTAATGCAAGAAGGCAAAGTAGTAGCTTATGCGTCCAGGCAATTAAGGCCACACGAGCTAAATTATCCAGTACACGACATTGAACTAGCAGCCGTAATTTTTGCCCTGAAGTTATGGAGACATTATCTCTATGGAGTACCATGCAAGATCTTCACTGATCATAAAAATTTGAAATATGTCTTCACTCAGAAGGAGCTGAATATGCGACAAAGGCGGTGGCTGGAAATCATTAAAGACTTTGATGTTGACATAAATTATCATCTTGGAAAAGCAAACAAAGTGGAAGATGCATTGAGTAGAAGGCCGAGGATATCTGTAAATGCTATAATGACGGTACCTTGGGAACTATACCGAGAAATCTAAAAGTTTTAGATCTAGAAATTGTTAATCACTATCAAGTTGTTGAGTATTTGGGAGCAATTACTATACAACCGACTTTGTTCGAAAGAATTATAGAAGCACAACAAGAAGATCCCGAGATAATCGAATTAATCTTTCGAGTTCAAAGAAAAGAGACAGAAGCGTTCGAAGTGGGTAAGAAAGGTGAACTAAGAATGAACGGGAGATTGTTTATAACAGACAACATATAATTGAAAGAAGAGATTTTGAAAGTAGGACACCAATGAATGTTTCACTTACACCAAGGAATGTTTCACTTACACCCTGGTAGAGATAAGATGATGAAGAATTAAGAAAATTATTTTGGTGGAAAGGTATGAGAAAAGATGTAACTGAATTTGTATCTCGGTGTTTGATTTGCCAGAAGGTGAAATTTGAAAGGCAGAAGAGTTATGGACTACGTCAACCACTAGAAATTCCTGAATGGAAATGGGATTCCATATCCATGGATTTTGTAGTTGGATTACCAAGAACGCAGCGAGGTAATGACACAATTTGGGTAATAGTTGACAGATTGACCAAAGTTGCAAGATTCCTGCCAATGAAGGGAACATGGTCAGTAAAACAATTGGCTGACGCTTGTATTCGAGAAATTGTAAGATTACATGGAGTACCGAGAACCATTGTGTCTGACAGAGACCCAAAATTTTTGTCACGATTTTGGGAAAAGTTGCAAGAAGCATTTGGATCGAAGCTATGTTTAAGTACTGCATTTCATCCGGCTACTGATGGCCAAACCGAAAGAACCATCCAGACATTAGAGGATCTTTTGAGATGTTGTATTCTTGAATTTGGTGGTTCATGGTAGCAGAAACTGCCTTTGATAGAGTTTTCGTACAACAACAGCTATCAAACCAGCATCAAGATGGCACCAAACGAAGCCTTATACGGGAGAAAATGTCGAGTACCGTTGTGTTGGGATCAGATGGACCAAAATATGCCTCAAGGACCAGATCTTATCCAAGACTCTATTGATAGCTAGAGGGTGGTACAAGAGAACATGAAGGCAGCACAAAGTAGATAGAAGAGTTATGCAGCCAATCGTCGCAGAGCTTTCCAATTTGATGAAGGTGATAAAGTATTTCTAAAAATTTCACCAACAAAAGGAGTCCAACGCTTTGGGATAAAAGGGAAATTAAGCCCTAAATTTATCGGACCTTTTGAAATTTTGAAAAGAGTAGGGGAAATGGCATATGAACTAGCTTTACCCCCGGGTTTAGCTAGAGTTCATAATGTATTCCATGTTTCTCAGTTGAGAAAGTATATCCACGATCCATCCCATGTGTTAGTTCACGAACCCCTCCAAATTGATGAAAACCTGGCTTATGAAGAAAGACCAATTAGAATTTTGGATCGGCAAGTGAAACAATTGAGGAATAAAAGAATACCTCAAGTTAAAGTGTTATGGTCGAACCATCATGTTGAAGAAGCAACCTGGGAAAGCGAAACTGATATGAGAGAACGCTATCCCCAGTTGTTCATTTAGATTCAAGTTTCGGGACGAAACAATGTTAAGGGGGGAAGAGTTGTAGCAGACCCTTTTTCATAATCTTAAATATTTTGACAAATTCAATAATCGTTTCGTTTTATTACTTTTTTTTTAATGCCGTTTCGAAATTTTATTCCAATCGTTTTTAAGTTCTTGATTTTCCTTTATATAAAATTTATTTTTCTTGAAATAAATTACCTAAATATTAAGTCTAGCTAAATTACCTACAATAACTTAATCTTTTTAATTCCTATATTAATTTATGATTAAATATAAAAATATATACAATTAAAAAAAAAGAAGAAAAGTGAAAAAGTGGGCGGCAAGACTATGTAAGCTAGGTGCCAAAATAATTAATTTGGCCTTATCCTAAGGATAAACCCAAGATAAAAATCTTGGAGTAAATTATATTTACTTGTCCATGAAGGATAAGGAAAAAAATTAAAATAATAAAAATCTTATGCCTATAAATAGTCCAAAGCATGCCGTGGGTAGGAAATAATAAGAGAAGGAAAATCGGAAAATTTATTTCACAAATATAAACTAATTCACAAAAAAATTTCTAAAAACCCTACAAAAATTCCTAAAAATTCTCAAACATTTTCTAATAATAGTATTTAGTGTTAATTATAGAAATTCAAGGGGAGGAAGCTAATATTGTGGCTAAAAATTCTACAACAAAGGAATTTAATTAATAGTGAAATTATTAAAGGTATAAATTCTTACATATATTTATTTACATAAAATTATGCTCATAAATTTTATATGTGTTTATTATATATAAATTAATATTTCTGGAAATTTTGGTGAATTAATTCGTTGTGTATTATTTTATATGAATTATTCATTAAAATTGCAAAAAACCGCATAAACTGAAATAATTTTAATTAAAATAGTAAACATTAATATTTTTAAACGAAAATGTTTCTGTAAATATATATATATATATATATATATATATATATATATATATATATATATATATATATATATATATATATATATATATATATATATATATATATATATATATATATTTATATATATATATATATATATATATATATATATATATATATATATATATATATATATATATATATATATATATATATATATATATATATATATATATATATATATATATATATATATATATATATATATATATATGAAATATAACTTGTGTATTAATTTCGTGAATTATAGTGGAGTATAAATATTATTATTAATTTTTGCTAAAATACGCATAAAATAAGGAAATTCATAAATTCTGGTTAAAAATAATTATTTCTGGAAAAAAATAATTTATTTTAGTGGTACTGTATTTTCTTTTCATTTAAATTATTTATGTGAAATTTTATGATATTTAAATTTTAAAGAAATAAATTAATAAATTAAATTGTTATTGTAGGCAAAAAGAATAAAAATGAAAGAAATAATTAAAATTAATTTATTTTGGTGAATAAGAATATACACCAACTTATTTAATAATAATTTATTTATTTCAAAATATTTCGTGTAGATTTTGATCTTAACAAAATTAATTATTCATGTATTAAATCAAAAAATAAGTTATTAAGAAATTAATAAAGCTTAATTGAAAATTAATCTATAAATACTAAAGACCCATTTAGTTTTGATTTAAATAATAATAAATGATTATTTATATCTAACTCGTAATGAATTTATTTCTATTGTATGTTATTGTAATGTTGCATTTATATGAAAACAGTAACATGATAATAAAAAGGCTTGATAGTAAGGAAATGCCGAGCCATGCTTCCAGCATTTAAAAAACGTGGGACGTGTTTTCCGGCACGTAAAATACGGCGAACACAGTAAGGTTGTTTAACCTGACCTGTGGCTCGAGCAACATTGTACTGGAGGAGTGACGACTCCCACTAAGTTAGGGGTTTTTGTTTACCTCACCCTAACAGGCCCTTACATATATCAAACAAAGATCATATGTGTTGCATTCATTAAATAAGTAAACGGATTCCACGCCCTAAAACTCAAGCAGAAGTGTTAGTAAATCACGCCCTGGTACTCAAGCAGAAGGACCAGAAGATTAATATATATATAAATAAATCTAATCTTAAAAAATGAATTCCCTATAATACATAAGATACCTTGCATATTATTTATTGCAATGCACTTATTTTTGCTTATTACTTAATTGTCGTGCATATACTATCCATACTTGTATAGTTGCGGTAAGTTGTTATACTCGATTTTTTTTAAAGCTGACCGATTTTCATCGGCTGTTCCCATATTTCGGGAGCAGATGCTGCAGATAACTTTACATGAAGTTATTAAGAAGCTATAGTATTGTCTGCGTGATGTTAGTATATATGTAGTTTATATTACGGGTATGTAAAAACGATGATTATGTATTAAAGAAAGATGTAATACGTAAAATTAGATTTTAATGATTTAAGTTTTCTTTGTTTTTTCGAAAATTCTGTTTTGTTTTATTTCTTTTTTCGCAATAATCACGGTTCGATAGACTTCCGCTTAGCATTACTTACTATTATATTACTTTAAACCTATATTTGGAAAAGGACTGTTCGTTACACTAGCAATATATTATTTTTTCTCAAATAGTTAGGTCAAGACACAATGTTCATGATGCAGTTTACTCAAGACATTCTCTAGCGCCTAGTAGTATGTTCTTGATGCTATTAATATTTGATCCGTTAGAAGAGCCCATCAAAAACAAATTAATTTCAGCAATTCTTTTGAGAGACTGTCTTTATAAGAGACGGCTCTTTAGGCCCAGCCCAACAATTAAAAAAAAGAAAAACATAAAAATTGACGCCCACGTTTTAACGCATTTGAAGTAGGTTTTATAACCTATTGAAATTTGTATTTTGATCTATTAGAATTAGTATTATAACCTATTGAAGTTGGTATTTGGAGTGGGCGTTTTAACCTATTATATGATTGTTTTAACCTTATGTCATTAATCCATTGAAGTTGGTATTTTAACCTATTAAAGTCGGTATTTTAACATAATAAAGTTGGTGTTTTAATCTGTTGTAGTTGGTTAAAACGTCAACTTTAAAAACCAACTTCAACAGGTTAACATACCAACTTTAACCATTAATACACCAACTCTATTAGGCTAAAATACCAACTTAAATAAGTTTGAATACCAACTTAAATAATTCAAAATATTTATTAAGCAGTTTAAATACACCAACTTAAGCATGTTAAAATACCAACTTCAATTGGTTAAAATACCAACTTCAACGTGTTATAAAAACCAACTTAAATAAGTTAAAATACAAACTTACGTAGCATAAAACACCAACTTAAACATGTTAAAATACCAACTTGAACTGGTTAAAGTACCAATTTTAATAGGTTAAACATACCAACTTTAATTGATTATAAGCATAACATATTAAAACACGAACTCCAAATAGGTTAAAACACCAATTTTAATAGGTTAAAATGCCAACTCTAATAGGTTAAAATACTAACTTCAATAGGCCATAACACCAACTTCAAATAAGTTGTCACAAAGTGCGTTTAGACAACTTTGTTTTTAGACGCTTTATTTTAGACACTTGAGCAACCGTCTAAAAAAAACAGAGCCTTTAGACGCTATATTTTCGACGTTTTAAACAGTTGGAAATTAGTTGATTAAATGCGTCAAAAAACTTTAAAAAAAAATAGAAAAATTGGTGTAATAAAAATTGAAAACACGTATCCCGCTTTTTCTAAACTCTCAACATCGAAATCGCGCTTCTTCATTCCAAATCCCGCTTTTTCTAAACCCTAACCCCCACTCTCTTGTCTTCCTCATCGACTTTGTCAACCGCCGGCGCAATTGAAGCAGACAAACCAATTTCGATGGCTATCTCACCCTCACCATTGACTCTCCTCTATTATTCCGGCCATTGTTCTTCATCCTCTCACCATCTTTTATGTCTTCTTCATCCTCTCACGAAATCATCTGCTTTCCTCCCAATCAGTTCGGACGAAGTGAGCTCAACCTGACCGACAGTAATTGTTTCCCGCCGGCAGCACTGTTCACCTTCCAAATCAGTTTGTACCAAATTAGTCAGGTATGGTGGTTTTTTTTTTTTTTTTATCTTTGTAAATTTCGAGAATTTCAGATATTGCTGATTGTTAAAATAATCATGAAAAATCTAGGATTTTAATTAAACATAAAAATATCTAAACTAATAAAGAATTAAAAAAATAAAAATATCTAAGATAATATAATAGAAGACCTAGAAAAAGTAATTTAAAAATAAAAATATCTAAGATATTTTAGTAAACTTGTAACCAAACTCATCAATATAAATACTCATTGATGTAATCAATGTTTGGGAATGAAGAAGAATATTCATCCTACATATTCACTCATCTTCCTCTCCAAATAAATCAATTCACTATTTTACCATCTAAATTTTCCTACTTTTGGTATCAAAGCTAATTAAAACCAAGACCTTCAAACAACCTAAACACATTAAGCAATATACTCCAAACTAAAATAAACCTCTAACCACAAAATAAAAAATGACCCCAACCATTAATTGCCCCCAAGTTAATTGGGTTGCCACATTTAAGGAAGAAAAATATGAACAATGGGCTATGCAAATGAGGTCAATATTTATCTCCCAAGATTTAACGGGAATTAGTACAAGAAGGTTATGAGCAACCACCAAAAGATGACACTAAAGAGTCATCTTGAGATGAAATAAAATAAAATAATATAAACAAAATAGGATAAGGGATAACTATGCCCTATCCCTATTATATCGTGGAGTCGACGAGGCGGCCCGCAAAAACAGCTACGGAGGCTTGGAGGATCCTGGAGACAAAATACAGAGGTTCCGAAAAGGTAATTCTTTTTAAACTCCAATCACAATGGAGAGAATTTGATAATTTACTAATGGCAAAAAATGAAACAATACAATCTTTTTTTGACCGAGACACTAATATAGTTTATCAAATAAGATCAAATGGTGGTAAAATAGAAGATTAAAATGTGATTCGAAAAATATTAAGAGTCTCTCACGAAAATATAACATTATTGCCACGACAATAGAAGAAGTTAACAAGAAAAATTTATCTCAATTAAGTATACTCGAACTAATGGGATCACTACTTGCACATAAAGATAGATTAAAAAGATTTAACGAATAACCACGAGAACAAGCTTTTCAAGCTAAATTAAAATTTTCTAATGGTGAAAATAAAAATGGTCATTGTAAAAATTATGAAAAGGACAAACATCAACTAATCGTAGCAACGGAAGAGGAAATTTTAAAAATCAAGGGAGTCGATTAAATAATTAAACTGACCTTTTATGTAAATTATGTAAGAGAACTAACCATAATACTAATGATTGTCGGTATAAATGTAAGAGGTGTAAAAAACACACTCACTTCGAAAAAGATTGTTTGTATCAACAAAAAAAAGAAGCAAACTATTCCAAAACAATAATTCCGGAGAACAAATATTTTACACTAGATTGAATTTACAAGAAAAAGTAAGTGATATATGGTATATTGATAGTGGTTATTCAATCACATGACCGGAAATAAAAATTATTTTGTCCCTCTTGACGAAAATATTAAAATACACATCACACTTGGCGACGGTAAAAAAAAAGATGTCGCCGGAGAAGGAACAATTGCCGTTAAAACAAAAAATGGCTCATCAAAATTAATTCATGAAGTTTTATATGTTCCCGGACTTGCACAGAATTTATTAAGTGTAGGCCAATTAATTAAAAAAAGGATATATGGTTAAATTTAAGAATAACAAATGTAAAATTTATGATAAAAATAAGAGTCAGATAATAACAACTGTCGAAATGGCTCCCAACAAAATATTCCCATTAAAAATGCCATTTGAAGAAAACTTGGCTTTAAGCTCAATAAATGATGAATCCACCTTATGGCATTTGAGATTCGGGCATCTAAATTTTAACAGTCTAAAAATATTAAAACAAAAAGAAATAGTAATTGGGCTACCATCAATAGAAAATGAAAGAAAAATTTGCGAAGGCTATATATATGGCAAGATGCACAGATTGTCGTTTCCTACGGCATCTTGGAGGGCCAACGCTCCTCTAGAGCTTGTTCATGCAGATATCTAGGGTCTTATCAAGAACCTGTTTCTTGGCGGAAAAAGATATTTTCTTTTGTTCGTAGATGACTACTCTCACATGATGTGGGTATATTTCTTGGAGAAAAAATCAGAAATTTTTTCCCACTTCATGCAATTCAAAGCCTTCACAGAAAATCAAAGTGGGCATTCTCTTAAGATTCTTAGAACGGATCATGGCGGAGAATTTTCAAGCAACGAATTCAACAGCTTTTGTAGGAAGAATGGAATTAAAAAGAGAACTTACAGCAAGGCATACATCTCAACAAAATGGTGTCGCAGAAAGAAAAAACCGCACTATAGCAAAGATGGCCTGCAACATGATGCAGGGTAAACATCTACCCAAAAAATACTAGGCCGAAGCTGTTCTCACGGCAGTATATATCCTCAATAGATCTCCCATAAAAGCAGTTTAGGATTTAACACCATATGAAGCTTAGCACAAGAGAAAGCCAAGAGTAGAGCATCTCAAAGTGTTCGGATGTAGCTTATGCCCACATCCCGAAGAAGAATCGGGAAAAGCTCGATGAGAAGGGAAAAAAATGCATATTCATTGGATACAGTCACGAAACAAAAGCATATCGCCTTTACAAGTCTGAATCTAAAGAATTAATTATCTTTAGAGACATAATTTTCGACGAAGCAGCCGAATGGACGTGGAAAGAAAAAGAAATTGAAGCTCGCGAAGGAGATACTCTCCCAAGAGATCCAAGTGAGGAAGACAGAACAAACCAACCAACAAACCCATCATCTCCGAGTCCAAGCACACTTGGAAGTACAAGATCATCCCCAAGCTCAAGAAGCCAAACATCATGTTCAACTCCTCAATATCAAGAAGCCCGAAGATCAACACGCGATCGGCAACCGCCATCATGGCTACAAGATTACCTATTGTGACCAAGCAATAATGGTTCTCTTCTTTAGTGAGCCACAAACATTTCAAGAAGCGGCACAAGAAGAAACATGGATTGAGAAAATGATCGAGAAGAATCACACATGGGAACTTATAGACAAACCACAAGACAAGGAAGTCATCGGACTCAAGTGGGTCTACAAGTTGAAACATAACGATGATGGCTCCATCAACAAGTACAAAGAAAGGCTCATAGAAAAGGGATATGAGCAACAACCAGGAATGGACTTCAACGAAACATATGCACCAGTTGTCCACATGGAGACAATCAGAACACTTCTGGCATTAGCATCACAACATCAGCTACCAGTCTTTCAGCTTGATGTCAAATCAGCATTTCTAAATAGAGAACTCGAAGAAGAAATGTACATCGAGCAACCGCAGGGATACGGATTCAAAGGCCAAGAAGGCAAAGTTTACCGCCTTCGAAAAGCTCTGTACGGATTCAAACAAGCACTCCGAGCGTGGAACAGCAACATCGATAATTATCTTCTCCAACATGGTTTCATCAAGAATTCGAGTGAACCTTCACTATACATCAAGACACAAGGTAAAAACTTTCTATTTTTATGCCTGTACGTGGATGATCTAATCTATACAGGCACACATCTAACGATGATCAAAGAATTTGAAAAGGCTATGATGAAGGAGTACGAGATGACAAACCTTGCTACAATGAAATACTTCCTTGGCATACAAATTAAGCAAAGCCCAGGAAGAATATTTCTATCACAAAAGAAATATGCAGAAATTCAACATGGGTGAATGTAAACTGTTGGGTACACCAATGGCAATCAATGAGAAGTTATCAAAGTACGATGGCAAACCAAAAGTCGACGAAGCAATGTATTGAAGCTTGGTCGGCTCTCTCATTTATCTCACACATACAAGACTAGATCTAACACCCCAGAATTTCCGACCCCTTAACGAAACCAAAACCGTAAAGGACGGGAGGAAATTCGGGTTTTACATAAAAGAAAAAGGGAGAGAATTTAGATAAACGTTAAATATTAACTTTAAAAAAGTGAGTGGAAATCTCAGCAGCATCTCTTCTAAAAATTGAACATGTGGTAGAACAATTAGCACAATAAAACATTAAACTAATCTAAGACATCATTGCCTTTAAAATCTCACACCACAGTGGGATGATTCATTGCCGGCTTCTCAAATCAACATGCCAAGCATGGATCGTGGTTCCAGTGTCGACGTTTGTGTTTTAAAAAGACTTAACTCCTTAAAACCATACAGAGTTATAAACTACGTAGCGGAAATACAAATATACGAGGGAGGACACAAGGCCTCATAACAAAACATATAGAACCAAAGTTTACAAAAGATAACCAGAGCTACAAAACCGAAAGATAGCGGTATGACACAGGTTATGCTTCGCCCTCATTACTCTCCCCCAATGCAATGCAATGCAAAAGAAGCTCTAGTACCTGCTACGCCTATCTATGATCCTCCTACTGCTCGACATTAGACTAAAGGCCAATGTGTCATAGCAGGATAATCATAGAAAGTCATCAACAATCAAACATAAACACAAACACGTACACGTCAGTAACTAGCATCAAATATAATAAGGCCAACTACTAGATAGCATTATATCATAAAACAACATAAGATGATTTCATAAAACGCAAGCACCGATAGTAACCGTTTATCGACCACTTATACTTCTTAATTTCATTACGTGCTTTCCAACCCGAACCATGTGTTCTTGGGTAGAATGCAGGTCTTCACGTTTCTCTTTTCAAACATAAACTCTTGCAAAACACGTATAGTATCAACTCGACTAAGGCATTAACAGAATGCCTAACACATGACCTTATAGAGCTTGTCTATCTTAAGGTAAGTGTGATCATAGTCTGTAATACCCTTGAGGTAACTTCACTTAGGCACACTTCTCACTAGCATAAACTATTCTATTAATAAGTAGATGTTCTATCAATGAGTAAATATTCTATCAAATAGTAAATTTTTTATCAATGTGTAAGCTTTCTATCAAAGAATAAACCTTTTATCATTAAATAACTTTCGATCAATGAATACATTTTCTATCACTGAATAACTTTCTATCAGTGGATCTTTCTCTATTTCCTAGCATAGTGACACGGCCAAGGGCGTTATCGGCCATCCGGCGCCCATGGCAAAGTATGAGCTCATGCCCCCTCCAGCTGACCCTCTCGGGTCCTACCTTCAAGAAAAACTAACACACAGGGGTTCTAAACCAATGAAGAGGCCACCATATTGGGGTTTGCAAGGCCCGCATGGTAACACCTCGGTCAAGGGTCGGTATTGGCCATCTGGCGCCCAGTGACCCAAGCATGCTCATACCCCCTTACGGTGGTCCCGTCGAACCTCACCTAGGGGACTACTAAATCAACCGGACATAATCCAGTTGAGTCACGCCAGCTAATCATAATCTAATACTTTATTAGATGGGAATAACTTCCACTTTCGACTAATAATGAGCGCCCTAGGATAGCAGCATCCAAAAACCCACTAAGCCACTCATCAAAATATGAAATTCACCTCTAAAGGAGTCATTCTAACTCCAAGAAAGGCATAATCCAATTCTTAAATAGATAAGGGGGTAGTTCTCTCCTTCTATTAACACTCTCATTCTCTAAACTATTCTAAGCGCAAGGATTTCATAGTCGATAGCTCTTCATATAAAGTGTAATCACTAGTACTTCATAGTTTCGATACAATGCATACTATCACAATAAACAATAATTTCTTAAAGCAAATTTCATATAAGGGTTAGTTATTGCGTGTACATACCTGTAAGCGTCACTGCACTATCAAAAGTCACAAAATCACCCAACTAAGGGTCTACTTTCCTCTTATAAACTGGGAACCTATACAAGTTAGGAATAGAACTTATAAGTTCTCTTAACTACTTTGTCATACCAGCTAAAAGCCAAAGTAACCAGTATCATCCATTCACGACAAGTTTTCAATTACTTCGCACGTACGCATCTCATTCAACACCAAGCATAATCGTCAATTCAACAATAACACAAGTTTTTCCATCGGAAGAATAAAAGGATTATGTCGACTGTTTCATTACACCAACTAACTTTGAGTTATAACGGTTCACATCATCTTAATATAAAGCGACGATTCACACTTAATGTTGATGTAGTGCTAATATGACAACAAGGACGAATCTTAAAGTTATCACATCGCAATATCATTTATTATATTCTCCAAGGTTAGAAAGAACTAAAATCAAGACATCATACAAGTAACTTTAATAATTCTCAACTGTTGACACTATGTTCATGGCTTATTTCCATTATGTATTTATGATTTCAATAACAACCTAATGAGGTATGAGTAACTCTCAACAATTAAATCACTAACAATTAGCAACTACTACTCCCAATTAACAACCAAAACCATTTCTATAGTCAACTATAATCAAAATCATTACTAATTGCCACAACAATAATCAACCAAGTCTTAAAAATACTTATAAGATTATTGAATTAATCATCACACCACCAAAGTGGTATACAAATACACACACACTACTAGTAATCATATCTCTAAATAAAACCCTAATCATTTCATGTTCAAAGATAATTATTTTAACTATTACCCATACTAGAATTCAATGAGACTAATACACAATCAACACACAACTCATAAACATGGTAGATTCTAGTTAGAAATAGTAAATTAATCAACTTGAAAAGTGAGAGATGGCTTACAATGGATGAAACTAGATTATGGGTCAAGAGGTTGGTGGTTCTTGTGGTGGTGGTGTGGCTCAAGGTGTTGGTGGTAGAGGAGGGCTGCGCGGAGCCAGTGGGGAAGCAAACCCGCAGCCTATTGCTGCTGTGATGCGCAACTGCAGCCGCCTGCTGCTGGGCTGCACCGGGGAGTGAGGAGGAAGGCCGGGTGCTGCTTGTGGTGGTTGTGGTAGGCTACCAGCTGCTGCTCTCGGGGTGGTGGCTACTCAATAGTGAGGGAGAGGGGAGAGAAAGGAGGAGAAGGAGGGAAGAGAGGCTGCTGCTACTGGTGTTTCTGTGGGGCCGTGCAGCGGCTGGTGGCGGCATAGTGCTCACTGGCAGCAAAAGGGGAGAAGAGAGAAAGAAGGAGAAGAGGGAGGAAAGAGAGTGACGGCTCAACTTGAGCGTTTAGGGTTTTCACGGGTTTTATACTGGTTATTGTTATTATTATTATCATTATTATTATTATTATTATTATTATTATTATTATTATTATTATTATTATTATTATTATTATTATTATTATTATTATTATTATTACTATTACTATTACTATTACTATTACTATTATTATTATTATTATTATTATTATTATTATTATTATTATTATTATTATTATTATTATTATTATTATTATTATTATTACTATTATTATTATTATTATTATTATTATTATTATTATTATTATTATTATTATTATTATTATTATTATTATTATGTTTATGTTTATGTTTATGTTTATGTTTATGTTTATTTATTATTAGGTTCATTTATTTATTTATTTTTGTCTCGATTCATTTTCTTGCGAGACCCAACTAAGAGACTCACCTTCGTGGGCTCACACATTTTAATAAAATAATCATTTTGATTCGAACCTCTTTATTTAAGAAATCGTAACTATATTTTTTTAATATATATATATATATATATATATATATATATATATATATATATGTATATATATATATATATATGTATATATATATATATATATGTATATATATATATATATATATGTATATATATATATATATGTATATGTATATATATGTATATGTATATATATATATATATATATATATATATATATATATATATATATATATATATATATATATATATATATATATATATATATATATATATATATATATATATATATATATATATATATATATATAAGTTAACTTTTAAATTCATGTATGCAAGAAATTTATTAATACTAATTCAGAAATAATTATATATAATTGTCAAATCTTTAAAAACTATTAAAATATTAATTAATTACGTCATTAAAATCTCGGAGTGTTACACTAGATATAGTCAATGTTGTCAGCATCGTATCCAGGTTCATGAGTGAACTGAGCAAGGATCATCTAACAGCAACAAAGAGGATTGTCAGATACATTAAGGGAACAAAAAGCTATGCGATCATGTATGAAACTGAAAAAGATTTCAAGCTCACAAGATACACCGATAGCGACTGGGTTGGAAGCGTGGTTGATAGAAAAAGTACAAGCGGGTACGTATTTTAGCTTGGAAACAAAGTGGTCTCATTGTCATAAAAAAAATAGGCGACAATAGCTTTATCATCAGCAGAAGCAGAGTACATTGCAGCAATAAGTGCAGCATGTGTAGCAATCTGGCTCAGAAGGATATTAATCGATCAACAACATAAGCAAGAGACACCAACTAAAATGTTTTGCGACAACATGTCAACAATAACAATGACGAAGAATCCAGTGTTTCATAGCAGATCAAAACACATCGAGATACGACATCATTACATTCGTGAGTTAGTAGACAAGAAAGAGATCGAACTACATTTTTGCAAGACAGGAGAGCAACTCGCAGACATTTTCACAAAATCCATATTAACTGATAGATTTATCGAGTTCAGAAGACAAGGGGAGTGTTAAAATAATCTAGAAAAATCTAGAATTTTAATTAAACATAAAATTATCTAAACTAAAGAATTAAAAAATAAAAATATCTAAGATAATATAATAGAAGATGCTAGAAAAAGTAATTAAAAAATAAAAATATCTAAGATATTTTAGTAAACTTGTAACCAAACTCATTAATATAAATACCCATTGATGTAATCAATTTTTGGCAATGAAGAAGAATATCCGTTCTACATATTCAATTCACTATTTTACCATCTAAATTTTTCCTACACGTATTTCGCTATTTTTAAAATTCCATTTTCTAGAGATTTCCCTCTTTTTTTAATTCCATTTTCTTTTATTATCTTTGTTTCGGTGATGAAACGAGGAAGTGGGATACACTTGAAATACCTGGAGATAAGTAGAAGTGTGATCAAGAGAAGCGACTTATGAGAGGATGCGACCTGAATTCCTGCAACACAACACGTTAGCCTTGTCCGGGGGGTGATCTCCCGGAAAACCCCTCCGACGCTCAAGTTAGAACGTAGATCGGTAATTAATGAACGACAGATTGTAGAATGAATGCAAGAAGAGTGTGATTGAGATTGCTAAGGTTTATGCTAGGGCTCGGGAAGGCTAAGGAAATAATGTAATCGAGAATACTTAGAAAGCTATTTCCGATGATGCCATCCTGTTTAGTAGCTATCCCTATTTATAATGGTCAGGAAGGGAAGTTGTATCTCAGAGGGAATAAACTATCATGGGAGTAGTGGGAGAGATGGGCAGTTATCAAGCCTGAAACAAGGAGAGCCAAGCATGATTGAAGAGTGGAAGGTGGTGGGCAGTTATTCTCCTTAAAAGGAGGATGGCCAAAGAAGATAGATGACAGGGAAGTTAAGTATTCTGAAGGTAAAAAGCCCATGGGCCCTCCAAGGAAGACGGGAAGTCCAGCAGAAAGCCCATTGACCAAAAGTCAAAGTCAATCCGGAAAGGTCAAAGGGTATTTTAGTAACATGATGCTAATTAATAAATAAATAAAATAATTGAGTAAACAATACCATGACATTTAGCCCCACGCATGAAGGATGATGTCAAAAGAGAGCCACAACGACTGGAAACATCCTCCTTTATGCGGAAAAACAGGTGCCCGTCGGAGCTTGATTTAATGATCGTAGAGAACATTCGAAAGCCCCATGAGGTAAAACATATACCCAACCCGGCGAATCTCCTCATGGATCATGAAAATTGAGCTTGCAAGCTTCGAATCGACAGTTCATGTGCTGAATTCCGAGTTGTAATGAAAAAGATATGACCTTTTTAAGCTTGTCAGGTAAGAACATATTGAATCCGGGTCAAACAGGCATATGAAGCCGCGGCTTGAAGTATGCCGCGGAGTAGCCCCAGACGTGTTATAACACAACAGCGAAGTAGTGAATGTGGGATCTTGATTCTGCGACATCATGTCTCGGCCCTTGCTTCACTGATATCGCAGAAATCCCCACACTTAAAATGTTTTCAACAAAACACCAAAGGAGGGTCCGACTTATCTACTGTGCGGATTAGATCAACTGTCTGTTTTGAACTGATGCCGCGTAACGCCAAGGGTATTTACGAATCGAATCCCTAGTAAGGATGCGGCATAGCATTCTCCTCAAGATATTTCTACACCTATGGTTGAACTATGCCGCGAACTAATAGTTTGCGTCTTCACTCGCAAGTTCAGCACGAGAATCCCTCTTCAACACTTAGAATATTTTGAGAAAGAGAAGGACCACCTGGGGGTCCGACTTATCGACCACACGGATATCCTTGATATTTGTGGAAAAATAAAAATGTTCAGTACTCCGTCAAAGCAGCCCCCTTTATTCTAGCATGATACGGAATGAGCTCCATAACTCGCATCTTCGATCCCACGGACACACATGAGAGGTTCTATACTTAGAATTTTTCATCTGGACTAGGGTCATTTGGGGGTCCGACTTATCGACCACACGGATGAATATGGGAATCAGCCACTTTACTTTTCACTCCTCATCTTTTATGACGGGGAACCAGCTCGCAGACCCGTGTCTTCAATCATACAGAAATATGGGACTTCTCTCATACTTAGAATTTCTACATCATGACTGAGTGCACCAAGGAGTCCGACTTATTGACCACACGGATTTCCTTCGCCCTTGAGATATTTTCGTATTTCCTTCCATCACATTTCATCCGCCGTGTCCATAAGTCGGACGGTTGAATGCGTAATCTCTATACTTAAAATGATTTTCCTTCCTGGAGGTTCAGTTTAGGGTCCGACTTATCGAATCTCCGGACATATTCGAGTGCTAAAGGACTTGAATAATTATCTGCTCCACCCCTCCCTGGGGGTCTGACTTGTCGACCCACCGGTTGGATGGCTTTGACACTCAAACAAATTTATGACGTTCCTCTCTAATTGGGGGTCCGACTTTTCGACCTTCCGGCTATATTCAAGAATTAACACTTAGAAAAATTTCGCAACATTACCCTTTCAGCTAGGGTCCGACTAATAGACTTCACGGTCATTACTAAACACTTAAGAAAAATCTGTCTTCCCCTTATTGGGAGTCCGACTTATCGACTTCCCAGCTTTCCTCCGGAATTCCACCCTTTCGTTCGAATGCTCAAGTCCCAAGTGAAGCATTTATTGCTGCAATAAATAGGGTAGTTGGAATAGTTCCATTTCACCTAATCTTCATTAACTCCCTCAAATCTTCAAATTGCAAGAAAGAGAAAGTAGAGAGAAACGCTCGGACAATCTTCATCCCTCCTTCAAACTTCTGACAAATCCTTCGAAGATCTTCAAGGTTTCTGACAGATCTTCATCAAGTTTCTGACAAATCTTCAAATTTCTTTTTAAGGTATTCAAACTTTTCCCAGATTTTTCGAATTTCTTCAAGTTATTCTTCAAACTGTTCTTGAATGTTAGCCTAGAACTTTGAATTTGTTTATGAATTTAGTCTCTATTCTTTACAAGTTTCGACTACTACTTTATTATTAACATGGATGTCGCGACTACTCAAGAGACTATAGCTAACTCAGACACCAACCCTAATAACTTGCCGGAAACTCCTTTGATAGTACGTAGGCGTCTTAATAAAAAGGGGTTACCAATGAATGACTCGGATGAAAGTAGTTCGGTGAGAATTACCCCCCATTATGAACCAATAAAAGCTGGGGATGAGTCGTCTGTATCCCCTATATACCCTCCGGAGATTATGAAAACTGCTCCTTAGGAAGTGAGCATTGCTTTCTTTCCAAATTACTTGCCGCGAATAAATCCTGACCTAGAAGGGTTATTGTATGTAGATATGGAAAACCTTGAAGGATCAGCCGAGTCTTCTGGAAGGGAGAGTGCAGCGCCAGTTCCTCCTCCGTTCTACATTCCAAACGGCGGGCCCCTAAACTACTTCATTGATTTACAGACCAAAAGAGATCTAGACAACCGTCGGGAGGCCATCTCTCAAAAATGGGGTTTGAAGGACAATATAAACATTATTACCCCAGGGAATTATGACACCGTTAGGTTTCCTCCCCCACATTGTATAGCTGTATACTTTCCTTCTTTTGAATTAGGGCTTAGATTTCCTCTTCACCCGTTTTTTAGGGAGGTGTTAGAGTTTTTGAACATTTCAGTGCCCGAGTTATACCCAAACGCCTGGGGTTGTATGGTGGCCTTTTTGATCTTATGCAAAGTTTTGGCCGTGCCACCAACACTCACAGCTTTTAGATATATATTCAGAGCCCGCCTATGTAATTCGCAATCATACGGCTGTGGCTGGATTACTTTTACACACCGTCGAGGACTGAAGATAGTCCAAGACCTCCCCGATAACCAGAAGGGGTATAGGACGAAATTTGCATTTTTATATAACTCAGAGGGATGGAATATCAAGACCTCTTTTGACATTAAACCCAACCTCGCGGGTTTTAATAATGGGATCCCGCAGTGTTCTTTTAGTGACGCGGTGATCATTGAATATGCAAAGATGGACGTTCAATTGGGAAGGAAACCAATGAACGTCCAACTTAATTGGATACCCGGTCGTCCTGAGTTGGAGAACGAGAACCTCCTCTCAGCATTCGGCATCAGCTTGGCTATCGATCGGAGTAAGAGTTGCCGGGTTTCTTCCTTCTCTTTTCTATGACATGTTTAACTGTTTCTAACTCGCGGTTTTACAGGGATAGCCAAGGAGAATCTTCGAGCGAAGAATCCGGAGCTGATGTCGAAATTCAGCGTTCTAAGACTTGCTCAAGGGGCCATCCAGCGACCCGAGGATAAGCCTCTTCCTCTTCCTCCGAAGGTATATAACTTCACAAAGTTCTTCGTTATGAAAGACTTCTGGTGATTCTTCCTAACTTTTTCTTTTGTAGGACTCGGCGACTGTAGAGAAGGGTCTGGAGGACGTGCCCTCAGAGCAAGAGGCTCTCCGACTTCTCGAGGAGAGAAAACAAATTCACATCCCCGATGAATCTGAGAGGGTGATTCCTCCAAAGACGAGGGGGGTGAAAAAGAGTGGGAAGAAGAAGAGGAAGCGGGATTCTTTTTCCCACAAGGAGAGCTCGGCCAAGAGGCCCTCTGTGGTACGATCCCTACGGTCGTACCTCTCCGCATAAGGTCGGTTGATGAGGAGGCGTCGCCCCCTTTGGACTCTCCACAGCCAGCTTCAAACAAGGGGAAGGAGAAGGTGGGGGAGTCTTCCACGGCTCCCTCATCGTAGTTTGCTGAGGTTTATCGTCGTCGGGAAGTTTCCCCTTTTCGACACGAGACACCCTTTCCGGAGTTGGGGCATAAGGGCTTAATTGTTCGTTTTAACAGGGCGACGTCCAACTTAATCAGCAAGGTGGACGTCGACCTACTAGAGTCCATGCCCCCCCGTGATAGGGTGCGTCAGGCACAAGCTTCGGCGGCAGAGGTAATGACTTTTTATGCTTAGTGGTGTGATTACTTGGTTTCCGGATTTCTTTAGTAGCCGTTCCTTTGCAGGCGTTCATACGGTTGGCTTTTGAGCTCGACGCAAACCGTCAAAGTGCCGCAGACCAGGAAACCATGGCCGCCCTTACCTCCCGCTGTGAGGAGCTGAATGACGAATTATCAAAATTGCGGGAGGACCTGCCGGGCCTAAAAGAGAAACTGGCCAAGTGTTCTGAGCTGAAAGAACGCTTGGTCAGGACCGAACAATGGCGGGAAAGGGCAAGGAAGCAGCTGGACCAGACCGTCGAGAACTTAGATGCTGCTTCCACCAGGTCTGCGAGCCTCGGCCATGAAGTCGGCTTGCTGATGGATACCCATGCCAAGCTCGTTCATCAGAACCAGCAACTTATGCAGCAAGTATCGACTGATTCTGCCCACTTCAAGATGATCCTATCCGCGGCTAAGGTGTATAAACTGTGCTTAACCAGGAAGGCCCGGATAGCTCGAGACTGGCTTCTTTCGGATGAGCCGGAAGCGTCGAAGTTTCTTGGAGATCTGACGGCGGAGATGGTGAAAGCCGGAACCCTGATCAGTGACGAAAAGTATCGTTTGGCTGCCGCAGAGTTGGGCATGGATTTTACCTCCCTTCAGCAAACTGCTGATCAGAAGGGGAGTGAAGCCTTGTCCAACCTTGCTCCTGTCTTGGACGGGGAGTCGGCGGTACTGGTCGACGCTGTCTGGGATGCGGAGGAAAAGAGAGCCTGGTCCGAAAGGATGGATGCTGAGGCTGAGAGGGAGGCTTTATGTCTCGACTTGGATCAGCTGGCTCTCTCTTCTCCTCCGGCGTCAGATGTCCCGGAAAACTTGACGCTCTCCAACCTGGAGGTTTTGTGCCTTGATCTATCGAATCTTATTATTGACGAAGGTAGGAACCTCCAAGGCTTGTCCCGAGAGCTGTCCGAGATCGGGGTGGAGCCGTTTAACGTTGAAGATTATGTAAGCTTCACCCCCAGTCTTGAAGAGGGAAGGATCGGGTCTCCTCTGCCGCCGGATCAAGACGTCGAGGCTTTTTTGGAAGATGTATAGTCTTGCAATTTTGTAATTTGATTTTTGCAAACATTCAACTCTGTATTTTGAATATTTTGATGTATATATATTCCTGATTATGGAGTTTATTTGTGGTATCCATGCTTTTGTTCGTTGGGCCGTGGCTTCTCTCGTCTGAGGCCGCGGAATATTGCTTAATCGTATTAACAGAGGGCGTGATTTGTCGATGTCACGCGCAGGCGACATCAAGGAGATTTGTACTTAGAATATTTTCAGCCCTTAGACCCCAGTAAGGGGGTCCGACTTGTCGATGTCCCGGTTGGGGGGTATCTTAGTGGGAGACTTGGGATTTTTTGAACTCAGGGACCCCAAACTGGGGGTCCGACTTATCGATGTCCCGGTTGGGAAACATCATTGCGAGAAACTTAGAATATTTTGAACTCAGGGACCCCAAACTAGGGGTCCGACTTATCGATGTCCCGGTTGGGAAACATCATTTAGAATATTTTGAACTTTAGGGACCTCAAACTGGGGGTCCGACTTATCGATGTCCCGGTTGGGAAACATCATTGTGAAAAACTTAGAATATTTTGAACTCTAGGGACCCCAAACTGGGGGTCCGACTTATCGATGCTACGAACGGATGTCAAATACTTCAAGTGATTTTTGGTCTTGGAACCCTATCCTAAGGGTCCGACTTATAGGTATCACAAGTTCGTTAGTGACAGAATAATTTGATAATGGGACCCCTCTCAAGGGGTCCGACTTATGGATATTACTGATTTAATAAGATTTGCAAAAGAATTTTACCAAATATTTGCGAACATAAGAGCCGGATAATCTGAAAATAAAACCTGTTTATTAATGATTGATAAGGATACAAGCGATGATTGTAGTAATTTTGAATTACAACGCAACTATGTTGCGGAATGACTGTAGTCGCGGATTGGTACTGATGAGTCTGTCACTGATGAGGCTGTTTATGCTGATGCTTACCGATTGCCCCTTGCATATTTTATTAAATGAAGAATTTTTTCAAATGGTCTCCATTCCATGGTCGGGGTAGTTTTTTCCCTTTCATGTCTTCTAGTTCGAAAGTTCCTGGTTTGATGACGTGGGTGACTTTGAAAGGTCCGTCCCAGTTGGCCCCTAACTTTCCTTTCTCCACAATCTTTCCCGTAGCTTCTATTTTTCGGAGGACCAAATCACTAATTTGAATGCGTCTGGTTTTGACGTGGCGATTGAAGCTACGGATCATCTTTTGTTTTTGTGCTATTGATCTCAGCATTGCGTTTCCTCTTGTCTCTGGCAGCAGATCTAAGTTTGCTCTTTTTCCTTCCTCATTTTCGTCGTGTGAGTAGTAGGTGACCCTTGTAGAGGGTACGCCTATTTCAACTGGGAGCACGGCTTCAGATCCGTATACTAAAGAGAAAGGTGTATGCCCCGTTGCGTCTTTGATGGTTGTTCGACTTGCCCATAAGATGCCTGGTAGTTCTTCATCCCAATTACCTTTGACCCCCTCTATCTTCTTCTTAATGCCATTCAGGATCTCTTTGTTCGCGGACTCTACTTGACCATTAGTTTGCGGCCTGGACACTGAACTGAATCTGATTTGGATGTTAAACTTGTCGCAGTACTCGATGGTGTTCTTGCTGACGAACTGCCTTCCATTATCTGTTATGATCACCCGGGGGATGCCGTACCTTGTGATGATATTCCGCCATATAAACTGACAGACTTGTTTGTCCGTGATTGAGCTAAGGGCTTCCGCTTCTACATATTTTGTGAAATAATCAATGGCCACAATGATGAATTTGCGTTGCCCTTTTGCCGGAGGGAAGGGGCCAAGGAGGTCCATGCCCCACTTGTCGAAAGGCAGGACGGCTTGCATGGCGGTCAAGTAATTAGATGGCTTCCTTCCTATCTTTGAGTGGTACTGACATTCAGGACATCTTTTGATCAAATACTCCGCGTCTTCTCGGAGTGAGGGCCAATAATATCCACTTCTAAGGACTTTCCCAATGACAGTTCGTACTCCTTGGTGTATACCGCATCCACCTTCGTGTATTTCGCGGAGGATATAGTTTCCTTCTTCAGGGGATACGCATTTCAGGAGGGGGTGTGTATATGACTTCTTGTAGAGCGTTCCTTCGTGGAGTTCGAACCATCTGGCTTTCTTCCGGAGCATTTTGGCCTGACTTTCATCTTGGGGAAGCGTCTGATTCCGCAAATATTCGATGTATGGCTCCATCCATGTTTCTGATCTGTCGATGGTATCGACCCTGAAGTTGATGCTGGGGTTAGGAAGCACTTCCCAGATTATGTCTCGAGCCGCGGATGTTTCTGCTGAGCTGGCAAGCTTCGCTAGGGAATCAGCCTGGGCATTCTGGGATCTTGGAATGTGCTCCAACGTGAACTTGTCGAATTTTTGAACAAATTCCTTTACTTGCTGCAGGTACATTTTCATGCTATCATCTTTAGCTTCAAATTCCCCGTTCACTTGTCCAACAATCAATTGGGAGTCAGAGAAGGCGGACAATTTTTTGGCTCCCGCTTCGTAGCAAATTTTCAGTCCCATCAATAATGCTTCATATTCGGCCTCGTTGTTGGATGCTGCGAACTCGAACCTGACCGCCCTTTCCATACGGACCCCGGCGGAAGACACAATGAGGAGTCCAGCCCCACTTGCTGATTGTGTTGAGGACCCATCTACATACAACTTCCATTCCTGATTGGGTTCAGGATGATAGGGGAGAGTGCTTTCAGCAATGAAGTCAGCCAGAGCTTGGGCTTTGATTGCTGTTCGAGGCTCATATTCGATGCCGAAATCCGCTAGCTGGTTTGCCCAATCTGTGACGCGGCTTGACTTGTTTTTCCCTTCCAGAATCTTTTTCAAAGGTTGATCAGTCCGGACGATGACCTGGTGGGATTGAAAGTAGGGCTTCAATTTCCTGCTTGCCATGACGATTGCGAATATGACTTTTTCGACTTCACCGTAGTTTCCCTCCGAGCCACGGAATGCATGACTTACATAGTATATAGGAAGCTGTTTCTTTTCCCTTTCCGCAACCAGTACTCCGGATAACGAATATTCGGAGACAGAGACATATAGGACTAGCTTCTCCCCTTTGATGGGCGAAACTAGTTTTGGCAAGGTGGACAGGTGCTCTTTAAGTTGGCGGAAGGACTCTTCTGCTTCTGCTGTCCACTCGAACTTCTGTTGTTTTATTGTTTTAAAGAAGGGTGAACATTTATCCGCGGACTTGGAAAGGAATCTTCCAAGAGCAGCCACGCACCCCGTGAGCTTTTGTACTTCTTTTACTGAGGTGGGGGATCTCATGTTCTGTATAGCCCGGATCTTATCAGGATTTGCTTCAATGCCTCGCTCGTCTACCAGGAAGCCGAGGCACTTTCCTCCGGTAACTCCAAACACACACTTGTCAGGATTGAGTTTCATTTGGTGCTTTCGAAGGGTAAGGAACGTCTCTCGTAAGTGTGCGGCGTGCTGACTTGCTTGTTTGCTTTTTGTGATCATGTCATCTACATATACTTCTAAATTCCGTCCAATCTGAGATTGGAAGACCTTGTTGACCATCCTTTGATAAGTTGCCCCCGCGTTTTTTAATCCGAAGGGCATAACCTTGTAGCAATAGACTCCCATGCTGGTAATGAAGGCCGTGTGAGGTTGGTCTTCAATTGCCAACGGAATCTGATGATAGCCGGCATTGGCATCCATGAAGCTTAATAATGCATGGCCTGCTGTAGAATCCACCAGATGATCTATCTTTGGAAGTGGGTAATCGTCTTTAGGGCACGCCATATTCAGGTCCGTGAAGTCGACGCACATCCTCCACTTGCCATTCGGTTTTTTCACCAGGACAACGTTGGATAGCCACTCAGAGTATTTGCATTCTTTAATAAATCCAGCTCTCAACAACTTCTCGACTTCCTCCTTGGCGGCCTCAGTCCGCTCTCTTCCTTGATGTCGTAGCTTTTGTTTTATGGGTTTATAGCCTGGTTTGATGTCAAGTTTATGACACGCGACACTGGTAGGGATGCCAGGCATTTCTTCCGTGCAAAAAGCAAAGACGTCGCGGAACTCAGCAATGGTGGCCACTATGTCCTGTTTGACCGTGCTAGGAAGATCTTTCCCTACCTTGATTTGTTTCCCCTCGAACATGTCTACTTCCTCGTATCGTTCTATGGGGCGAGGCCTTTCATGCGTGCTAGGATTTTCCTTGTACACGCTCATGACAGCTGGGACATTGTCTTCCCTTTTTCTTTTTGCGGGTGTCTCGGAAGACCCGCGCTTCAGGGTGTTGACGAGGCATTGGCGAGCCGTCACCTGGTCTCCCTTGAGAATGCCAACTTGTCCATTATCTGTCTCGAATTGCAGCAAGAGTTGATGGGGAAAGATTGCTGCCTTGATCTTATTAATGAGTGGGAGCCCCATGATAGCATTGTAGGGGAAGTTGAGATCTACCACTGTGAACCGTATGGGCATGGTCCGGCTTTCACTTCTCTCCCCTACCCGTACGGGGAGAATGATCGTGCCCAACGGAATGACCTGACTCCCTCCAAACCCAATCAGTGGTTTGTCTAGGGGTTGTAAGTGCTTTTCCTCGAACTTCATCTTTCTCAAGCACTCCATTGTAATAAGATCAGCCGTGCTTCCCGTATCTACCAGCACCCGTCTGACTTTCATTTGCCCGATTTTAAGAGTGACCACCAGAGGGTCGGTATGGGGTTGTTGCAGCGGTTGGGAGGTCGTGGCATCGAACTTCATGACCGGTCCCTTAGATGCGGCCATGGGAGGTCCTTTCAGCAAAGTGTGGACGCTGTTTTTTGCAGCGCGGATAGTGGGATATTCCTCAGTGTATCCCCCAAAAATCATGTTGATAGTTCCTTGAGTGTCGGAACTTTCGCGTCTGGCTTCGTTCCTCTTGGGGGATCTGTGTTTCTGTTGCCATGGCCTCCTTTCCCCTTCTCTTCCAGCATCATAATCCCTCCTGTTGAGGAACCTGGACAGTTTTCCCTCGTCAGCCAACTGATGCAAGATGCGCTTTAGTTCGCGGCATTGTGCCAGAGTATGGCCGTGCTCTTTGTGGTAATCACACCACAGATTATAGTTGCGCCTATCAGAGGGGGTGGTAACAGGAGGTGGAGCTGGCAATTGATCTCGAACAGCGAAGAAAATGTCCCTCCTGTTTCGATTGAATATGGGGTCGTTTCCTCCATCTCCCAGATTCCGCGTCCTAGTTTCTCCTTCTGTAACATACACGTGTCGGGCTCGTGGAGGTCCCATATCAGATGGCGGTGTAGGACGACGCGGCATGTAATTCTTCTCTCTCCTCGAAGAATGCTCCTCCCTGTTTCGTGAGGATTGATGGGAGGGCCCGACATCTTTTTTCTCAAATTTTCGCCTTTTCGGATCATGTGCTTGACATATCTCTGAGGCCGTGACATAACTTTGGCATTGTTTCATGGCCTCTGCGTACGTCTTTACTTGACTTTCAACCAACTGGAACTTCAGCCGTTGGGCCTTCATTCCGTTGATTAGGGCGTTTAGCGCAACCGACTCCTCCAAATCAGTCACTTCCAGCACTGCCTCATGGAACTTCTTAAGATATGAGGATATGGACTCTCCTTCCAATTGAGTGACACTAAGCAGGTGGAAGTTTGATTTCTCCTGCCTTCTTGAGGCTATAAAGTGGCCCAAGAACTTGCCCTCTAGTTGGGCAAAGTTGTGGATGCTTCCTCCGGGAAGGGAGGTGTACCACGTCAAAGCTACTCCTGTAAGAGTAGATGGAAAGAACTTACACCATAACGATGAGTTGGTGGTGTACAACAACATAAGATTCTTATATGCCGTTAGGTGCTCCTGCGGGCATGACGTGCCATCGAAAGCAGTCATGTTCGGTACCTTTATTTTTCCGGGATTGGCAGTATTCAGTATCTCCATGGCCAGGGGAGAGACTAGTGATACGGGCTCTTCAGGAAGGACACTCTTGTCGGCCTCATTCCGCGGTATGGAGGTGGGAGTGAGGGGACGGCTAGACCCCGCGAGTTGCGCCTTCTTCCTTTCCTCCCTTCTTTTATCTACCAGGGATTGGACGCTCTCAGACGTCTTTCGTTTTTTGCTCTCTAGGAAGGTTCGGGCATCTGGAGTGGCGGTTTTGGATTCGCCATCTCGTGTATCTGTCTTGCTATGGTGCGGGTAAGTTCTGGACCTTTCCCGCCTATTTTTATTGCGTCTACTGGAATGGGAAGTCCTCGAGTTCCCATCTTGAGATTCATGAGATTTTGGTATCTCTTGACGGGGCTCGATTCGTTCCTCTAAGTTCTTTATTTGGTTCGCCATGTCTTCCAGTACTCGTTGTTGAGTAGGGGTATTGTTTATGACGGCGCGGAGTTGTTCAGAGAACGCAGCCGTGAGATTTCGCGCTAGCATGTCCAGATCACGGCGAGTCACGGCTTGATTATTAGCGTGACCCGCTGAAGTGTCTGTATCTGCGCTATGCACGGTGGCGATTTGAGTCGGGTTCTTCTTGGGAGCCATGACTTCTTGTACTATCCCCACAGACGGCGCCAAACAGTTTCGGTGATGAAACGAGGAAGTGGGATACACTTGAAATACCTGGAGATAAGTAGAAGTGTGATCAAGAGAAGCGACTTATGAGAGGATGCGACCTGAATTCCTGCAACACAACACGTTAGCCTTGTCCGGGGGGTGATCTCCCGGAAAACCCCTCCGACGCTCAAGTTAGAACGTAGATCGGTAATTAATGAACGACAGATTGTAGAATGAATGCAAGAAGAGTGTGATTGAGATTGCTAAGGTTTATGCTAGGGCTCGGGAAGGCTAAGGAAATAATGTAATCGAGAATACTTAGAAAGCTATTTCCGATGATGCCATCCTGTTTAGTAGCTATCCCTATTTATAATGGTCAGGAAGGGAAGTTGTATCTCAGAGGGAATAAACTATCATGGGAGTAGTGGGAGAGATGGGCAGTTATCAAGCCTGAAACAAGGAGAGCCAAGCATGATTGAAGAGTGGAAGGTGGTGGGCAGTTATTCTCCTTAAAAGGAGGATGGCCAAAGAAGATAGATGACAGGGAAGTTAAGTATTCTGAAGGTAAAAAGCCCATGGGCCCTCCAAGGAAGACGGGAAGTCCAGCAGAAAGCCCATTGACCAAAAGTCAAAGTCAATCCGGAAAGGTCAAAGGGTATTTTAGTAACATGATGCTAATTAATAAATAAATAAAATAATTGAGTAAACAATACCATGACATTTAGCCCCACGCATGAAGGATGATGTGAAAAGAGAGCCACAACGACTGGAAACATCCTCCTTTATGCGGAAAAACAGGTGCCCGTCGGAGCTTGATTTAATGATCGTAGAGAACATTCGAAAGCCCCATGAGGTAAAACATATGCCCAACACGGCGAATCTCCTCATGGATCATGAAAATTGAGCTTGCAAGCTTCGAATCGACAGTTTATGTGTTGAATTCCGAGTTGTAATGAAAAAGATATGACCTTTTTAAGCTTGTCAGGTAAGAACATATTGAATCCGGGTCAAACAGGCATATGAAGCCGCGGCTTGAAGTATGCCGCGGAGTAGCCCCAGACGTGTTATAACACAACAGCGAAGTAGTGAATGTGGGATCTTGATTCCGCGACATCATGTCTCGGCCCTTGCTTCACTGATATCGCAGAAATCCCCACACTTAAAATGTTTTCAACAAAACACCAAAGGAGGGTCCGACTTATCTACTGTGCGGATTAGATCAACTGTCTGTTTTGAACTGATGCCGCGTAACGCCAAGGGTATTTACGAATCGAATCCCTAGTAAGGATGCGGCATAGCATTCTCCTCAAGATATTTCTACACCTATGGTTGAACTATGCCGCGAACTAATAGTTTGCGTCTTCACTCGCAAGTTCAGCACGAGAATCCCTCTTCAACACTTAGAATATTTTGAGAAAGAGAAGGACCACCTGGGGGTCCGACTTATCGACCACACGGATATCCTTGATATTTGTGGAAAAATAAAAATGTTCAGTACTCCGTCAAAGCAGCCCCCTTTATTCTAGCATGATACGGAATGAGCTCCATAACTCGCATCTTCGATCCCACGGACACACATGAGAGGTTCTATACTTAGAATTTTTCATCTGGACTAGGGTCATTTGGGGGTCCGACTTATCGACCACACGGATGAATATGGGAATCAGCCACTTTACTTTTCACTCCTCATCTTTTATGACGGGGAACCAGCTCGCAGACCCGTGTCTTCAATCATACAGAAATATGGGACTTCTCTCATACTTAGAATTTCTACATCATGACTGAGTGCACCAAGGAGTCCGACTTATTGACCACACGGATTTCCTTCGCCCTTGAGATATTTTCGTATTTCCTTCCATCACATTTCATCCGCCGTGTCCATAAGTCGGACGGTTGAATGCGTAATCTCTATACTTAAAATGATTTTCCTTCCTGGAGGTTCAGTTTAGGGTCCGACTTATCGAATCTCCGGACATATTCGAGTGCTAAAGGACTTGAATAATTATCTGCTCCACCCCTCCCTGGGGGTCTGACTTGTCGACCCACCGGTTGGATGGCTTTGACACTCAAACAAATTTATGACGTTCCTCTCTAATTGGGGGTCCGACTTTTCGACCTTCCGGCTATATTCAAGAATTAACACTTAGAAAAATTTCGCAACATTACCCTTTCAGCTAGGGTCCGACTAATAGACTTCACGGTCATTACTAAACACTTAAGAAAAATCTGTCTTCCCCTTATTGGGAGTCCGACTTATCGACTTCCCAGCTTTCCTCCGGAATTCCACCCTTTCGTTCGAATGCTCAAGTCCCAAGTGAAGCATTTATTGCTGCAATAAATAGGGTAGTTGGAATAGTTCCATTTCACCTAATCTTCATTAACTCCCTCAAATCTTCAAATTGCAAGAAAGAGAAAGTAGAGAGAAACGCTCGGACAATCTTCATCCCTCCTTCAAACTTCTGACAAATCCTTCGAAGATCTTCAAGGTTTCTGACAGATCTTCATCAAGTTTCTGACAAATCTTCAAATTTCTTTTTAAGGTATTCAAACTTTTCCCAGATTTTTCGAATTTCTTCAAGTTATTCTTCAAACTGTTCTTGAATGTTAGCCTAGAACTTTGAATTTGTTTATGAATTTAGTCTCTATTCTTTACAAGTTTCGACTACTACTTTATTATTAACATGGATGTCGCGACTACTCAAGAGACTATAGCTAACTCAGACACCAACCCTAATAACTTGCCGGAAACTCCTTTGATAGTACGTAGGCGTCTTAATAAAAAGGGGTTACCAATGAATGACTCGGATGAAAGTAGTTCGGTGAGAATTACCCCCCATTATGAACCAATAAAAGCTGGGGATGAGTCGTCTGTATCCCCTATATACCCTCCGGAGATTATGAAAACTGCTCCTTAGGAAGTGAGCATTGCTTTCTTTCCAAATTACTTGCCGCGAATAAATCCTGACCTAGAAGGGTTATTGTATGTAGATATGGAAAACCTTGAAGGATCAGCCGAGTCTTCTGGAAGGGAGAGTGCAGCGCCAGTTCCTCCTCCGTTCTACATTCCAAACGGCGGGCCCCTAAACTACTTCATTGATTTACAGACCAAAAGAGATCTAGACAACCGTCGGGAGGCCATCTCTCAAAAATGGGGTTTGAAGGACAATATAAACATTATTACCCCAGGGAATTATGACACCGTTAGGTTTCCTCCCCCACATTGTATAGCTGTATACTTTCCTTCTTTTGAATTAGGGCTTAGATTTCCTCTTCACCCGTTTTTTAGGGAGGTGTTAGAGTTTTTGAACATTTCAGTGCCCGAGTTATACCCAAACGCCTGGGGTTGTATGGTGGCCTTTTTGATCTTATGCAAAGTTTTGGCCGTGCCACCAACACTCACAGCTTTTAGATATATATTCAGAGCCCGCCTATGTAATTCGCAATCATACGGCTGTGGCTGGATTACTTTTACACACCGTCGAGGACTGAAGATAGTCCAAGACCTCCCCGATAACCAGAAGGGGTATAGGACGAAATTTGCATTTTTATATAACTCAGAGGGATGGAATATCAAGACCTCTTTTGACATTAAACCCAACCTCGCGGGTTTTAATAATGGGATCCCGCAGTGTTCTTTTAGTGACGCGGTGATCATTGAATATGCAAAGATGGACGTTCAATTGGGAAGGAAACCAATGAACGTCCAACTTAATTGGATACCCGGTCGTCCTGAGTTGGAGAACGAGAACCTCCTCTCAGCATTCGGCATCAGCTTGGCTATCGATCGGAGTAAGAGTTGCCGGGTTTCTTCCTTCTCTTTTCTATGACATGTTTAACTGTTTCTAACTCGCGGTTTTACAGGGATAGCCAAGGAGAATCTTCGAGCGAAGAATCCGGAGCTGATGTCGAAATTCAGCGTTCTAAGACTTGCTCAAGGGGCCATCCAGCGACCCGAGGATAAGCCTCTTCCTCTTCCTCCGAAGGTATATAACTTCACAAAGTTCTTCGTTATGAAAGACTTCTGGTGATTCTTCCTAACTTTTTCTTTTGTAGGACTCGGCGACTGTAGAGAAGGGTCTGGAGGACGTGCCCTCAGAGCAAGAGGCTCTCCGACTTCTCGAGGAGAGAAAACAAATTCACATCCCTGATGAATCTGAGAGGGTGATTCCTCCAAAGACGAGGGGGGTGAAAAAGAGTGGGAAGAAGAAGAGGAAGCGGGATTCTTTTTCCCACAAGGAGAGCTCGGCCAAGAGGCCCTCTGTGGGTACGATCCCTACGGCCGTACCTCTCCGCATAAGGTCGGTTGATGAGGAGGCGTCGCCCCCTTTGGACTCTCCACAGCCAGCTTCTTTGGACTTCTTTGGTCGCGCTCTCCTTTATGTGTATGAGTTGCCGCCGTCCTTCCCTCCCCACACCCTGTCCATAGTTTCTTTTATGAGTGGGATACACTGGGTAGCATGATGATGATGATGATCAGTTATTGCTGATGAAATCGTGTCTCCTTGAATTGTGACATATTTCTCAATGTACCAAATCAGTTTTAATTGTATGGTGTAAATGAAATCGTGTCTCCTTGCATTGTACCAAATTAGTTTGTACAAAATCCTTGAATTTCATCAACTATTGCAAGCATTTTTATTTTAGGGAGTTATTGCTGATGAAATCATATCCTGTATATTAGCTGGAGTCTCAATGTACAATCCTCTGTTGGTGATCATCATATCCTGTATCTTAGCTAGAGTCTCATATGATAGCAGCATTTTAATTGTGTGGTGTAAATGAAAAGAACAGAAAATAAACTAGTTATTGTTAAATGTTGTATGCATATGGAATTTTTTAATCTTATTATTATATAATATGTATAGGATGTCTCAATATATTGATAAGGGTTGGATAAATAAACCAAGAAATACAGAAGCTTATGTAAAGGGGTTTAGTGACTTTATGGAATTTGCAATGAAAGGGACACAAAATGGTTTCATTAGATGCCCTTGTTGCAAGTGTCGAATTGATAGAAAGAAAGTATTACCACTAGAGGAGGTTGAAAGAAACATTTTGTTTAAAGGGTTTTATAAAGTATTACCACTAGAGGGTTTTATAGCTTCCAATGAATCAGAAATCTTAGGTCAAGATGATATATCGGGGTTACTTCGAGATGCTTTTGGGTCAAATATTTTAGGTGCTCCTGAGTTTGGTAGTGAAGTAAATGATGAGGGGTTCGCTAATGAGACTATAGAGGAACCTAATTTGCAATATGAATCCGATGAATTTCCTACACAACAACCTGATGTGAACTCTTATTTTGAAGAAGTCAAATTTAGCAAGCTTTATGAAGCTTCTAATGAACCTCTTTATGAAGGTTGTACTTCCTATTCAAAGCTACCATTCATCTTGCATCTTTTTCATCTTAAGTGCTTGTTCAAGTGGCCAGATAAATCATTCTCAATGTTGATTGATCTTTTACTTGATGTATTTCCATAAATAAAAAATTTTCCTTCCTCATACTACCAAGCCAAGAAATTGATCATGGATTTAGGTTTGGGATATGAAAAGATCCATGCGTGTCCTAATGATTGCACATTATATTGGAGTGAGATGGCTGCAAAGGATTCTTGCCCTAAATGTTCTTGTTCAAGATGGAAGAGTGAAACAGATAAGGGTAAGGTTCCAGCAAAGGTGATGAGATATTTTCCTTTGATTCCTAGATTACGAAAGATGTATATGTCATCTACGATATCTAAGGACATGAGATGGCATGATGATTGTAGACATGATGATGGAGTTCTTAGACACCCGGCTGATGGACAAGCATGGAAGGAGTTTAATGTCTGATATCCAGGGTTTTCCAATGATGCTCGTAGTGTTAGACTTGGTCTTGCTAGTGATGGTTTCAATCCTTATCGTCTAATGAACACAACCTATAGTACATGGCCAATAATTTTAATTCCTTATAACCTACCTACATGGTCGTGTATGAAGCCATCTTCATTTATTTGTCGATGATCATTCCAGGCAAGGAAAAGCCAAGGAATAATATTGACATTTATATGCGTCCTTTGATACATGAGCTGAAATTATTGTGGAAAGGTGCCAATGCTTTTTATTCGTACACTAATGTGAATTTCAAACTTAAAGCAACTTTAATGTGCACAATTAACGATTTTCCAACTTATGCCATGTTATCAGCATGGAGTACTAAGGATTCTAATGCTTGTCCTGAGTGTAATTACTCAACTCCCTCTACACGAGTCAGAAATAAGATATGTTACATAGGACATCGTAAATGGTTACCTAGGGATCATCCTTTTAGATTTCAAACTAGTTTGTTTGATAGGACCGAAGAACATGGTAGTACTCCTTCACCTATGGCTGGCTCTGACATTCTAAGAGAGCAACAAAATTTAGAGCATGAGTATGGGAAAATTCAAAAGTCATTTAAAAGACGAAAATGAAAGTCTATAATTGATAATGATGTCAATGATCCTAGATTCTTTGGACAAAGAGGAGTATATTTTTTGACCTTCCTTATTGGGAGCATAATACTCTTCGTCATAACTTAGATGTCATGCATATAGAGAAAAATATGTGTGATAATCTTCTTGGAACTTTGATGAATGTGGATGGAAAAAGTAAAGATGATGAATTTTCTCGCATCTTTTTTTGAAAATAGAAATGTTAAGCCATATTTTTGGCTGCAACGTCATAGTGACAATGAATTCATCATGCCACTCGCCCCATATTGTATGACTGGGGTAGGCAAAGTGTCATTTCTACATGTGTTAGCAAATATTAGATTTTCTAATGGGTATAGGTCAAATCTTTCAAAATGTGTGAATTTGAAAAACAAGAAGCTTATGATTCTTAAGAGTCATGACAACCATATATTAATGCATGATATCCTTCCAATAGCATTGAAATCATCTGAAACCTCCACAGTTATTGATCTTGTTGATGATCTAACATCATTTTTTAAGACTCTTTGTGCAAAAGATGTCGATCCTAATTACCTTGATGCTTTACAATCCAAGATAATAGAAGTCTTGTGTCGAATGGAGATTGAATTCCTTCCTTCATTTTTCACTATCATGGTTCATTTGTTAATTTACCTTGTTAAGGAGGTCAAGCTCGGAGGACCTGTTCATTACAGATGGATGTATCCAATTGAAAGGTATACATAATTTGACATTGCACTCTTTATTCATTTTTTAAAACTTATTACATTTACTAATAACAATATACTCTTTCGAAAGGTACTTAGCCTAGCTTAAAACATTTGTGAGAAATAGGGCTCAACTAGAAGGTTATTGCCGAGGGTTATATTCTTGAGGAAACAATTACTTTTTGCTCAAGATATTTAGAAGGAGTAGAAACAGTCTTCAATCGACCACGTTGCAATGATGATGATAATGAAAATGCATCTAGTTATTTGTTCAATGCTGGTGGTCGGCCGGTTGGGGAGGTGAAACTGATTAATTTGAATCATAAGAGCAAGATGCAAATACATCGCTATGTGCTGACCCAATTTCAGGAGTTAACTTCAACCATACGAAAGGTAAGTGCTTAACTTAGGTATCATATTATTGAACCCATTTGAACTACTTTGAATTGTTATAACACATATATTACTTTTAATTAATCGTAGAGAATTCTTATCTCAAAAGCAAAGGGAAAATGATAGAATTACTATTAGTAATGAATTGGTGATTAAATGGAAGTTGGAGGAATTTCCAGATTGGTTAAAGTTACAAGTTACCGATTAACAAATTTTTATCTACTAAATTTGAATGATTATACTTTTTATTGATTCATCCACTTAAACAATATATTTTACTTAGGTACCTAATATCGATGAGGCCGATCCCGAAAAAAGATTTTTGATAGCATTGGCTTGTGGTCCAAGTTCATATGCTAAAAGAATGAAGGGTTATACGATCAATGGTTTCATGTTTAAGACATTTGCTAGTGAAAAAACTCGTAAAACTCAAAATAGTGGAGTAATGGTGGAAGCCGATGGAATTAAGTACTATGGAAGATTAACAGATATACTTGAAGTCGACTACCTTGAATCCTATAAAGTCGTGGTTTATTGTTGTGATTGGGTGGACATAGTAACTGGAATAGAATATAGTGGTTCTATAACTCGAGTGAGATTTTCAAAGTTGATTCACACGGGCCGATTTTTAATTGATGAGCCATTTGTTATTTCTAGTCAAGCTACACAAGTTTTTTATGTTAAAGAAAAATCAAAAAATGGTTGGAATTATATAGTTAAAACTAAGCCTAGGGACTTGTTGGAAGTTTAATGTAAACTACTATTTTGTTATTTCTAGTCAAGCTACATAAGTTTTTTATGTTAAGGATAAATCAAAAAGTGGTTAGAATTATGTTAAGGACTTGTTTGAAGTTTGATGTAATCAATTATTTTAAGTTGTCTATTTTTTATTTGTGATGATGATATATTCTAATCTTTTTGTTGTCACTGCAGGCTTCATCATCGTGAAATCATGACCTTTTAAAGTAAAGCTACAAAGATCAATGCTGAAAATTATGCTCAAATCAAACAAGAGGCTAGTGCAAACCAAGCTCATATTACTAATTTTGGACCTTTTCAACCGAAAAAGTCCATTGATACTCCAACACAAGATCCCTCTACTAGCTTGGTATCTACTGTTATCAAGAAACATGATCTCAAAGCTTTACCTCTTGATAAAGGCTTTATGACTCGAACCTTGAAGACTTCAACTAATACTCCAGCAGTTGATCCATCTTCAAGCTTTAAACCTACATTTACCAAGAAACATGATCCCAAAGCTTCACCTCTTGATAAAAGCTCTATGTCTCGAACCTTGAAGACTTCAACTTTTACTCCAGCACTTGATCCATCTACTAGCTTTAAACCTACAGTTACCAAGAAACATGATCCTAAAGCTTTACCTCTTGTTAAAGGCTTTATTTCTGGAACCTTGAAGACTACTACTTGTAAACCTACAATAACCAAGAATCATGATTGCCCTTCTACCGATAAATCTAGCATATTGTTGAAGATTCATGTAAGGGAAATGAAGATCCCAAAGAGCAAGATGAGCATTCAAAATAAATGGAGACAAAGGTTCCCGGGAGAAGAAAACAAGTGTGGAAGCAAGGGGGTAATGTTCATTGGAAAGAGAATATAGATGTGGATCTAGATGAGGTTGTCCAAGTAGAAGGTATACATACATGAATGATCATAATATGCATATTTGATACAAATTGTGGATTTATTATTACTTGTTTTTTTGATTGAGCAGAGATAACGAAGAACGAACCTCCAAAATTAGGAATAATGGAGGAGACTATAGTTGCTAAGCATGTTTGGTGCTTACCATCAGGAAGAAGGATCATTGTACATTTTAATGAATATGATCAACCAATTAGAAGGGGGGGGGGGGACTTGTACTTGTTCATTTTCTGTCTGAATTGTCAAAAGATGGAACCTTTTGTCCACTTGGAGCACAAAATTAGAAACGTGTGATCATTACAAGCAAAGGATCATTAAAACGGTTTGGGTACATATTAAATATTCTTTATTATTATAATTTGATATGAATATTCTCACCATATGCTTATTTGAAAAAGGAGATTTTCACCATATATATAGGACAAATATATGTTACCTAATACGAAAGATATTCGTCAAATGGTATTGTCACATATAAATATGAAGTGGAAGCATTACCAGTGGGAGCTTCAAAGGGACTATTATCAACCTAATGTAACAAAGGAAAAGATTATTGGGAATATACCTAAAAGTGTGATAAAAGAGTAGTGGATTAGCTTGGTTTCTTACTGGGCCTCAGAAAAGTTCAAGGTATTTGTACATAGTGCATTATAATAAATTTAACATAAATTTAAGTTTTATACTTAACAAGTTAGAAACTAATAATTTAATATTGACAGAAATTATCAACATTGGGAAAAGAGCTCGAGAAATGCATAATCACGTACATACTACAGGGTCAAAAAGTTATGCTCAATGGAAAACTGAATTTGTAAGTAAGACACAATTGTTTTTAATGCTTATAATGAGACAATTGCATTTGATTGTATCAAGAGAACCTAGTGGGTTAGAAATGTGGAATCAAAGAGAACCTAGTAGGTTAGAAATGTGATAAGTTTATTTGTTTGTGATAATCCTTTGCTTTTATATAGGTTAAGTTGAATCAAAGAGAACCTAGTGGGTTAGAAATGTGGAATCGTACTCACACTACAAAGAGTGGTGGTTATGTAGAGGGTAAATACACTCAAGAATTCATGGTATATTAGAGTATTAAATTGGAAGCATTTATAATTATGGTAACTGTAATTGCATATATCATTTATACTTTTGTATTGTTATAGGACATTGCTAAAAAGTAGGATTGATGAACGTTTACGTAATTCGAAACAACCTCGTAAGGGGATTGAGACAGAAGTTTTTAATGATATGATGTATCAAGAAGACAACCTAATCAGCCTGTTGTTGGTTATGGTCATGGGGTTACTAGATCTCATGTGTTTGGTTTTGAAGCTCAATTACGAAAGACTAAGATGGGTGATTGTGGTGGTACTTCAAGTAATGTCATGGGGCTTAAATCCTACCTATTGTCCGTTGAGAGAAAAAATGATGAGGTTATTTCCGAACTACAAAAAAGAAATGATGGGGTTACTTCTCAACTTCTAAAAAAAACAAAGAAGTTGAAGAACTAAGAGCTCAAAATGAAAAAATTCTCACTCAACTTGATCGTTTATCTTCATTCTTAGATCAGTTACAACAATATCAAAGTACAAGTAAGAATCATTATTATTTTTATCATCCATCCAATCTTTTTCATATTACTTTTTAGTGCTTATGGTAGAAGTGTAATTACGAGTTTTTTCATGTTATGTTTTTCTTGCAGTAGGATGAAGTAGCCCTTCATTCTTTTAGTTTTGCTAAAGTTGTGCATTTTGTTTGATTTGTTGCAGATTTTTGCTGTTGATGTTCATATATGACCAAGAAATCATCTTATGCGTAGGTCTTGACGCTAAAGTGGAAATTGCAACATAATGAAAACAATTTTGCTGGCCTTTAACTTTTGACAAACTTTTAGCTTTATAGATTTTGCACTCTGTAACATCGACGAATGTATGAGTGTATGTGAATGTTAAATTAGGTATTTTTGTTGGTTGGACTTTTCTGACCAAGCTACAAAAACTTAAGGTCAAAGCTTTATCGACGAATGTATGTGCGTATATGCATATCGAATTCGAATACTTTTGTGGATATGATGATTTGGTATGATGTTTGTTGGTAATTATGTATGTTTGATGAATTTTATATAGTATGAAAAAGGCTAATGTATATTGGGGTGATGATAATCTGTCAAAAGTTCATACACTTTCAACGCATGTATATGTCTAAAACAAAAATCTAGATATCCATGGTTTATTCTCTTTTAGAAGTATAAAAGCGTCTAAAATATTAAATATTTTCCACATGATAAAGCGTCTAAAATATTTGCATTATCCACTCTTATTAGCGTCTAGAAGGTTTTCTTCTTCACGTTTTAAAGCGTCTAAAAACATAAAATTGCATTATTGTTTTGGGCACGAAATTTGTTTCCCCACAGCAAAAGGCGTGGAAAAAAGCTTTTATTATCCATAAAAATAACTGTCGAAACAAAAGCGTCAAAAATTTGTAACGCACGTTTTTTAGTAGTGTTTGTAGTTGTTTTTTTAGTAATAATGGACCAACCCACTTGAAATGCGTCTTTCATAATGACAGTCTCAAGTAACAGTTTGTGAGTTAACTTTTGTGTACTAAAATAATTGCAACTTATTTAAAGCATGTCCTGGTCCGTTAATTCTTTTTGAGGCCCAACCTGTTTTAAGCCTTGAAATTGTTAAATTTCAAGTAAGATGCGTCTTGAAATTGTTAAATTTCAAAATAATTAGATGGGCCCATTAAGACGCGTCTAACAAGTAAGACCGTCTCGCCAAAGATTTTGTGCTAAACAAACTTGTTTCTCCCTATTTTACTTGTTTTTACCATGACATAGTCCCAATCAAGAATTAATATTTTACTTTGAAGACTAATATCGAGTTTGAATCTCTTGAAATGTTGACCTATGATCGAATCACTCTAATTATAACATGACAAACCAGAAAATATTTCTCCTAAAACAATGTTTATCAAATTAAATAATTACAAACTATTTCTTCTATTCAATAGTGGAAAAAAGTCAAGTGTTGCGGTTTTTTAGCCATTATATGCTGCGGTTTTGACCCCAAGCATTAGTGATAGTAGCAGATGGACTACTTTCAAATGTCGCGGCTCAAACAATATTCCTATGAGATTACATCATTTGATTAAACAATATGAAAGCTTTTAGAGTTAAATGGTACTATTCATAGAACTACTAAGTTTGGCCATGTGAAATTTAATTTCAAACGGAGAATTCAATTTTAATATTCAAATGCCTAATTTATAAATGACATAAAATTTTTAAATTTTGATATTTAGCTCACTTTACATTATATTAAAATCCTATAAAATTGTATTTCTAAATTATAAATTTGTTTAACATATTATATATTAGAAAATTAATTCCAAGTTACCAAATATGAAATAACATTATCCACTATTAATGCTTCATTTCTTGCTATGAACCAATAGATATTATTCATTAGCTTCCCTTAATTAGACATTGTGCAACTTATAATTATAGTAGTATAATTTAGTCGCCCTAATAATGAAATGCACATTCTTTGTTAAATAATACAATTCATCAACTATTATACATTCTTTATTATATTTGAATAGCTTCAAATAATAATGGTACAAACCCTGGCCATAATTTAAAATGACATTTGTCAACTATGAAATATATTTGATTAATGATTAATGATTAATGATTAATGATTAGCTTTAGTAAACAGCTTTTCATAAAATGACCAATGCCATGTTGTATTCTAACGTCATCATCGGCAGGGCCGTTCCAGGATAGGCAAGAAGTGCTCCAACCCAGAGCCCAACATACGTAATGAGTCTTATTTCAGTGTTATTAATGAGTTTATAGTAGACATTATTAAGCAGAAATCATGTTTGAGAGAACAGAAATAAAAAGATCAATCTTGAACGAAACAATTTATTTCAATAAATAATTATAAGTGTGAATTGACAAAATTAGTCAATTAACTGGTCAATGATTACGCTTTCATTGGAATATGGCTTTGAAACGAATCAAATAAAATCCGTATAAACTTTTTTCAAATAAATCTTTAAATATTTTATTTATTTTGTTGCGCAAAGTAAAAATATTATTTTAGGGTGACCTATGTTATATACCCTTTAATCAGTATAATATTTGTTAAACCAAGAAATATGCAAGACATTCACAAAATGAATATCATTACAGTATGAATAAGAAGAGAAGGAAAAGATCACTTGCTCTTGGGTGATTATATGTCATAATTATGAACTATTGACAAATTTCACATTTATATGATATATTGTTTATCCTAAATTTATTAGTTATGTTTTATATGGCACGTCTATACTTATAATGATAATTATAAAATAAAAGGATTCGTCTCTATTAAATTTTCAAGTACTTATTAAATTTTAGAATCGATCTTCTATAGTGAGGGTCTATAACTATATTTTTCTTAGGGCCTACAAAATGTCAAAAACAATATTGATCATTAAATCTTGTTTAATTTAATATAAAAAGACAACAGTATTTATGGTATAATATCCAAATCTTTAAAATATATAAAAATTACCAAGAAATACGAGAAGATGAATTAATTTCATTGTGAATGGGTGCATTATAACTTTTTTGGGTTTCAAGGTATAGAAAATAGCAACGCGCAAAAGGGGAGGGAGATTAATTTCAGATTTATGCAGGCTGGTAAATTCGACCGCTTTCCTCTAGTCCTTTATGTGAAAGGAGTATGGATATGAATTGTCCGTCATCTCTTCTCACCCAGACGCTGCTTCTAAGCGGGACATTAGGTATGATGATGATGATGTAAGTGGCACAGCAAAATGCATTACAATACCAACTAAATCGCCCCGACCACCCTCATTTAGTTGTTGATCTCAGAACCAGTGGCGGATCTACGTACGGGCCCCCCGGGCGCGTGCCCCACGTGAATTTTTTTTTAAAAAAAAATAAAAAATATTCGAAAACAGGGGCTTGTTAGTATTACTCATTTACTCAATTACTTCCTCTCTAGCTCTCAGCTCTCTTTCACTCTAAATGTAAAAAATCTACACAAACTCTTCCTCCACTATCGCTGCCGCACTCCCGCACCACACCACCGCCGGCTACTACTCTATCACAGACACCTTCCGCCGCTGCTGCCTGGTGCTTTGACATTGTCGGTGCTGCTGTGGGTTGCTCAAAGCCTCGATTCGAACACAGTCGAACTCGAAGAGTCGAAGGTTTTCAAACCCTAACCCCTAAAAATCAAAATTTTTAATTTTGTTTAAGGTATTTTCACTCTTTATCCTAAATCCTAATATTAATCTTGTTCTAATATTTAATCTTAGTGTTAATCTTAAATTTTTAATCTATTTGACTTGTTGTTTTAACATCTATTTTTAAATCTGGATTATTGAATTTTGTTAAAATGTTGTTTCTTGATTTTTTTTTTGTTTATGTTGTTTGAGTGATTGAAAATTTGTTAATGTTAAATTGTTAATGTGTTTATAATTTGAATTTTGAAAAGTTGAAATGTTGTTCTTGATTTTTTTGTATATCCTCTTTGAATAAGAAATATTGAATATTTGTTAATTGTCATTTCTTAATGTGTTCTATGTTGACTATGTATATTAATGTTCTTGCTAGAATTCAAAAATCAAAATAATGAAGAGAAAACAAGAGAATATTGCTTCTATTTTTGCAGAACATTTTAGAAAAGAAAGTGGGGAAAAGTTTAATCCAACTCAACAAAGTCAAGCACAAGCACAAGCACAATCAAATAATCCTACTCCTACTCTATCATCTATTCCTTCTTCTCAAGATGAAGAGAAAGAACGTGAAACTATTGAAACTAATACAAATTTCAAAACCCCAACCCCAACATATGAAGAAAGATTAACTTCCATTGATGTTTTGAATCTTCCTCAAGACCTTGGAAAAAGGAGAAGAGTGTCTCAGTTTCACCTAAGTGACCGAGATATTGTTAGAAGAGAATATTGTTCAAGAGATCTTTGTCAACCTTATAAACATGAATTTAAATTGACAAAGTTTTGGACAAAAAACCGTAGATTTAATCCAAAATGGTTTGATAAATACAAAACATGGCTTGAATATAGTGTTGAGAAAGATGCAGCTTTTTGTTTTGCTTGTTATTTATTTAAGGATGATAATGTTAGACAAGATTCTTTTGCAATGGATGAATTTGTAATTGGAAAAGGTCGAAGTCTTTTGATTTACATGTTGGTGCAAATATGGGTGCTCATCGAATAGCAATGAAAAGACTTGAAGATTTTAAGAATCAAAATAGTTTAGTCTCAACTGCTTTGTTTAAGCAAAATGAAAAGGCAAAAATTAAATATCGAACGAGATTAGAAGCTTCTATTGAGTGCTTGAGGTGGCTTATACTTCAAGGCCTGGCATATCGAGGTCATGATGAAAACCAAGATTCACTAAATAAGGGTAATTTTATTGAACTTTTAAAATTTTATGCGAAAGGTAGACCTGATGTTGAAGATGTTGAGTTGGATAATGCCCCTAAAAATTGTCAAATGACAGCTCTTTCGATTCAAAAAGATATTATCAATGCTTGTGCAAAAGAGACCACTAAAGCAATTATCACAGAAATCGGTGACGAGTGTTTTACTATTCTTTCTGATGAGTCTGCAGATATATCTGATAAAGAGGAGTTGTCGGTTTGTTTGCGTTATGTTAGCAAGAGTGGTGGAGTGGTGGAGCGCTTTCTTGGCATTGTACATGTTCCTAACACTACCTCTTTGACTATTAAAAATGCAATTGAATCCTTGCTTATGGAACATTCTTTAACACTTCCTAAAGTTCGGGGTCAAGCTTATGATGGTGCTAGCAATATGCGAGGCTCAATTGGTGGCCTCAAAACTTTAATCTTGAATGAATGTTCATCTGCGCATTATGTTCATTATTTTGCTCATCAACTTCAATTGACATTGGTAGCAACTTCCAAAAAGAGTGAGGACTGTCGATAGTTATTTGATGAAGTCCTTCCACTTCTATTGAATTTTGTTGGTGGCTCACCTAAACGAAAAGAGTTTCTTCGTGAAAAATAAATATCTCATATTGCTGAGGCATTGTCATTAGTTGATATTGAGTCAGGAAGTAGTTTGAATCAAGAGCTTGGCTTAATTCGACCAGGTGATACTTGTTGGAGCACTTACTTTAAATGCATTAAAAATGTGCTTGGTTTGTTTCGACCAATCTTGGAGTCCCTTGAAGCCATTGCAAATGCTCATGAGGCTGATAGGACAAAGGCATATTCAATCATAGGTATGTTGATGTCATTTGATTTCATTTTTATAGCACATTTAATGGGAACTATATTTGGATTGACGAATTCATTGAATGTGAGGTTGCAAAAAATGGATCAAGATATAGTTCATGCAATGAGTTTGGTTGATGGAACAAAAAAGGATCTGCAAGAACTACGAGATAATGGTTAGGAAAATCACTTGAATAAAGTTATTTCATTCATGATTGAGTATGATTGTGGTGTTCCAAATATGGTGGACTTGTATTCTAGTCACATTGGAGGTGGAAGGAGGATGGTTCGTGGTAAAGCTCCTGGGGTGACAAATCTTCATCATTATCGAGTTGAAGTTTTTCTAAGTGTGATTGATCTACAATTACAAGAACTTAACAATCGATTCAGTGAGAAAACCAAAGATTTGCTTATTTGTATGGCTTGTTTTAGTCCTAGTGATGGATTCTCATCTTTTGATACAAAACAATTGTTGAACCTTGCTAAATTTTATCCAAATGAGTTTCCAAATGAAGATTTGATATTCTTTGAGGAATCGCTTATAAGTTACATTGGTGATGTTAGAAATGACGAGCGATTCTTGGATGTGAAGACTCTTAACGAACTTTCTTTAACACTTGTTGAGACAAAGAAGCATGAAACTCATTCAGATGTTTACAAGCTATTGAAGCTTGTATTGCTTCTTCCAGTGACGACAACAAGTGTCGAAAGATCATTTTCCGGGATGTATCATATAAAAAGTAAAGTGCGAAACAGAATGGGAGAACAGTTGTTGAATGATTGCATGATTTCGTTTTTGGAAAAGGATTTATTTCTCAATTTTAGTAATGATGCTATAGTACATCGATTCCAAAATATGAAAACTAGGCGAGAACAATTGTAGTTTGTTCGTCACTTTATTTTTCATTTTGTTGGTCTATGTTTTAATTTTAAATTTGAACATTTGTAGTTTGTTCATTACCTTTTATATTAATTTGCCGGAACAAAAAATATTTTAGTTGTTAATTATAAAAACAAAACTCTGTCAAAATTTATTCGTTGGTGCCCTAGGGGACTTTAAACCCTAGATCCGGAACTGCTCAAAACAGTACACACCAACTTTACCTAGGCGGTATTAGCTACCAATTTGCGACTAGATATTTGGTGTTGTTGTAATTGAGCAATTGTGGTCGCTAATTCCCGACCATGTATGCGACGCTCTGAAAAGATATTGCTAATTTTAATTACAATAAATTATAATTCATGTATATCTTTGATGTATTTGTTGGTAACATTTGTCTTTTACATCACAAATACTTGCGAGTGACAGTCTTATTATGAGACCGTTTATATGGGCCAATCTAATTGTCAATTTTTTTAAATTAAAAATATTCATTTGCGGTGATGGTATGATCAATCTTTTCCTATTTCTTCTCCTCTTTATACTAACCTTTCATAATTAGTTTTTTCTTATTTCCTTCTTAATTCTCTTCTTGATAATCCTCCATTATTGTTCCTTTCTTCTTCTCCAAAGCACATTTTTATTTAAACTTCTAAACATCAAGGTACATTACAATTTTTACTAGGGTTTTAATCTTTGTTTTTTTTATTTGTTTTATTGTGTTATAGTTCTTTGAAATGATCTATAAAGTTTTATTTATTTTTAGTTTTGTAAGCAATTGAGTATTAGGGTTTCACCATCGTTAAATATGTCTGTAGATAGTTGTAAATAGTTAGAGCTTGCATGTTGGTTTAATTTTGCAGCTGTTGTTTGTCTATAAATGGTTTCATCTTTTTTTCTTGCTTATATAGATTATAATGGTCAAAACTTCAAAAAAACCACTCAAGAGTACTTACCTCTTACCTTTATTAAAAATATTATTCTAAAAAAATGACAAAAAAGATTAACAAAAAGCTCGACATAGTTAAAGCGAAGCAGTGTAAACAAAGATTGTATGAACAAGTGGTTGTTATTTCAACAACTTGGCTTCCAACTCCCCTTCTTGGATTATCTCTAAGTTCATTCTCTCAAACTCCTTACACAACTCCTCAAAGGTTACTAACGCTGAGACTTAGTGCCTCGATTTTTTGCTCAAAGCATTAGCGACTACATTCGCACGACCCTCATGATAAGCAATCTCCAAATCATAACCACGGATAAGTTCTAACGAACGTCGTTGGCGCAAATTCAACTCGAATTGAATGAAAAAAAATTGTAAACTTTTATGGTCCGTGAAGATCTAGCATTTGACACCATAGAGATAATGACGCCAGATTTTTATTAATGCAAAAATCACAGCCGCTAATTCCAAGTCATGTGTTGGATAATTCACTTCATAAGTCTTCAGCTGACGCGAAGCATACGCCACTACTTTCCTATCTTGCATTAAAACACAACCTAATCCATGTTTGGAAGCGTCACTGTAGACGGAATATTCCAAAGATGGATCAGATAAGGTCAACACTGGAGTTATAGTTAACTTCTCCTTCAACAACTGAAATGCCTTCTCACACTCCTCGGTCCATTCAAACTTCTTCTCCTTCTTCATCAAGGATGTTAGTGGACGGGCGACACGAGAAAAATCCTTCACAAAACGACGATAGTACCATGCCAAACCCAAGACACATCGAATATCCGTAAAATTTCGGCGTGTAGGCCAGTCTCGGACTACTTCAATCTTTGCCAGATCAACGGAGATCCCCTCTTTAGAAACAAGGTGACCTATAAAAGCCACCTGTTCTAACTAGAATTCGCACTTTGAAAACTTAGCATATAATTCATTTTCTCGAAGAATTTGTAAGACTACCCTTAAATTTTCTTGATGCTCTTCACGACTCTTAGAATATACCAAGATGCCATCAATAAAAAACACTACATACTTATCAAGATATGCATTAAAAACTCTATTCATCAACCCCATAAATGCAGCGGGTGCATTGGTTAATCCAAAAGGCATTACAGTGAATTCAAAATGTCCATATCTGGTTTGGAAAGCTGACTTATTAATATCCTCCTCCTTAATGCGCAACTAGTGATATCCTGACCGTAAATAAATCTTAGAAAAGACTCTTGCCCCTTGCAACTGATCAAAAAAATCATCAATCCGTAGTAACGGATATTTATTCTTAATAGTGACTTGATTGAGTTCTCTGTAATCAATACAGAGACGCATCGTTCCATCCTTTTACCTCACAAATAATACCGGGGCTCCCTAGGGAGAGACGCTAGGTCTTATATAACCCTTTTCTAACAACTGCTCTAATTGCACCTTCAATTCTTCCATTTCCCTTAGAGCCATACGATAAGGGGCTTTTGAAATTGGCCCTGTCCCAAGCACCAAATTAATTAAAAAGTTCACGTATCTTTTCGGTGGCATGCCTGAAAGTTTATTTGGAAATACATCCTTGAAGTCACGGACTACAGGAATATCATCAATTCTAACCTTCCGCACCTCCACCTTACTTACACTACACAAAAACCACGGTTGTCCCTGCTTGATTAGCTTCCTTGCTTCTAAGGACGACACGATTTTTACCTTTGGTCCCTTGGGAAGCTTCCTATATTTAACTTTCTCTCTTGGGGGTTCGCTTAGCATTACGAATTGTCCCTCACAATCTATCATAGCCTTATATCTACCCAACCAATCCATCCCAAGGATTACATCTAGACCTTCCATTTCCAAAGAAAACAAATCACTCGAGAATTTTGTCTTTCCTATATTGACTGACACCCCACGAAATAACATACTACAATGAAAGGTCTCTCCAGAAGGAATAGCGACTCAGAAAGATGTTTTCTCGGGATTTTCCAATCCGAAGTCTTTAATTTTAGACATAGAAATAAACGAGTACGATGCACCAGAATCAAAAAGAACTTTAACAGACTTTGAATTGATGCAAAATGTACCTGTGACCACATCGGACACTTGTGCTGCTTCCCTACCGTTTTGATTTTCACTTCCCGTGTCATTGCCACTCCGACCATTTTCGAAGCGTTGTTGTAGAAAACCTCTGTGATTCCCCCCTTGAGGCTCTTGTTGTCCCAATCGAGCATAAGACTCATACATTCTATGACCCGATTTACCACAGTATGAACAGTCCACTAATGGTCCCCGAAAATCTCTCCCTGGATGATTTTTCTGGCATCTCCTACAGTTATAAATTCTTTCCTTTCCATTGCAGTCATATAGTGGTTTATGTACCCTAGCCTTAGATGTCGAACCTCTCCCACTTTTACTTGATTGTCCTAGCTGATACACTTTTTCTTGATAATCTCCATAGGTTTTGTGTTTCTTAAAGTGGTTTTGTTCATGATTACTCCCGTTCACTGCATTCGGGAACATAAACTCCCTCCTCTTATCCCTATTATGGGCCAACTTCTCCTGCTCCATCCTAATAACATTTCCTATCTGAGCTACCCTCTTATATAACTGGCCTAAAGTATCGTACCTATCAGTCTCAATGTGTTTTTAAATCTCGTACGATAGACCCAGTTCGAACCGTTGCATTTTCTTTGTTTTAGTCGGGACGTCCTCAAGGCAAAACTTCAGAAATTCCATAAATTTCTGGTAATATTCATCCACTGTTAAATTCCCCATTTCAAACCTAGCAAACTCGTTTGACTTATCCATTCTCACATGAGGTGGGTAGAATTGATCCCTTAACGCTCCCTTAAAACGCTCCCAGCTTAATTCACCATCATTCTCCTCTATCAGCCTCGCCTTGCTATGTGTCCACCAGTAGTCAGCATCTTCGACCAGAAAAAATGCAGCCTGGTCGACCATAAATTCCGCGGGACATCGAACTACACTAAAGAGTTTGTCAAACTCTCGAAGCAAGTTTTCCAACACAGAAGGTTGTCCTTTCCCATCATAAGTAGAGGGCTTACTATGGGCTATTCTCTTACTAATCGATGAAGCCCTCTGTTCCAAGTATTTCTGTCTAGGGTTTCTTGCACCAACTAGGGCTTTCACTAGGTTCCGAAGTACACGGTCAAAGTCACCTCTATTTCCGTTCTTTTCAAGAATGGAGGCATGGAAAGTATACTGCATTTTAATAAACAAGGTATATTTATAAATATTCTATTTCCATCATCGAGGTTAAACAAAACTTAGGCTACTCTAACTTCTTAGAGATAAAAAGGTATATCATAATAGTTGGTAGAATTAAAAAGTTGAGCCTGTTAATCGGCTCCTAAGATTCCGCCAAATAAAAACAATTATTTTTAATTAATTATACTAATGCTCAATATTCACAAAATTTCAATATCATAATGTATGAAACTTCACAAATTCAGCTAATGAGAAGAAGTTATAAATAATTAAACAGAAAATCAAGATGATATTCTAATTCAACCAGCATACTCTACCATAACATATTATTAAATTCCAAAATACTTGGGTACAAAAATCCCAAATAATCATCGTGCTTCGTAACCATATTGTCAAAACAAACCAAAAGAAACTTCTCGACAAAATATCCATACATCATTATTAGTGTGGAAATAGTCATATGAAATCATAAGCATAAATACTACAATCAAAAGCAAGATCACATAGTAAAAGGCGATGCATCCATACGGTCCCGGTCTTCCTCATATGAGTCAGGGTCAAAATCAACATCCCTAGAGTCGTCACTGGATGTGCTATCAGAATCAGTGGGTGTCTCTACGGGTAGGGAGTCACTCATATCTAGTTGTTCCTCAAAATCTGAAAGCTCAATAATTTCTGGTTCGGGTAATATTCCTTCCCACATTGTAATTTTACTATCGTCCTCACTCATACTGTCTTCTTGTTCCCGCGGCTCTCCTCCCCACATCGCAATATCACTATCACTCTCGCTCATAATATTTTCCTTAGCAACTGCTTCCACCTCCATATCAGCATTATATCCCCCTTCCGCACTATTTTCATAAAATTCTTCAGCCTCCCCCTCGGAATTTCTCCCAGTATTTTCCTCCAGACCCTCTTCGGGGCCTTCCTCGGAATCTTCTCCTAGATCCTCCTTAGGATCCTCCTTGGGATCCTCCTCATCAAAATCTATCTGCAGAACTGAGTTAGGGTTGACTACTGGAACATCCTCCTCAACAATCTCAGCCCTTGCCCCACTAGCTTCAACATTCTCACGTCTCTCATGGTCTACAAACTCCATCTCTCTATCCATCTATCAAATTCTCGGTCCAATTGATCAATTCTCTCATTAAACTCAGCAATTTCCTCAGCTATTATTCCCTCATAAAGTTGTTGAGACTTTTTTGTAGATCACCTCCATCCTTCTTTCCTGTCCCAAATTTTTAATGCTTCTATCTCTGCCCAGACTGGTACATTAACTAAGGCTCTCTATGGTTCTTCTAGGGAACTACTTCCCCCTTTGGCAGGTCTTTTTCCTTTATCCATGACAGATAAAATGTTTGTAATCCCTAACTCACAAATGAAAGAAAGAGCAAAGAAACAATCAATTTCCAAGGTGAAACAAAATATACATATAAAAAATTTTTCTTTTTTTTTCTTAGATAATATCATAATTCATAAACAAAATATCTACCAAGCACACAACACTATTAAAACTTGTCTCCGAAACTTAGCTTAAGGTGTTAAAACCAGGTAATAAATACCCCTTAACGTCTACCCATTACTCTCACAACTTTTATATTTATTTTTTTTTCATTAGCCTATTGACTTATGCGTTTAATGCTAGAATAGAACTCCCGTTCTGATACCAGTTGTAAAATCCAGGAAAAACTCGGATCGTTAAAAGAGAAATTTTTATATTTTAAAAGAAAACTAAGCAGGACCCGAGTTAAACCAAGATGTTATAAAGGCACGAGAAAACGAAATTTTTAAAATTAAAACTTGCGGATCGAGTTCTACTAGAGTTATTGTAGATTATTTAGTGATATCATAGTCTTAGCAGCGAATAAAAGATATGAAACCAAAAGTCCAAGGAATACATCTCGAGAGCAAAGTTGCCTCTTAAACAAATCCATTCCTAAAAAGCTAATAAAGTTCAAAATTAAAATCCTTCCGTACAATCTATCTTATTCTTCAGGTGTAATCCTCACTCCCCAGCCTGCAACTTAACTCACTGCTAGTTATTAACCCCGAAACGAAAACAACATCATCGCAGGATAGTTAGGATCAAAGGTACACGTCAGCAAAAAATCTCTTTTAACATTAACATTATAACCTAAAGCACAATGGCAACCTACCATACGTCGACTACAGTTCAATAATTACTTTTAAATAAATTTCAAATGATTCATTGAGTCAGTCAGCCATACTGCTGTACTTTACCGGCCATACTGCTGGACCAAACCCCAAACTTCAAGAGTGAGACAATACATTAGGGGGAGCTAACCCCTAAGCAAGTCTCTACCATAGGCAACACGCCTTACTTCGGTGCCTATGGTTAAGTATGAATACCCCGCGGTGGCTCATAATGCCCCCATAAACCGCGAGTACAAATCTTTCCACCAATCGACGTCATACTACGTCTATTTTAAAGTTAGTGAGGTCATACTACCTCTACTCATCGAGTTATTGAAATCATATCTCTTGATTAAGAAAGCATAACATCATCTTCATACTTTATTTAATATATTATTATTATTATTATTATTATTATTATTATTATGATTATTATTATTTGAGCAAGTTAATATAGAATTTGAGCAAGTTCATTCTTGAGAAAAATGTTGTCTGAAGTGAGTGATGATATTAACTATACGAGGGTTTTTTGACTAATATCGTTACTCAATCGAGTTTTGAAGTGTCTCCCAATAACGCTGCTTGTCACATAAGGTCCATATATTCCCCTTCAAGAATTGTTGATGTTACTTCCTGTGCTTTGTGAAACCTTTTTATGTAGTTGTTTGGGGAATTTACACAACTGTCTGTTGCATAGAGCTCTTGCAAGTTAATCCTTGATAGTTTTGCCTTTTAAGACTACTGGGCATAAAATTTTATAGTGTGATTAGATTTTATATTTGTGTTTGGAGATTCATATTCTAATGACCTAATCAAGTCCATGCTATCGTGCCTTAATTTGAACCTTTCACCACCAATTATGAATCCTTGTGGTCATTTTTCGCTTTTTCTCTCAATTTTAAAATTTTGGATTTAATTAATTGTTATATGTGTTTTTGGACTTGTGCGCAAAATCCCACATCATTTTGCTGTTTATATTGGATTTGAAGCAAGTTTTATAATGGTTTAGGCTTCGGTACTACGCATCTTACTATTTATTAGTGTAGAAGGATGATTGGTTGTGTGAGCAAGTTTAATTTATATTGTTTAAGGTTTTAGTTTGTAAAAAATTGAAAACAATCAAAAATTGCATACTGGAATAGCATGCTGATCTTGAGCAAAAACATATGCAAATGCTTGTAAAACATAGACAAATGCAAGATGGAATCATGAATGTTAAGAAAGCTGCTGTTAGAGCAGGGTTTATAGGGGCTAAATCAAAGTTTATCAATGTTATTACAGGGGAAATTTCAGCTTTGAAAGTGGAAAGATAGAAGAAAAGGTGTTGTTATAAGAATGAATGCTTCGTTCTCAGCTAAGAGACACCGCAAAATCTGTGCAGGCTGCGGGAGAATAACTTGTACGTATGAAAGAAGCAGAAGAAGTTACAGCTTCTACTAAGGCTCTTGATGGTTTTGTCATCCTTAGTTGTTTTTAATAGTTCAAGTGCAAGTAAAATTTGCATTTGTCTACGTGGATTTTGAGGGTTGCTCTTATCAATTAAGAAAATTCATGCTCATATAGCTCCTTTAAATCTTGTAAGAATGCTTTTGTATACTTTATGTATGATATTACTCAATCAACAGGTATTTTTACTCAATAAGTAGTTACCATTTGATCAATCAAAATCATTTGTATAAGCTTAGAAATACATTTACAAAGCGCAATGCTAATATCAAGCTTATGATGAACTTATTTCTGTATAAACTCTAGAGACCATGTCGCTTTACATATTTCATGTTCTTAATAATTCTTTTGTTGAATTTAAAATGTTCTTTTTGTTGAAATATAGTGTGAAAGGTAATTAATGAATTTACCCTAATGTGAATGTATTTATGAGTAAAAACATTTTCTATTTTCTAACTTTTACTCATTCTATTTCTCCTTTATCTCTCTAAGTTTTAACATATTATCAGCACCAACTCTACCCTTAATAATCAAGAAGGTAATATTTTTTAAACCTAATTAAGCATTTTTTTTCATCGGTATCCACAAATGGACCAACAATCAAATGGTATCAGCATCGTCATCCAAGGTGTTTCTAAAACATTTTTATATTTTATACTTGAGCATAATTTCATACCCTTCACTACAAACTCAACAAGGACTGATTTAAATCAGCTCCGACATACTAATCCCAATAATACTAATGGTCCACCAGTACCGCCAACTCTTAATTCACATATACGACCAACTAATAATCCAGTAGTCCCACCGACTAATATTCCACTAATACGACCAACAAATAATTCATCATCACAACTAACTAACTAATAATGCTCCAACAACATCAACTGAAAATAAACCCTCACCAAGTAATAAAAGAACTAAAGATGATTTGGGAGAAATAAGTACTAAACGTTGCAAGATAAATAACCCATAAAATAATTTATCGGACAATACATCACCTTTACGGATCATAAGGACACTTTATTGCTTTTGTTATTATTTTACCGCCTATATGGCTGGTTAATTTTTTTTACCACCTAAATAGACGGTTAGTATTATTTATTTCTTTTGTTACTCTTTAAACCGCCTGTATGGCTGGCTAATTGTTTTTCTTTTACCGCCTAAATGGACGGTTAGCAGTATTTTTTATTCTCGTATATTTATATGTGCATTGTTATTTGCAGTATTTTCATTTATATCCATGTTCATTTTTTTATTTACCTTTTACTTTACGTATTTTTTTAAGTATACATAAATAATACGGTATATTGTACAATTTGGAATAACCCTCTATAAAATGGAATTACCCCAATTGTTTTTACCACATACCCCTTATGCTTTCAACTTTACTCTTTACATCAAAAACCCTCCTTCTCCTTCCTCCTTCCATCGATAGTGTACCCCCATCACAAAAACAACTCATCTTCTTCCTCTTCCCATACTTTTAGATTTGAAGAAAATTTTGTCAAACTCAAATTATATATCTCCTCAATTATGGGTTTGGTGGTTCTTGTTGTAGCATTAGGAATTATAATAATTATGAAGAATTAATTTTTTTTTTGAAGAAGAATCAAAATGCATATAATTTTCTTTGTCATATTTTCTTTTGTTTGTTAATGCATTTTGTATGATAAATTATATGCTATTTTTTAACCCTCATTAGCATTTATTGTCTTTAATTTTTTTTGTTCTTCTCCTTATTATTATTATTATTATTATTATTATTATTATTATATCTCTTGTTCTTGATTTATTTCTAAATTTATTATCTACAACAAATTCATAATAATAAACCAAGGGAGAGAAAATCATGAAATTAAAACATCATAATTTTTCTTATGGTTTATTATTATGAAAATATAAGAAGTATTGCATTGTCATATACTTACAAAACAAATATATATTATGTAGCAAGTATGGCAGAGATTACAAAAAAACTATTCAACATATTAGACTTAACTGGACAAAAATTCTTAGAACGGAAAAAAGATGCCATCATGAACTTAGAAGCTCAAGGACTTGAACATACTGTATTGGAAGTAAAAGAAAAGGATTCAATAGATGGAATTCAAGCTACCAAAATAAAGGTAGCTACAAATCAAGAAAAGGCCAAAGCCTTAATCCTCTTGAGGCATCATATTCATAATTGCCTTAAATCTGAATACTTATTCATAAAAGATCCCAAAACATTGTGAGACTCCCTTGTCAAAAGATTTGATCACCACCAAAGAGTGCTTCTTCCAAGAGTTAGCCATGAGTGGAAGAATTTAAGATTTTCTAATTTTAAGACTCTCAGTGAGTACAATTCAACATTACTCCGAATTGCATCAATGTTGAAATGCTGTGAGCACCCGGTGACTGATGCAGAAATGATTGAACTCACATTATCTACTTTTCATCCATCAAATATTATTCTGCAACAACAATATAGGGAAAGAAATTTCAAAAGATATTCAGATCTGAGTGTAGTATTCTCACTAGCTGAACAACATAATGATCTTTTCTGGAAAAATCATAATATAAGACCTGTTGGATCTCAAACTATCCGTGAGACACACTCTACTAAAACACATGTGCCTAAAGCACATGCTCTTGAACATAAAGGCCGTGGAAATTATAATAACGGTGGTAGATGACGCGAAAATTTCCGAGGAAGAGGACAAGGACAAGGTCGTGGAAATTTTAATGGACATGGTAGAAAGTTCCAAGGATTCGGTAGAGACCACTTTCCCCAAAATTGTTATAATAGTCATTACAATAATAATTCTTGAAGGGGAAAACAAGTTGGATATCACAATAAAAATAGCCATCAAGAACGAAAAGAAAGTATTTGTTGCAAATGTGGTATGACAAGGCATTGGGCACGTACATGTCGTACTGCCAAACATTTGGTGGAGCTATATCTAGCTTCCCAAAAGAAAAAGGTAAAAAATGTGGAAGCAAACTTTAATGAAGCAAGCACCTCAATGCTTAATGTCGATCCTTATCATAAAGCAAGCACGTCAATGCCTAATCTTGACCTTTCAGACTTTTATTTAGATGGCGATGAAAATGATAAAGAATATGACAAAGATATTTGAATTTTTCTTAACAATGTTGTGATACGTATTTAGTTGTATTTCCTTTTTATATATCTCCTTTTTATGTATTGATATCATCTAAGGTTAATGAAATTTTATTTTAACTATCTATTTATTTAATATAAAGATATGGATCAGTTTGAAAATGGGTTCAAATATTAATGCCTCCTAGATAGTGGAACAAATCACACTATCCTAAAGCACAAAGAATACTTTTCTGAGTTAAAAATGGTGAAAGCAGATGTCACTACAATCTCTGGGATTACCAAACTAATAGAAGGATATGGAAAAGCTCAAATAACAGTTCCAAATGGGACAAAACTAGTAATTAATGATGCTTTATATTCGAATAAATCTCGATAAAATATCATAAGTTTCAAAGATGTACGCCAAAATGGTTATCATTTAGAAACAATGACCGAAAATCATACTGAATATTTATGCATCACGTCTGAAAAATGCGGCAAGAAAAGCATTCATGAAAAATTACCAGCATACTCATCTGGATTATATCGTATTGATATAAAACCGGTTGAGATAAACATGGTGTCTAACCAGAAGTTAGATAATAAAGAAATGATGAATTTATGGCATGACCGATTGGGTCATCCTGATGTGGGAATGATGCGAAAAATTATTGAAAATTAAATTGGGCATCTAATGAAGAAATTAAAATGAGAATTCCCCAACCAAATGAATTATCATTTTCTGCATGCTCACAAGGCAAATTGATAATTAGACCATCTTTAAATAAAATTGCTACTGAAACTCCTAAATTTCTTGAAAGAATTCATGGAGATATATGTGGGCCAAGTAATCCTACTTCTAGGCCATTTAGATATTTTATGGTATTGATTGATGCCTCAACACGATGGTCACATGTAAGTCTCCTACAAACTAGAAATGTGGCATTTGCGAAATTACTTACTCAAATCATTCGATTGAGAAATCAATTTCCAGATTATACAATTAAGCGAATAAGGTTTGACAATGCCGGATAATTTACATCTCAAACTTTTAATGATTAGTGTACGTCAATTGGAACTGATGTAGAACATCCAGTAGCTCATGTTCATACTCAAAATGGTTTGGCTGAATCATTGATTAAAAGACTCCAATTAATAGCAAGACCATTATTAATGAGGTCAAAATTGCCATCATCTGCGTGGGGCCGCAATAATACATGCATCATCATTGATAAGATTGAGCCCAAGTGCTTATCATAAATATTCACCACAGCAATTAGTGCATGGTCGAGAACTAAATATATCATACTTGAAAATATTTGGATGTGCAGTATATCTCCCTATTGCACCACCCCAACGTACAAGAATGGGTCCACAAAGAAGGATGAGAATTTATGTTGGATTTGAATACCCATCAATTATCAAATATTTAGAACCAATGACTGATGATTTTTTTAATGCTAGATTTGCAGATTGTCATTTTAATGAGACAATATTCCTATCCTTAAGGGGAGAGAAAGTGGACCCAAATAAGAAGGAAATAGATCTCACATGGAATGCAATGCATTTGAAAATATATGATCCAAAAACAAATGCTTCTGAACAAGAAGTTAGAAAATTTGTCCATAATCAATATATTGCAAACAGATTACTTGATGCATTTGTAGAAACAAAGCAAGTGACAAAATCATATATTCCTGCGGCAAATGTTCCGGCACGAATTGAAATTCCCATTGATAACAAAGCCACTGAAAATGAATCTATTGCACGCCGGAAGCGTGGAAGACCACTTGGTTCAAAGGATTTGAAACAAAGAAAATCCAAAAGGTTGAATGAAATGACAAATGTTATCAATATTACTTCTTCAATGAATTGTAAAGAAACAAGTTTTGGAGATGAGGACAAAAATCTCAGAGAAGAAGAAAATAATGATATAAAAGATAACAATGAAATTTTGATTAATTACATTTCAACTAAAAGGCAAATAAATCGAAAGAATGTTATTATTAATGACGCAATTGCTTATTCAATTGCCACCGCTTGATGAAAATTATATAGAACCAAGAACGATACAAGTATGTCGGCATAGGAATGATTGGCCAAAATGGAAAGATGCTATTCAAGCAGAGTTAAAGTCACTTGAGAAACAAGAAGTTTTTGGACAAATTACCCGAACACCAAATGGTATAAAACCGGTCGGCTATAAATGGGTGTTTGTGAGAAAAAGGAATGAGAAAGATGAAGTGGTTAGATATAAGGCACGAGTTGTAGCACAAGGTTTTTCCCAAAGACCAGGGATTGATTATGAGGAAACGTATTCTCCAGTAGTAGATGCAACTACACTAAGATTCTTGATAAGTCTAACTGTCTCAAACAAGTTGCTAATGCGACTTATGGATGTTGTGACCGCATATTTATATGGTTCACTTGATACAGACATTTATATGAAAGTCCCTGAAGGACTTAAATTACCAGAAAACCACAAATCACGAGAAATGTTTTCTATAAAGCTGAAAAGGTCACTTTATGGACTAAAACAATCTGAAAGAATGTGGTACAACCGTCTTAGTGAATATCTCCTGAAAGAAGGATTTAAAAATGATCAAATCAATCCTTGTGTATTTATTAAACGGACTCAATCAGGATTTTCTATAATTGTAGTTTATGTTGATGATTTAAATATCATTAGAACTCCCAAAGAGCTTGAACAAACTGCAAAATATATGATGAAAGAATTTAAAATGAAAGATCTTAGGAAATCAAAATTTTTCCTTGGATTACAAATAGAGCACTTAAGGGGTGGAATCTTTGTGCACCAATCCAACTGTAGACTCAATTAGGAACGGGAACAGCAACAAGAGGGGGGTGAATTGTTATTGTTACTAATTCAAGCGTTCTTGCCCTGTTTTTGCGGAATTGAATTAAGATAAATAAAGCTTGAACTTAGAGCAAAATAATAAAAGAGACAAATGAATTTTTACGTGGAAACCTTCTGGGCCTAAACAGAAGGAAAAACCACGACCCCTCGGGAATTCTAAATACACCACTATGTTTAAGGCAATTAGTTATAATTACAATAAACACCTTACTTCACTCGAAGCGAATGGACTAGGCCAACTCTTCTCTCTCAAATTTCTTTACTCAAAGCAACAAACTTAGCTTCACTAAAAGCTAAACTCCTCAATAGCTTCACTCAAAGCTATCTAATTCCCCCTTAGACTCACCCGAGTCTAATTACAAGTTCTCTCAAAAACCCTTACAAAAAGGATAAAAATCTTAAAAATAAAATCAATGAGTTGCTCAAGAAAATATTATGAGTTAATTGACAATTTTCAAAACAAAATATTTCTTGTGGATTTCCAAAAATAATCACATGAAAATAACAAAGTTCATGCGTTAGATACTTAGGAACAGTCGAATCCACTTGCTATTTATAAAAAATAAAATCTTTAAGAAAATGGAATAATCCAATCCATTATTCCTTATCAAAAAGATCATGGGAGTAATGTGGATTAATCACACAAACGGCTATTTCCACAAGACTTGATTAAATCAAGCATACGGTTAAAGCAACAATAACCGCTGTTCCCAATTACTAATAATAGCATATGTTCCCTTTAAGCAGCAGTTTCTTCAACATCAGTTCCTGTTCCAGCAATAACTAATGGAACTTTTATGCTATTTATAGAAACGGTTATGCTTACTAAAATTAGGAATGGTTACATGCTAACTCATAATAGGAACGATAACCTATTTTCTAAGATAAAGACCGGTTAAAAAAACAGTAATAACAGCAAAGACTTTTTCAACTTGGAAAATCATATTTACTAACAACAATAGCTATTCCTATATTTAGCAAATCCAATATTTACTAAATATAGATCCTAAAATAATGCTTGAAAAGAAAAAAATCATTTTGGAAAATCTTTTGCCAATTAACTTTAATAAATTATAATTGCAACACATTAACTTTATTTTCTACATCAACTAAAAAATAATAATTAAATAGTAATCAGAATTTTTAGCGGACGTAGGCTGACTTCAGTTGGGAACAGTGCGCTGTCTCTGAATTCTAGTTTAGCTAGAACATCCAACTTGGGAATAGTAGACTTCATGTCTCCATTTTACATCCCAAGTGATATACTCTTCTAACATCTCTTGAATCCTTTTGACACGTACATTTCCATGAATGAAGCCATAGGTACTATCAATGATCATAATTACGACCGGATATCGACCTGCACATAATCTCTTAAAAACATATTTGTTTAAATAAAGTGTAGTCATCATCAAAACTCAAGAGGTCCAACACCAACTATACAGAAACGGTTCTAAAAAGATTTCATATGGACAAAGCTCATCCGTTGAGCTCTCCATTGATAGTGCGATCATTAAAACCAAAAGATGATTCATTTCGACCTTGTGAAGAAGACGAGGAGATTCTTGGCCCTAAAGTGCCATATTTAAGCGCAATTGGAGCTCTGATGTATCTAGCTAATAATACAAGACCTGATATTGCTTTCGCTATTAATTTATTAGCTAGGTATAGCAATTCACCAACAAAGAGACATTGGAGTGGGATAAAACATACGTTGCGCTACCTTCGAGGAACTAACGATCTTGGATTATTTTATCGATCAAAGCAAGATGCTACTCTTGTTGGATATGCAGATGTTGGATACTTATCAGATCCCCATAAGGCTAAATCACAAAATTGATATGTATTCACATATGGAGGTACCGCAATATCTAGGGGATCGACAAAATAGACACTGACAGCTACATCATCAAACCATGCAGAATTGATCGCCCTTTATGAAGCAAGTAGAGAATGTAAATGGTTAAGGTCAGTAATTGGTCATATTCAAGAAGAATGTGGGATAAACTCGATAATAAATTCTCCAATTGTAATTTTTGAAGATAATACCGGTTGTATTGAACAAGTTAGTGAAGGCTTCACAAAAGGGGACAGAACCAAACATATAGCACCAAGACTTTTCTTCGCACATGACCTCCAGAAGTATAAAATAGTAAAAGTCGAACAAATTCAATCAAGTGAAAATCTTGCAGATATGTTCACAAAGTCTCTTCCATCAAAGAGGTTCGAACAACTTGTATATGAAATTGGAATTTCCCTTAGTTCAGGTTTTTATCCTTTTGGGTTTTTCCTGACAAGGTTTTTAATGAGGCGGTATTAAATAGAAATATTATAATAATATTTTACTCTTTTTACATAATTAGAATGCTATTACAATGCATTCAAGGGGGAGTGTTGAAATATAGTGTGAAAGTTAATTAATGAATTTACCCTAATGTAAATGCATTCAATGTAATTGTAGATAAACTTGCCTATAAATATGAAAGTTTACCAATATAAAAAATCACACCAATGAGTAAAAACATTTTCCATCTTCTAACTTTTACTCATTCTATTTTCCCCTTATCTTGTCTAAGTTTTAGCACTTTTATTCATTTTTAGTTTTGAATCCTACATATCAATATTAACTATTACTATTTTTGTATAGGTTGACTACCTTATTTTGGAATTCATCAAAAGTTTTAATGAAATAAATTCTACACTAATTATGGGGTCTTGTACACATTATTGTACTTTCTAACATAACTTGTATGCATTCTTTTTTAATCTCCAACTGTAGACTTAATGTAATCGGTCGAAAACTACAACAGATCTGAATAACACCTACAACATTTTGGACAAGAGCTAGCCAAGTTAACATTGATAGATTAGTAGGTTCAAAAAATCAATGAGTACTAGAATAGGTCTCTGATACATGCAGTCAGGCACTAAACTAATTATTGTATACTTTTGAAAGTCCTCACGGAAGTATGTCATTCACACCATTACTATTGACTTAAATATGATTAATGATTTAGGAAAATTATTTCCAAATGTAATGACTATTGATAACATACAAGGCAATTATTTTTGTTTCATTTGCAAAATTATAGAATTATTAAGTAGGACAATCATTGCAAGTTATCTTGAAGAACCATCAAGCTCAGTTCTCTCAATATTCTTTTTGTTATTGACTTTACTTCAACTTCAAATCGATTACTATAATTATTAATTAAAGATTAATTATTTTCTAAAATTAAAATTTTAAATTAAATAGGATTTCTTGGGGAACAACGCACGCGCCTTACCAACTAGTGCATGTTAAATTATGGAATAATTAACTCTAAGTATGCGTTGCACATCGTGCAATATAATAGTTATCTCTCTCTAGCACATGTGCAAGGTGTTTGTATATGGTTGTCACCTTTAAGCAAAAGCAGAAAAAGCACATTTACTGTACTGATGCATGATCCAAGGTAATTGGCCCAAAGAAGTACCAGACAACTCTCTATAGAACTCATCAAACATATCTCTAAGTCTTATAATGGTCTCAATGATCTAATTCCTAGTACGACACTCTAAATTTGGAGGCGTACGCTCACTACCCTCGTAAATAGCCCTAGCTATGTGCCCCCCATAGGTAGGCAACAACTTAGCATTCGTAGGTCCTCATAGCGAAGTCTATCACCCAATCCCTATTAGCTGCCTATCTAAATCTTCTAGCTCAGGGAGCTATATCATCCATTAGGATCTTTGATGGGGCATCAAGACCACCAGAAGTATTAGGCCTAGCCTGTGTGTACACAAATTTACTAATCTGTCTTCGAGCAACTATCCAATTGTTAAGCTGTCTACAAACCCATGATGCTCAATATGTCTCTCCCCTTCATCACATAACGTCAATGAACTATCTATACTAATAGGGTCATCCATATATGTATGCGCCTATTCTAAGGTGCTAAACCATTGGGCTTGACATTGCCTAACCCCCTGCTTCAACCTAGCACGATGGGCTGACCCAGAAACTTTTTTCTCATGAGGGTCACCTCTAAAAAGCGTTGGTTTTCTTTATTGTGAATATTAGCCATATTAACAAAAATTGGATAAATACAAATAATCACTAATCGATTAATTAGAAAAAAATTTTAAAACATCCAAATAAAAAAATTATTAATTAATGGAAATTAAATACTAAGAAAAAAAAAAAAAAAAAAAAAAAAAAAAAAAAAAAAAAAAAAACTAAAAAAGAATTCTCGCTGTATCAAGTTTGGGGCGAAGGATTGTTGACAGTATTATAAATTTTCATGACACATTTAGTCAATCAAAGTGGGCGTGCCGGAGTGGTTATCGGGCATGACTAGAAATCATGTGGGCTTTGCCCGCGCAGGTTCGAATCCTGCCGCTCACGTTTTGTTTTTCAATTATTTTCATCAACACATCATATGAAAGAGATAGACAATGAAATTTGAAATCATGTTTAATTTAGGGCTGTAAATTCAGTTACTCGATCAAGTTTTGGGTCGGATTTCATTGGGTTCGGGTTTTTCGCAGGTGATTTAACATTTTGATTCAAGTCGATTCGGTTACAAGTCCATTCAAGTACGGGTCTATGTCGGGTTAATACCACACTGGGTCGGTTAATACCTCACGTTTGGTTTCACAAATTTGTTTTAGCCTAAGATAAAGTCATAAGATTTGATTGTGGGCTTGCATTTATTGTTTAATTTTAGCTAAACTAAACTTGATTCAATTCAATCAAACTTATTATTTGTTGAATGAAACTTGATACGGTTAAATCAAATTATATCGTTTAATCACATTCTCGGGTTAATCTCGAGGTGTTGATTATGGGTCATTTTGGGTGGGATTATGTTGAGTACCTATCTGGTTAAAGACGAGTTCGAGTTGTAACAAGTCGGATGCAAAATCGAGTTCGGTTAACCACATTGTCCGGAATCTCGGGTGTGGATTGTTCTCGATTCGGGTACCGGTCGATTTTTGGTCTAAAATAATTGGGTACATGTCGGGTTACGGGTCAACATCAGATCGAGTTTCGATCGGTTACAGGTCACTGCACCTTGGGTCAATCAACGAGTCAGATACAGGTCAATTTCAGGCGGTATTACAGTTCGGGTCAATTTTTTACGGCCGATAGTTTAATTACAGCTTACAAAATTTGATAAAAATTTGTTCCAGATTCGCTCGTACGACAATCACTCCTAATCTGCAAAAGTTAAATTCTGAATTTTGTCTGAAAATGGCCTACGAAATGTCATTTATATCTCTAATGTTAAACCTTGTTCAAATACCTATACAAGTTGACAAATACAAGTCATACTTGAAATGCTGTATTTTTCAATTGACATCTACCAAGCTCTTCTTCAACTTCTCTATCTCCAAGGATTTCATTTGCAATCCTAAGTATCCTGCCATTTCGAGAATCTCCATAGTCCGTGGATGAGAAGTATCATCCGATGAGAATCCGTGCATTGTCAATGAACCATCAGTAACGCCTACATCAACCCAGCTAAACCCGACTTCTTTTCTGACTCTGCCGTCCTTCATCTTCCTCCTCATTGCTGCAGCCTTCTCCCAGTCTCCTTTTTCAGCATACAAATTCGACATTAGAACATATGAACCTGATTCTTCAGGTTCCATTTCTATCAATCTATTCACGATTCTTTGACTTATCTCCATATCCCTATGCTTTCTGCATGACCCTAACAAGCTTTGTAATGCAGAAAATGACGGTCCACCAGGCATATGATAGAGCAATTCCTCTGCCTCTTTTAATCTTCCTGCACGACCCAACAAATCGACTATACAAGCATAATGCTCTGTTGATGGTTCAGTCAGGTTGTCTTTGATCATTGAGTCCCAAATTTGAAAGCCCATATCGACCATTCCCTTCCTTCCGCATGCTGTCAACATAGAAAGGAATGTGATAGAATCGGGTTCTACACCTTGGTTGTGCATCTCATTGAATAGTTGCATAACGGAGTCATAGTCCCCGTGTCTTGCATGGGCTGAAATTATTGATGTCCAAGCAAATTGTGTTCTTTGAATTGTTGCGTTGAAAATTCTCATGGACTCATATAGACTGCCTCGTTTTGCATACATATCTAGAAGTGCAGCTGAGACAATTGAGTTGAAATTCATTCCAAGTTTCAGCAAATGAGCATGGCATCGTTGTCCAAACCTTAATGAAATGGCTTCAGCAGATCCAGTTGCACTTAAGACACTGCCAAATGTGTGCTCAGTTGGTACGGTCTCTGCTATTGCTAAACGGAACATCTTAAGAGCTTCGTCATATAACTTGTTATCGACATATCCAGATATCAGAGAATTCCAAGACACAATATCCCGGAAACAAAGCTCCTCAAATACCTTTCTTGAATCTTCCATTGATTTAAACTTTGCATACATGCTGATAAGACTATTAGACACATTTAATTCTAATAGAAAACCGGTTTTGAGACAAAACCCATGAATCATTTGACCTTCATTGAAAAAATCCCCTAGTGTAATGGCATGTAGTAACCCAATAAATGTTACATCATTTGGGTAGACTCCATCTTTCCTCATCTCATGGAAGATGAAGAGTGCGTCTTCTTGGAAAACACAAATCATTGTTGTCCAAGAAACCACATTTTTTTCATAAATGCCATCAAATACAAGCTTGACGTCCTCATTAACCTCGCACTTTGAGTAAGTCGACATCAAAAGATTACATACTGCACTATTTCCAACATATCCAGTTTTTATAACCAAGCAATGCAACAACCTGCTCAACCCCAAAAGTCTCTTATGCCCACAAACAGAGATTGCAGCAATTAATGAGATAATATCTGGTCTCATATTCTGCCTCAACATTTCACAAAATGTGCGTAATGTTTTTATATCATATCTTCCATCTTGATTATACCCACATAATATAGCATTCCAAGATACTGAATCCTTGAAGGACATTCCATTAAACACTCTTTCAGCATCGGTAATTCGACCCCATCTCGAGTACATTGAGATAAGTGCATTCCCAATGAACACCTCGCAATGGAAGCCTGATTTAAGTATGCTTGAATGCAATTGGGAGCCCAACAAAAACCCTTTGTAATCAGAACAAAATGACAGTGATGTAGTGTACGTAACCGGGTCAAAAACCACTCCATTTTTATTCATGTTAGTAACAAAATACAAAGCTTCATCTGTATTCCGAAAACCTAATAGGATAGTGTTATAACTGACAGTATCAGGTTCATTCATACTGTTGAATAAACAAAAAGCACGATCAAAATGTCCTGATTTAACGTACATATTCATCAAAGAATTTGAGACAGCACGAAACTGATTAAACCCAGATGAAACTGCAAAGCTGTGCAGCATCATACCCGTTTTTCGATCCCCACAGGAAGCTTTAACAGCCACAGCCACAACATCTTCATCAATCCTATCAAGATAATTATCATGTAATTCCCTCTTAAAGACATTGAGAGCTCTAGAACTAAGGTTTTGATTTATGTAAGTGAGCATACAATTAGTAAGAGAACAAAATGTTCGTTGGGGGCTTTCATCGAACAGTTGATATGCATGGTCAATTGAAAAAACCTTTTTGGCGGCAAATAATAGCCGTTGGTGGGTTGACGACAGATTGTTTTTGAAAATCATTTGATGGTTAAGCCTTAAATCCAATAAATTGAGGACTTTTCAGTGTTTTCTGAACTAATAGAGTGAAGTAGAATTACCGTCCGACATTTGATATGCAGCTATGTGGGGGTTTGTGTAGGTAAGTAATATGAATTTAATTGGTGAAACTTTCAAACAAATATACTTATTAGTCCCTCCAATTCCTTTAAATTGTGCTATTTACTTTAGACTTTGGACACGAATATTAAGAAAGTGGAGGAACCACCAACAGTAGTGTACACCCATGTGAGATAGTGGGTACAATTCATAATTTTTAAAATGCAAAGTCTTAATTGCTATTAATTAAATTACATAATTAAAATTTACATTACTATAAAATTAAAATTATATTTCATATAGGATTTTTATATCTATATTTCCCCTTCCTCTTCAATTTCTTTAACACTTTATTGACGGCAACAGACAACGAACATTTTTTTTGGACATGTGAATATTGTTATTATTTCGTTCATTAACTTCAGAACATAGGTCAAACAAACAGAATATACATTTAGTGTATGGATTAGCTACTTTAAAAAATGTGCCGAAAAACGAAAATCATTAATGAAATCGAAAATTTAAAAAGTTTCCAAAAAAGTAAGCCAAATATAGCACAAAAAATAACCCACAAAAAGACTATCATTATTGTGGAATACATATAGCTAAGCAAGCTTCACCCAAAATGTATGGTTGGCGTCAATAATAGAGCAAAAATAAATCCAGCTAGTAACACAATAGGAGGGAAAATTACAAGGCGCCAAAAACAAAATGAAATCAGCACCAAAACAGATTACAACACCAAAATTGAGCATACACTATAAATAGGGTACCATTTATTGCCACCAACTTCAAAAATCCAAGGCATTTATACTTCAACAAAATGGTGAATAAAAAAGAGTTAGACACTTACATTAGGAATGAAATAATGCATGAGTTATTAATTGGGCTTAACAAAAAAGGGAAGGAAAGTCATGGGAAAATGAGGGAAATCGCCAAGAAATATGATGTTCACTGGAAGACAATTAGTAGAATATGGGCTATAGTTAAGAATCAACAACAAGAAGGGGCCAAATTGAATGCAAGTAGCAAAAAATTTAGGAGAAACTCAAGGAAGAAAGTAGATTCCATGCACTAGAAAAGGCTAAAAAGACAAGTCAACAAGCAGTAGCAAATGTTATGGGTGTTAGCCAATCAAAGATAAGGAGATGGATGAAAAAAAAAATTGCATATGCAAGTATACAAATGCAATCAAGCCATTGTCAAACGAAAATAATAAGAATGACAAGTTATTTTTTTGTCTTTCTAGTTGCAACTTTGATGCAAAAACAAACTTTTTCAAGTTCAGTGACATGTCTAACATAGTTCACGTAAATGAAAAATTGTTGTACCTCACTAGAATACAACAAACATACTATCTTACCCCTGGAGATCCTGAGCCGCATAGAGAAATACAATCAAAGAGATTCGTTCACAAAATTATATTTATGTGTGCAGTAACTAAACCAATATATTCTAGTGAAGGTGAACTAATATTTGATGCAAAGAAAGGGATTTGTCCTTTTACATCTTAGGTATTAGCACAAAGAAGTTCCAAGAATAGGAAGAGAGGGGAACCAGAATCAAAACTAGTTCAATCCATAAATAAGACACACATAAGGTCAATGCTTATTGACAATATCTTACCGACTATTAGAGAAAAATGGTTAGAAGGTGCAGGAAAAACAATTTTAATCAATAGGATAATGCAAAATCACACATCCTAGACAATGATGCTTTTTTCTGGGAAGCTGCAAATCAACATGGATTAATTTTCATTTAGTTCAAAAGCAACCAAATTCCCAGATATGAACGTTTTAGACTTAGGTTTCTTTAGGTCTATTCAATCATTACAACACCAGAAATCAGCTTACAACTACATGCAGTTAGTTAAGGTAGTGACAGTTGCTTTTGTAGCTTTAGAACACACAACATTGAGGTTTGTGTGGATAACTTTACAAGCATGTAAGGTTGAGGTAATGAAAAACTGGGTGGTATTGACTACCATATTCCACACATGAACAAAACCATGCTAGCAAGGGAAGGAAGATTACTAGATTATTTAACCATTAAAAAAGAAATCATCCATGAGTCAATTTGACATTTAGATGCAAGACATTCAGAGTTTGCCTTATTTTACTTGGAAACTAAAGACCAAGACATTTTCCATCAAGCAACACAATCATCAACAACTAGCATCCATCAATAATAACCATCGATAACAAACAACTAGCAATAACATCTAAAAACAACCAACGACAACCAGCAGCACAACCAACAACAACTAGTAACACAACCAGCAACAAGCATGAATGACAAGTAAATAGGGTTTCAAAACAGTAGATAGGTAGGAAAATAGTAAACATCAAATTAACAAAGTTAGTCACACTTTTGGGTTACATATTCATATTCACACTTTTGGGGTTACTTAGTGAATGAAAATGTTTAGGGTTAAACATCATGTACAAGAATTCATGCTGTTTAAGACTAAATATTTTATGGAAAGTTTTTGGGATTTTTAGTGAAAAAAAAACGCAATCATTTTAGGCGCATCTCTCAGAGATCAAGCTATGTTCATCATTGAGATCCATAAACATAGTCTTTACCTCTTAAACTCAAAAATATTGGTGGCACTAGAGTACGTGTATGGATTTTTTTTAGCAACTAATAAGCACTCTTTTTCAAAAATGATAGTGCTTTTTAATGGCCTAAAAAAATCATTACAGACCAACACAATCAACATGCATAAAAAAAATATCAATGTAACATCATTAGTCAGAGGAAAGGATAACGGTTTCACATACGAGAAAAGGTGTGACACCCCGATATTTTTTGTATAAATATTTTATTTACTAATATTTTTTTTTTGAAAAGGATTTACTTTTTATTTAAAAGGTTGCAACTCTTTCTTAAAAGTGGACTAACATATGCAATTTCAATCCATTTTAATCTAACACTTAGCTAGCTTAAACAAACTTATGGTTTAATTAAAAAAAATTAAATTAAATTAAAAGGGAATTGAAGGGGCTGGCCATAGGAAGGGTTTTAAGGGAGTTTTGTAACTCCATTAAGGAGAAATTTGAAAAGATTACATCCTAATTACTAATTATGCTCATTTCCTAAACTAATGTCATTTTCCTTACTACCAAAACAAAAATAAAACTATTCTTCCTCATTACCCTAAGCCTCATACACATACCCACTCCTCCATACTTGGTGATTCTTCCATCTTTTGCTAATTGTATTTTATGTATACTCTTTAAACTATGTTTATTTATTTTAAAGGCATGAATTCTATGTTTGAATTATCAAATTATAACCTATATACAATGTAGTAATTAACATGATATATTGTGTGTTATAGTTATATAATGTTTATATGATAAAGAATTTTTAAGGAATATTAGAGTGTAGAAGTTGTGGGCATGTTTGTATGATTAATTAATTGTTGTAGGAATGGTTAGGAAATTCAATGATATATGTACATTATAATTTTTAAGCATAGAATGTTGTTCATCCAATTTTTATATCAAGAAAGGAGAAGTTATTGGGTGTGATATATATGTGCTAAATTTTGTAGATTGTATTGTGAAAGTATGTAGTTTTTATTTAAATTTTATTGTGATGATAAAATGATAAAACAAAATGAAATAATTTAAATTAAAAGATTGATGATTGAGATAATTATAAAATTTGGAAAGGATAATAATATTAATATTGTAAGTTTTTCTTATTAAATTGATAAAAATCCTATAGGGTTTGAAAATTAGTCAAAAAAGGAATTTTTGGATTCTTTGTGACCTTAAAATAGGATAAAAATATCTAGGGTACTTTAAATATTATGAAATTTGGTATCCGGGGGTTTTGATATCTTCAGAACGCAACGATGAAGTCGAAATTTTAGTTAGACAATCCTAAACTACTTTTTTGTACATATTCTTAAATCTAAATTTTTATATTTAATAATATGATGAGGTGAAGTGTATTGGATGACTTTGTGACTATTATAGGATGTCTTTGGATGATGTGTTGTTTATTGGGTTGTGATTTAAGATGGCATGAATTTGTGCTTATCCAAGTATGTATAATTAAGTTATGTAGGATCTCGATTTGTGACTAGAAGTTGATAAGTAGGCTTAGAGTTGCTTTTGTCTTCTAACGACCCGTTTGGTAGATGGTAATAAAAGGTGGTAATGGAAAGGAAAAACTAGTGTAATTTTAGTTGAAAAATCTCTTGGCTACCTTGATGGCCATGCTTCCCAACTTCAACAATAACATTTTCTTCATAAAATCCATTCCAATGCATTACCATTGGGAGAGGTGGTATTAGGTGGTAATGGATATTTTTGTTATCAAAGTTTCATTAGCATGGTAATGATATGGAAATTTTGATGAAATTTATACTATAAATCATTCATATTACCACCTTTTAGTACCATTAACCAAACGGGCCGTAAAGGTACGTACGCGCAGTAAAATATTATATCCCATTCATTCTCTTATTGTGGAGTGAATGTAGTAAGTAAAGATAATAATAAATTTTTCTTGAAAGTAAGATTTTAATAATTTGATAAGTAGAGGTAGTATGTCCTCACTAACATAATAAGTGGACATAGTATGACGTCAATTGGTGGATTGAGTTCTCGTATAACAATAGTCATCATTCGAGTATCAGGATGGCACCATTTGAGGCAGTGTATGTCGTAGTTGTCATAGCCTTGCATGTTGGGATGATAGTTCAAGTACGGTAGCTGTGGGACCGCCTTTGATCCAGGAGATGATCGAACAAGTCCAGCTGATACGCAAGAGGATGAAAGCAACTCAGGATAGGCAAAAGAGTTATGCAGATCAACGACCGCGATCTCTTAAGTTTCAAGTTGGAGATAAAGTCTTCCTTTGAGTTTCACCAACTAGAGGTGTGATGAGGATTGGGAGAAAGGGTAAGCTTAGTCCAAGGTTCATTAACGCTAACGAGATCCTTGAGCGCATAGGCAAGGTAGCGTATTGACTTGCGTTACCTACATCTATTGACCGAGTGCATGACGTGTTTTACGTATCCCAGCTGAGACAATACATCAGGGTTGATTCACACGTTCTTCAACCCGAACAGTTGATCTTGGATTACATATTACAGTATGAGGAGACTCCTGTTCAGATTCTAGATAGGAAGACGCGTGATACACGTCAGGGTAGTGTAGCACTTGTGAAGCTGTGATGGTCTAATCACGATTTTCCGTAGTTTTTTGCTTAGGTATTTCTATGTTTATCGCTTTATATCTATTGCATCTCTTTAGTCTTAGAGAGTTAAGTTCGAGGACGAACTTTATTCTAAGTTGGGTAGAATCATAAGATTTCGGAATAATACTAAGTTTTAGCAATGCTAGGCCTTAAAGTTTGGTGGATTCACATAGTTAGTACGAGTAATATAGATTCTTACAAGGCACAAAATATGAGAAACTGGGTAACAGTATTACGATATGTATGTTAGCTGGATATTTGAGTATATACTTGAGACTTGGTTTAACTTTGAGGACGAAGGTCATTTCAAGTTGGGTAGAATGTAACATTTGAGAAATTAATAATTTAAGACAAGTGAGTTTAAGGGAATTATTAGTTCGAGAATAACCTTAAATACACATGACATAAAACATTCTCAATTTAATTCCTCTCCTCTTTTCCTCTTCTTTAAAATTGATAAAAAAAAAACAAAAACAACAAAAAACAAACACCCAAAATCCTCCTCTCTTTCTCCCTCACGCGTATCAACCAAAGAAAAATCAGATATCCATCTTCTTCCTTCTCGCCATTTTTTCTCTGATTCCTTCTCGCCATTTTAAGATTTCTTTCTTGAAATTTGCTACAATTGATTAATCTTCTTCCTCATTCAATCTATTGATTATCGAGTGCAAACCTTGTAATCTTGATCTGAAGTTTCAAAGAATTCAGCCCTAGCATAGCCTCCTCCTTTGAAGCATTCTTCTTCGAAAAACAACAATGGCGCGATTCGAACCATCTTCTTCCTCTAATCTTCGAAAAAATGCATCAGGTTAACGTTTAACTTCTTTAGTGTTGGATCGTGGGAAGAAGCAAGTGTATTCATCCTCAATCTTAACTGTTAAAGGTAAATTAATCATGGTCCTTCATCATAGATCTGTTTTCTTTGAATGTTGAACATTTAACACGATTTACTGTGGTTTTTGAGTGCAATTCCATCATCTTGTTCCATTTATTTTGTGAATTTTCAGTCTTCGATGAAAACCTCATTTCCGTCCGTACGTGTAACTACCATCCTAGTCTTTCATTTTCCCTCTGATTTTCGTTGAGCATACATGGATTGAAGCACTTTTTCACTTACAATCGGACGGAAAATACGACTATTACTGAATATAGAACCGGACTTTTCTTTATCCAGTTGCAACCGAAAGTGAGGTAAGGTTTACACTCACCTCTTTTCTTGATTTTTTTTTTATTTTAACCGCTTCTTTATGCTATGTACCAAACCTTTGGATATAAGTGAATCTTGAGAAATTGTGTGAGCTATATAAGCTTATGTATTGAGGAATTAGGAGAAATTGATTACTATTACTGAACTACAGGAATTAGTTGATTTCAAGATGTAATATAAAGAATCATTGTAAATTGAAACAAGAAAATTTTGATGATGATATATGTTAAGCAGCTAAATCTTGGAGTAATGGTATTAAATTAGAGAATTGTGGGACTGTAGAATTTGTGATAATACTTGCTTAGTTACTTAATTATGCATATTAAGAAAGAGTGGAGGTGAATAAATAACATTAGATGATGACGTTGTTGAGAAATAACTGAAAATGATAAAAAATGGGGTAATTGGTGATCTTGATTGGAATGTATATAAGATCCTTAGAATGGCAAGTTGAAATAACTATGTTACTTGTGATTGGAAATGTAAAGGGAATTATGGAGACGTATGATCTTTACAAGAATATAAGCTAGTCTTAAACATGGTTGTATATTTTGATGATATTGGGGGGTTGGAGTTAGAACTTGCGCAATCTTTGAAATTAGAAATATTAGAATAGAAGTTGGAACTAAGATGCGGTCATAGGAGAAGATTCAATGAGTTATATGAACCTAGTTTTTTGTAGTATCGAACGCTCTTTTGTGATGTTGTGTTTGTTATGCTTCAGGAGGCGACATCATCGAAGAACCCTTCTAGTTGATAGCTGCGATCTGGTTTTGACTCCTTGAAGCATCTTTTGCGGTGAGTAGTAATAGTCCCTTAGGGTCTGGCCAGAATATTGTTTTGAAAATATTTTTTATCAAATTGTTTTGAATGGATAATTATTGAAGCAAATTCATTATGATGATTATGTTGATATTAATAGGGTCAATGGATCGGGCTCACGAGCTGGTCATTGACGGAGTAGAGGGAAAATCTCCCTTATTCCCTTTATGAGGTGAATTGTCATTCAAATATTGACTAGCCTCACCCGAGAGTGACATAGCCTTAGAGCTATGGATGTTCCTCTCATCTAGACTCCCTGTGCGCACATAGATCTAGGAAACTGATGTTGCTTTTAAACCTTTGTTTTGATCTACTGTGTTTTGTTGTTTTGGATTGTTACTTCTCATTCAGTTTAATCTGAATCTCTGTTGTTTCCAACTTTTAGTTTGATTACAGATAGGAACCGGTTAGGAACGATGGGTCAGCGGAGTTGATTAGAGTTCTAGGGATGTATGTTGAGCTGAGCACGTGAGAATTTGTAGTTTTGTATTAGGTTTTTGGATAAATGTATATTAGACTTGGTTGTGTTGGTTATATTGGACTTGAAGTGAATTGTATGATTACCTTGTATTTTTAGTTAGATGTTTGGTTTGAGAATTATTTGAGTTAGTTATGTTAAAGAGCTGGTGACCTCTTTGCTCAAGTTTTGTAAGTGTAATTTAAGTGTCTTGGAAAATGAACCCCGTGATGACCCTGTTTACTCAGTCTACGATAAGTCGGGTTGTTGCACCCCCAACCTTTGTCTACTTTTATCCCAAACCCTAGACTTCATAGTCCCCCACTAAACCCCATAAGCCATTAAGATAACCTTTTGGTAGAGGGTAATCAAGAGTCTACGGTTGAGGATGCTCAAGCATTTAAGGGTCAAGCATCTAAAGTTGGGGTTAGTGAAGTTTATGATGGTGAAGGGAGCGAATAGTTTGAGGATGCACTTAGTGAAGGCTTGGATGAGAAAGATGTAAGTGAGTCAAGTGATGGGGTGGGTGATGATGATAGTGAGGATAAGAGCTATTGTGTAAGTGCTGAGTTAGAAGAAAGTGAAGAGGAGAGTTATACAGATAGTGAAGGGGTGGGTGAACATGAATAGCCTAAACAATTGGGTGATGCTGTAATAGCTTTGAATTTGAGCAGGGATAATGTTTCAGATTATGATGAAAGTGATGAAGAAGAGGCACATGTCGTGAATGAGCACACTAACTGAAAAAATTCAAATGGTGTGTAGGTGCTAGCTTCTCAAACCCAAATGCATTTAAGGATGCAGTGACACAATACGCACTAGCACAAGGTAGAAGTTTAAAAATAGTTGTGAGTGATAAGAAAAGGCAAAATAGGCTAGGTGTTGTATGTGTTTCGGGTTGTCCTTTAGGATTTATGCATCTTGGGACAAAAAACTAGCTGAGTATACAGTGAAGTCAGTGAAGAACAAACATACATGTCAGAGAAACATGGAGGGAAATAGTAGACTGAAATCTAAATGGGTGGTTGAGCAAATGCTTGAAGTGTTCAAGAAAAGACCACACATCCTTTCCAATGAGATAACTAACATGGTAAAGAGTAATTATAGTGTTATTTGCAGCAGGGATTTTGCATACCATGTCAAATACAATGCTCATAAGAAGCTCCATGGCTCAATGAAAGACCATTATAATAAGGTGATGAATTACTTTGAGGCATTGAAAAATAGTAGCTCACAGAGTAAGTTTAGCATTGTTATAGTCCCAAACACCAACCCACTTGTTTTCCAAAGATTTTTTGTGTTTTATGAAACCTTAGGGAATGGTTGGGACAATGGGTGTAAGAAAGTGTTGTGCATTGATGGGTGTTTCATCAAGACTTTCCTAGGGGGTATGCTATTATCAGCTGTTGGAAGGGACCCAAATGAACAGATGTTTCCTGTAGCATTGACCGTAGTAGAGGGGGAAAACAATGCATATTGGTAATGGTTTCTATTAGAATTGAAGAAGGGTTTACCCCGAACCAATGGTGAAGGCTGGACTGTTATTTCTGATGAGCATCAGATAACTATATTTTTTTTTTCTAATTTCAATGTGCAATGATTGAATTTAGTTTTATGCAATGACTTTGTTTTCTTGGCAGAGTATACTAAGGGCAATTAATCAAGAGTTTCCCAAAGTTAAGCATAGGTACTGTGCAAGGCATATATATGCCAACTGGAACAAGCACTTCAAGGGAGTTGTGTTAAAGATGTTGAAAAATCAAAAAATTGAAAAATTTTTGGTGAAAAAATCAAATTGAAAATTTTTTCAGAAATTGGAGCACTTACAGGCCAATTAGCAGAACCATATAATTTGTTTCCAAACCTAGTACCTCGTTTCGCAATCCTCAGTTGCACAGAAAGACCATTGTAGCATGTCAAGCTTCCTCCATAAAGTGCACCCCTAGATTTGGGATTAGGGTTTGAAAACTTAGAAGAACAAGCTGAATTAATTAGTTTTGGGGAATGTGTTTATGACAAAATGAAAGGTAAACGGTGATCTTTATGATCTCATTATTGATAATGGTAGTGAAGCTAATGTAATTTAAGTTGGTCTTGTTAAATAACTAAAACTAAAAACCACTAGACATTCCCACCCTTATAAACTAAGTTGGCTAGGCAAAAGTGAAAACACAAGCATTAGAAAACAATGTGTAGTTTCTTTTTCTTTTTCCATTGGTTCTTATAATGATGAAGTTTTGTGTGATGTCATTCCTATGGATGCTTGTCATTTATTGCTTGGTAGACCCTGGAAAAGTGATAGAAACTCAATTCATGATTGGTTAACTAGTACCTATACAATCACTTGTCAAGGTGCTAAAAAAATGTATTCACGCTCTCCCTCAAAAAACCATATTTCCCTTGAAAATAACCTTCCTAATTCACCAAAAATCACTCTTTTAACCTTAAAATAGTTTGAGAGTGAACTTGTTGAAAATGATGAGGTGTATTTGTTGATTACAAAAGAATAGCATGAGACTCTTATAGCATAAAATTCGAAAGTTGCTGAGTTGGTTATGGAGTTTGTTGATGTGTTTCCTAATGATTTGCCAAAGGTTTGCCTCCAATTCGTGGAGTGGAGGATTAAATTGATCTCATTCTAGATGCGCCCCTTTCAAATAAATCTCCTTATAGGCATAATCCTACGGAGACGAAAGAGTTGCAAAGGAAAATTAGTGTGTTGATGAGCATGGTTATGTTCGAGAATTCATGAGTCCTTGTGCGGTTCCAAACTTGTTGGTGCCAAAAAAGGATGGTACTTGTCGTATGTGCATTGATAGTAGGGTTGTTAATAGCATAACTATTAAATATATGTTTCCAATTCCTAGGCTTGATAATATGTTGGATGAGTTAAGTGGTGCTACTTTGTTTTCAAAGATTGACCTGCAAAGTGGATACCATTAAATTCAAATGAGAGAAGGTAATGAATGGAAAACTGCTTTCAAAACTAAGTAAGGTTTGTATAAATGGTTATTGATGCCTTTTGGGCTAATTAATGCTCCTAGTACTTTCATGAGGCTAATGAATGAAGTACTTAGACCTTTCTTGGGGAACTTTATTGTTGTGTACTTAGATGATATCTTAGTATATATCAAAAGTGAGGAGGAACATTTGATTCATCTTAGGGAGTTGTTCGGGATCTTGAGAGAGAACAAATCGTATGCAAATTGGAAAAATGTAATTTTATGTTGTTAGAGGTCACTTTTCTTGGTTACATTGTAACAAGTGCTGGCATAAAATTTGATCCAAGCAAAGTTAAAGCCATTACTTCATGGCCAATTCTAAAGACCATAATTGAATTTCGAGCATTTCATGGATCAACTTCCTTTTATAGGCGGTTTATCAAAAATTTTAGCGCACTCATGGCCCCAATCACGAAGTGTACTATAAAGGGTACTTTTGCATGGACCACTTAACACAACAAGCCTTTGAGTTGGTAAAGAAGAAGATGTGTGAAGCTCCTATCCTAGCACTTCCTGAATTCACAAAGCCTTTTCAGATGGAGTGTGACGCTAGTGGCAAATGAGTTGGTGCTGTGCTGATTCAAGAGGGACATCCAGTTGCTTACTTTAGTGAGAAGCTTAGCCAAGGGAAGCTTAATTATTCAACCTATGACAAGGAGCTCTATGCTATGGTAAGGGTTCTTGATCATTGGTTAAATTATTTGAGGCCACAACCTTTTGTTTGTATTCTGATCATGAATACTTAAAGTTCATACATGAGGAAAAGAATTTGAATGCAAGGTATGTAATATGGGTGGAGTTCTTACAAACATTCACTTTTTCGACTAAATACATATGTGGAAAATCAAATGTTGTAATTGATGCACTCTCTAAGTGACATTTCCTTTTTGGTGTCGTTGAAGCCAAGGTACTTGGTTTTGAATGGATTAAATAGTTATATGAAACTAATGAAGATTTCAAAGAGGTATATGTGGCTTGCAAAGATAGTGTTCATGGCTTCTATGTTCAACTAAAGGGATTCTTATTCAAAGGATCAAACTTTGTATTTCTAAAAGTCCAATTCGTGAGTTACTTATTAAAGAAGCTCATGAAGGAGGTATGGTTGGTTAGATGGGAATTCAAAAGACTTGGGAGATACTTTAAGCTCAATTTCATTGGCCACAAATGTTAGCTCAAGTCTGCAAGGTTTAGAGGTGTTGTTCAATTTGTCAGCAAGAAAAAATGGCATTTCACAAAGGTTGTCCAAACCTCTTCCAGTTCCTGAACGTGCATGGGAAGATTTGCGTATGGATTTCATTATGGCACTATCTAGAACACCTAAAGGTAATGAATTAATCATGGTTGTTGCTGATAGATTCTCTAAAATGGCACACTTTATTTCTTGCAAAAAGATAGATGATGCTTTCAATATTGCACAACTATTTTTTGATGAAATTGTTTGAATTCATGGGTTGCTCAATCCATAGTGTTGGACAGAGATTCTAAGTTCTTGAGTCATTTTTGGAAGTGTTTGTGGCATTTGGTTGGAACTAAATTGATGCTCTCTATTTCCCACCACCCTCAAACCGATGGTCAAACTGAAGTACTGAATAGGATTCTTGGTGCTTTGTTAAGGTCTTTAGTAAGTAAAGGGAGAAAAAATTGGGATATGAAACTTGTACGCACTGAATTTGCCTACAATATAACACCTAATCGAACTACTAAGTACTCCCCATTTAAGGTAGTTTATGATGTCAATCCGTACATGCCTATTGATTTTATCACACTTCCTATGGATAAATTTGTTCATGGTAATGCAAAAAAAACGTTGAATTTATGCTTAATATTCATAAGGAAGTAAGAAAGTAGATTGAGAAGGCAAATGAAGTGTACAAGAAGCAAGCAAATAAAAATGTGCATGGTACTAGAAAAATTAGAAGTTGGAGACTTGGTTTGGGTGCATTTGCACAAAGAAAGGTTTTCGGGCCAAAGAAAACATAAACTTATGCCTAGAGCTGAAGGTCCTTTTGAAGTTTTGGAGAGGATAAAAGTCAATGCATACAAAATTGATCTTTGTGATAAGCATGATGTTTTGGCAACTTTGAATACTGGTAACTTGGCTTCGTACTTGGAAGATGAAGAGTTGAGGAAAACTCCTTTTAAAGAGGAGAAAGATGATGAAAAATCAATTCAAGAACATTCTAAAGATTTATTCTTAGCTAAGTCCTTTGAAGATTCATCATCTAATTCTTATGGGTTATTTGGTCCTTTCCTTACAAGTCTTGTTTTGATTTGTATCTCAAGGTCTTCGTAGGCAGTTCAAAGTACAACAAAATTTGTTCTTAAGGGTGCAAGAGAGCTACGGTTTTCATACAATAAAAAGGAATGTTTATTTGAATTTCTTACCTAAAATAAGCCAGTAAAATCAACCATCAATTAGCTTTATATGGGAATGTTCATGAGGGTATTATTTTCTCATTTATTCAGAGGTTAACTATGGAAAGTATTTTATTTCATTCTTTAAAATTTTCTAAATTATTCCTTTATTATAGCTGAATTCTTTCGGGTCTTCATTCCCCTTCAATATGGATGCTTTATGCTCATCTTTAATGGTGGAATTCAAGAAGACTATCAAAAGATTGGAATCATTCCATGAGCAACTAAGAGTTTTCGGATATCAAGCATCACAAGGGACGAAATATTATCTTTCAATGTTGAAATTTGAGGTGTTTAATTTATGTTTTTATTAGTATGGTTGTTTAGTATTCTTTCAATAAACAAGGATGTAATTTTTGTAGTAGAATTCGAAAGGGGTTTCATAGAATTCTGATTATAGTTAAGTGAAGGGTGTTTTTCTAGAATTTTCTTATGTTTTATAAGCCTTATTTTCGTGAATAAAATAATCAAAGCATTGTCTTATGCATTTGATCTTATATGTGTGTTTAAGTATTTTGAATGATTTTCCAATAGTGAGGTTAATTTCATAATGTTGAAGTAAGTAGTGAGTTTGTGAGAGTTCCAAACATACACAAATTTGCATTGTATGATTTATTCGAGTGAGTGTTCATCAAATTAAGAGTACACCATAGCAAGTTTAAGTGAGTGTTCTTTGCTTGCATATCCTTGAATCTTAACAATCTAGCGAATGTTCCTAATTTTTTCATTTATTTTCTAAAATATAAAACCAGAAAAACAATCCTTTGAAAGGTGTCTTAACCCGTTGAATAATTTGTTCTAGAACATCCTTTGAATCCTAGCTAAAAATCTTAAAACCCCTATTAAACCCAAAACAGTTTGTTCCATTCGACATTATACCCACATAAATCCCTTAAAATCATTCCATTTTTATACTTAGACCTTCTAAGCCAAACACATTCATTTTCTTAACCTTGTTACATTTGGAAAGCCCCTTTTTCTTAATCTATTCCCTTTAGATTATACTTCACCACTCAACCTCACAATCACCATCGGGAATGCCTCAATTAAACTCCATCTAAAGAAGTACTAGCCTGTTATAATGCCATCGAGTTAAGTACTTACCTCTGAAACAACTTCTCCCCTTATGATCCTAATAGAGTTTTCTATCCTAGTTCCCGTTGCTAACTCTAAACAACAAATAAGTAACCTACCCAAATAAGACTCAAAACACAAATTAAAACATAACCCTATTTGTAATGTTTCCCACAAGAGGCTTATAGTCTGCAATCCTCAAATTTTTTAGAGACTAGAGGAACGCTAGATGCCTAAAGGGGAGTGAACCTCTAGGCATATTGAGACAATCAAGAATATTCAAATGCATGGAAGAAGGCACCCCCGCAAAATAAAACCGCACATTTCTCATTATTAGGGCCTTGATAGACTTCAAATCCGGTTTATAGAAGATTAATACATCATAAGAAAAAAGAAACTCAACCACCTTAGCCGTTGAACATTTAGGGTGGAAGCTAAACACAAGGCATGAATATCCACAGCCAGCTGCACATTTCCCACAAACCCCAACAGATGTTTGTATAAGATGGTAACCATATTAACAATACTTTCCGAGTCACATATCAATTATGGTCATAATTATGAATTTTCCTTTCTTTGATCGAAGCGTCAAAGAACTTAGAGTTATGGTCGCCTAGCGTCAACCATTACGAGACTTTTGTTGAAGCCCACTTTCTTGAACATGTAACCACTTCTTGAGATTAATAAGGGAATCATTGTCTCTATAATGAAGAGAAGAATTATTAGAATCAACTGTAAGTTGATATTGAATATCATCTAAAATATTCCTATAATGAATCACATTGTCGTCCACATTGCTAATGCCCACATTATAAAGCTTTTTAAGAATCCCTTTAAGTCTCTCAAGTTTGACCCGAACTTTTTATGACCTTTAGCATGGCACTGAAGATCGCACAAAGCGTTAATCATGACCGACAAATTAGGATGATTCAACATCAAATTAAAAATTTTGAACGCTTTAACCTTGCCATCTTAGAATTAGCTACCTCGACCATTAAATGTGTGTGGTCAGAGATACTATGATTCAAGTACTGAACTATAACGTTGAGATATTTGTCAATCCATTGTTAACTACGGAACATTTGATCAATCTGGGACTGAATTCTGTCCTTGCCAACACCATTGTTTCATGGCCAACAACTCTACCAGTAGACAGTCAGTTAGAATCCAAACAATAAACAAAATCGTGGATCTCAGCATGAGTAATAAGCTCGCCATTAACCCTATGCTCCACATCAAAAACAGCATCAAAATCCCCAAGGATTAACAAAGGATCACTCATTAGATAGGCTAATGAAACTGATATCATCCCAGGGAGGAAGTCTTTCCTTAATATGATTCCTCCCGTACACCCTTGTAAAGTAGAACACTGGCTGATGAGCATTATCCACCACTTTGCAATGAATAAGGCGATCTTTAACAATATATCCACACTAAGAGAATAATCACAGCTAACCCAACTCCGTTCATTATTTAAATACTGATAACTGTTAGCCCACTACCATCTATCACTAAACAATCTTCGTACTTTCTCACTATATTCTTGCTTACCCTAGTCATAATCAAACACACCAAATGGGCATTAAGATTTTGAAGGATTTTGGCCACCTTCTTCCCTTTAGAAGGGTTATTAACCCTTTGACATTCCAACTTTAACACATTTATGAACAATCCATGGGGTTCACTAGGTCGTCCCCAACACCTTAATCTTCAACGAACATTTGAAACTTATTATTAAATGAAGTTGGTTTCAAAGGATACTCTATCTAGGCCCCTTTTTATTCTTAAAAGCTTCCCAACCCACTTCTTCCTTCACATCCACGATAGCTTCACTATGCTTGATTGAAACCACCTGCGTTACATTAAGGACCCATTTTTTTAAGAATTCTTCCAAGGCTAGGCTTAGGAAGTTGTTTATCATCACTTTGGTGACCAATATATTACGCTTTTGACAATGAGGTTCATACCCAACATAACCGAAACATTAAATGGATTGTCCTTATGGGCCCCTAAGTTTATTGTTTTTTATTATTAATATTTTTAATTTTCAAAAAAAAAATTGAAAGATAGAGCTATTGTTGCAGAGAGGAAAGGATAAGGATGTGTTATTATTATTGCTTGTTCGTTTTAATGAGGGTTAAGAAAATGAAAAGAGGGATGTCCTATTATGCATCATCATCACTCAATTATCAGTGTTATACCACCCCTTCAAAACCAAATGCAAAATTCCATCAAATATTTCACTGTCACCAACCTCCGTCTCCCCCACCGTCGCCACCACTGCATCAACCATCACCCCTATTGAATTACAACTCCTCCACCATCACCATAATATAGCAAAATCACTATTACATTAATCATCACTTGTCGTCTTTGTACTTTGTCTCTCCTCTATGGCTTCCTCAATGTTTCAAGAATCCCTATTTGTAGAGACTATATTTATCTTCACTAAAACACAAAGAAGCTAGAAAGATTGTGTTATTAATGGTGACTCAAACTAGCAAGCACCATTGAAGAAGATGAATATGGGTCAAAAAGGTAGTCCGCGGGGCGCGGAGGAGCTGTTGCCCAGGTCCGCTGGGCGCAGAGTGCGTTCTGTCTTCATTTCACGACTCGTGTAGTTGTACACGGCTTACGAAATGGCTATTTCTTTTCATGGGAGGTGTCTTTCGGGCCGGTTACTTTGTGTTTATTATGTAACAACTTCCTTTTATTGGACATTAGTATATAAACTCCCATTTTAGGGTTAATACATGATTATTCACAAACTGAGAGAGATCACAAGAGAGCCATTATAATTTGTGAGTGTGATTGTAATTCATCTTGTAAATTCTTTGCGATTATGGTGAAATTAGTTAATCTCAGTGTCGGTGGACGTAGCTATCACATTGATAGTGAATCACGTTAAATTTCTTGTGTTAATTTCTTATTGTTTGCATTGAATTTCTTATTGTTTCATTATTGTTCATCGATTATTGCTTCCGCTGTCGCGAAACAATTGGCATCAAGAGCTCAAGTTTAAGTCGTTGGAGAGTTTATGAGTGAAACAATGGCTGGAGATTCTACAATAAGAATTGAGAAATTTATCCGAAAAAATAGCTTCGGGCTATGGCAAATAAAGATGAAGATTTTATTGAAACAGCAGCAAATCTGGCGTCCGTTGGCTCCAAAGAGTACTATTGTGGGGTCGGAAGACGGATTAACTGACTGGGAATTACCAGTTTTGGAGGAAAAGGCTCATTCTACCATTTTTCTAAGTTTGGATGATCATATCATCACGGAGGTCGCTGATCAAGCTACAGCAGCGGAACTATGGATGAAATTGGTGTCAAATGACTAAGTCGCTAACCAACAAATTATTGCTGAAGCAGCGGTTGTTCAACCTCCGAATGCAGTCAAGTACTCCGTTACGGGAACATCTTGAAAAACTTAACTCTATTTTACTGGATTTGCGTAATTTAGATGTTAAAATAGATGATATGGATGCTGCGTTGATTTTACTTGTTTCTCTACCGTCTAGTTATGAGAATTTTATTGAGTCTTTTCTTGTTGGTAAAGACTCTCTAACCCTAGAAGAAGTGAAGGCAGTACTTCATACTGGGGAACTTCATCAGAACGCTATAGGTGATAACGGGGAGAGTGGCAGTGGGTTGTTTATTAAGTCCGGGAAATCTAAAAAGAGGAAGGGGCTTAACAAAGGAAACAATACTGGGTCGGGTGCTAGAAACGGCAATGAGGGATCTGGTAGGACTGTGGAGAAGACCTGCTGTAAGGAACCGGGTCACTTTAGGGCTAGTTGTCCGGTGAGGAAAGGCAAATCCCAAGCTACAGTAGTTAAGGAAAAACCGAAAGAAAACTATAATTCGGAGGAAGACTTGGCATTAGTGAGTTCTGCTAAGTCTAGGGATCTTTCTGATAATTGGGTTCTAAATTCGGGGTGTTTGTTTCATATGAGTTCGCGTCGAGACTAGTTTGACATATATGAGTCTTGGAATGGGGGTATTGGGTCCATGAGATTAAGGACTAGTGATGGGCGAAAGTTGACATTGACTAGGGTGCGACATGTCCCTGCTTTGGGGAAGAATCTTATTTCATTAGGTACCTTGGATGATTTGGGGTACAATGGAGTGTTTTTGGATGGGGAGCTGTCCATTTATCGAGGTTCAGAGTTGGTACTTAAGGGTATCAAGAGGAACACCCTCTATGTCTTTGAGGGTGTCACACTGTCTAGTTCTGCGGTTTGCGCATCTGTGTCTCACCAGGAGATGACCAAGATTTGGCACATGAGGCTTGGTCATATAGGGGAGAAGGGGATGCAGCTATTGTCTAAGAGGGGTCTACTATCCGAGATCAAGGTTGCTAACCTTGAATTTTGTGAGAATGAAGGTTCAACAAGGGTGCTCAAATTACTGACGATGTACTCGATTAAATCCATTCAGATTGCTGGGGTCCATCAAGGGTTGAAGGTATGGGAGGTTTCCGTTATTTTGTGTCATTTGTAGATGAAAAGTCCCGATACACATGGCTTAGGTTGCTTAAGTCAAAGGATGAGGTCTTCATAGCTTTTAAGCAATGGAAAGCTTTGGTGGAGAATCGACAGGATAGGAAGATCAAGAAGCTACAAACAGACAATAGGCTAGAATTTTGCAAAGAAGAGTTTAATCAGTTCTGCGCAGATGAGGGTATTGGTCGGCATCATACCGTCAGGATGGCACCACAGCAGAACGGTGTTGCAGAGTGGGTTAATCAGACACTTCTTGAGAGAGTTCGATGCATGCTCTCTAATGCAAGGCTTGGGAGGACGTATTGGAGTGAAGCTGTGATGACAGCTTGTGTTGAAATACACAGAGATGGTCGAATGCAACAAGAGGGAGGGGTGAATTGTTGTGTATCAAGCTTTACTACGTTTTTCTTCTAATTTGCGGAATTTTAACAAACAAAATAAAGCTTAAACTTAAAAAGCAAAAGATAAAAAGGAGATAAAGATTTTATGTGGAAACCTTCTTGGCCTAATAAGAAGGAAAACCACGACCCACCGGGATTTCAAAATTCTCACTATGTTTTAGGCAATCAATTACAAATACATAAAACAGTTTGCTTCACTTGAAGCTTCTCTACTCTAGGCCTAATTTTCTTTCTCTACTTTCTCCTTCTCTTTCTCTTCTTACGCTTCTCTTCTCTATTCCCTTAGACTTCTCATAAGTCTAATTACAACAAACCACTCAATAACCCTTACAAGGCCAATTCTCAAGAGAATAAAAATTAAAATAATTACATAAGAAAAATATAATAAATTAACTGGCATCTAAAAACAGAAAATATTTTTCTTAAATGATCTCCCTTTAATGGACACTCTTGGATTCCACGGTTTGAGCAAAGTTCCTCTTATTTATAGTGGGAACAGCCAGCAGTTACCTTAGACACACCTCTCACTATCCTCCACGTTCTCAAAAGAAAAAGATAGTGGAATTGCCAAGAAATAAATGTCCGGCTGTTATTTGCTCAAAGAGGAAAACGGTTTCCTCAAGCTAAAAATAGCATAGGAATTAAAAACACAAGATCCTAAATAATAGGAGATCTCATCTAAAGAAAGAATAAGTCTTTAGGCTATTTTTAGATAATCTAAAAATAGTTTAGCCAATTAACTTACTAATTAATTTGAGCAACTACTTTAAGTTTTAACCGTTTACATCAACTAAAAACAGAATAATAAAATAACTGCAATTTTCCAGTCGATGTTTTTCTCCAGACCTGCTACGTAGGAACAGCGTACTGTCTCCAGCTTCAACTTCTGTTAGATTGTTCATCTTGGGAACAGTAGACTGTACATCTACTTTCAACATTATAACAGTTATCTAACTTCTTGGATCTTTAAGACATGTATAACCTCCACGAATCAAGTCCTAGGCTTCATTAACGATTTCAACAAAATCGAATATATACCTACAAAACAATCTCTAAAATATGTTTGTTTACTTTAAAAGTGAAGTCATCATCAAAACCTTAAGAGCTAACAAGTTCCCCCTTTTTGATGATGACAAACTTTATAAACAAACTTAAGTATACTAGAGTAAAACAAATTTCTTAGAGCATACTATAGATCAAAGCAACTCTAAATAACTTAGTAAATCAACTTGTTACAACATAATTTACCAAGCATACATAAACCAACTTACTCTATAAAAACATAATATCAAATATGTTTTAAAAATTTCAAAAATAATTAAACTAAAACAAACTAAAATAAAATAGACTAAAACATAAATTATTAAGTATTTTCAAAAGAAACAAAGAAACAACTTTAAAACAATTAATCAAAACAATTAATCAAAATATCCATAAAACCTTAATATCAACACAGATGATCAGATTCTAAGCTATCATAAACACAGCACATTAACTTCCATAAAAAGCAATATAAATCAATCAAGATATGTACTGTGTATTCACAGCTCCTCTTAAGTTTGTGCATAATCTTCCCCCTTTTGTCATCAATCAAAAAGAATATGGGGTTATCAAACCTCAGCACAAACCATATAGATTTGTCAGTGATGAAAGCAAGAAACAATAATGAAAGTAAGCACCATAAAAAGCAATCAAATCTGCATAATGTTAGTCATCACAGACCAGAAATAAAAACAAAAGAAAGAAATGTAGCAGTTGTTCAAATAAAAACTTATACCCCAGATGGTACAAAGAAAAGTGAAATTGTTTGATTAATGTTACAGCCAACAAATCATTAAAAACATGGGAAGAGGAATCAGGGAGCAGTCTCTTCTTCATCTATGTATTCGGTCTGCACTTCAACAGTATCCAACTTTGCACCAAGACGGTTCTCCATCAGGGTAAGTTGATCAACGATTAAAGCAAGTGAGACTCGAATTTTATCTTGAAAAGCAGTGAATTGAGACTGTAGGTCAAGGAGCTTGGAGAGAATGAAGTTTGAAGAAGCTGCAGGAATAGAATCAAGATTAGTACAACCCGTACCTGGTGAAGACTGAGATTGTGGTGGTGTAAAGTGAATAGGTGATTGAGGTGGTGATGGATTGTGATGTGGTGGTGATGGAGTGTGATGTGGTGGTGATGTGGTTGGCTTGGGAGAGGGAGGTTTATTGGATGTAGACTCAGGCATGGTCTCAAATGTGGTATCATCAACCAATGTTGCCTTACGTTTCGAGGCTAACCTCCTACTCTTCCTCTGAATAGATTTAGCCTTTCTCCTCAATGCTATCACAGTCTCTTCATCACTTGAATCATTACAGAGATTGTGATAAGCATCTTCTCCTAAGAATCCCTCCTGTTTTACTTTCCCCTTACTAGCTTCTCCATCCTGTTCCCCTTTTTCTTCTGTTTCAATATTGTCAGTGGGAACAGGTCCTTGCTCCTTTTCCTCTTTTTCTTCCTGTTCTTCCTCCCTCAATTTTTCCACTTCTTTTTCAACCTCTTCCACTTCAGACCCAACTTCAATCACTTCTTCTAAATCATGTATTAACATCCCTTCATCATTTAATTTTAAGTGCAAATTTTGTAAACACTTTGCACCTATCTTCATGTTGGGTCCCATTGGGAACTCCAACCCTTCCAAAGGGACATCAAATTTTCTGAAAATCCAGGTCAACAACCCTCCATAACCAACAAAATTTTTCTTCTCAATACAATCAGACAAATGAGATATCATCAAAGATGGAAAATTTATCTTTATGTGATTAGCCATGCTGTAAATCAATGTAGCATCACGTAAACTTACTTCACTCCTTTTGGAGTTTCTTGGCAAAATAAATCTACGTGCAATATTGTACAGTAATTTATGCAGAGGATTCAAAATGTTATGGCTTATTTTCCCTTTTCTTTGCTCAATCCCTAAAAATTTTAAAATCGTTTTTTCATTTATCCCAGAAAATACTATTTTTGAACCAACGTAGTAAGTATCAAACCCAACATTAGGAACATTAAACCATTCCCCCAGCAATGCACTATTAAATTCTATTTTGATGTTCTAGACAGTACTAGAGCACATCCCACAATCATTTGAGAAATTTGAAATAAATTCTCGCATTAGATTTGGAAAAATGGAATTGCAACTAAAATTCGACATCAAAACTTCCCATTCTTGATGTTGCAAAATGTCATGCAGTTGAGGAAAATGGGTAGAGTCATACCAGTATTTGTCGAGTCCGAAACCAACAGACATTTCCTTTGAGATTTCTTCAGCACTATTAGGGTCACTATGCTTCGAACGTTTGACTACATTGGAAGATGAACCACCTTTTGGTGATGAAATCTTGCGTTTGGTACTGGTAGGTTCAGTAGTGTGTTTGGGTGATTCTTTTGTGGTTTCTGTGGTTGTGGGTGGTGCAGCATCCAGTAATGGTGGAGGATGAACCACTCTTAGAGGTTGTGGCTGGGTATGTGTTCGGGATTTAGGGGTTTTCTTGCCTGATTTTGAAGATCTTGGGGTTTTCATTTTAAACTTTTGAAAAGGTTGAGAGAAAAGAAAGAGAACGGTTTCTTGAAGAAGAATTGAGAAAGCGTGAGTAGTGTGATGTAAGAGAAGGGTTTAATAAAGGGTTGAAATGACGGTTCTACCTTAAGTCCCATCTCATCAATGCCATCATCATTACTTGTGATTTGGAAGGATTATTTGAAGAAATGAAAACCGTTTCCCATATTTTTTATTGATTTATGCTGACTACAAAAAATGAAGAACAAAATTATGAAATATTAAATTATGAAAAGAATGAATTATGATATTATAAAATATTATATGAAGAGAATAACGAACATACTACTTTGGTCTGATCAACTTAACAACATACAAACGAGAAGACATTCATAGTACAAACTTTATTAAGTGTTTACCTGATCCATTCAATAATTGATTTTCAATCAAGATATTGAGGTTGATTCCTGACCTTTTTCATTCTCATGATGCTTCATTGGGAATTTTATGCAATCAAATTTAGTGGAGCTTGATCATACCAAGTTTCAATCTCATCTTTTCATATTGTTCCCTTGGAAGTGGTTTGGTCAGAATATCTGCAACTTGATCATTTGTATTAACATGCTTTAATACAATATTTTTGTTTTCTACATTATCCTTAAGAAAATGATGTCTAATATGTATGTGTTTAGCTCGTGAGTGATGCGCTGGATCTTTAGATATACATATGGCACTGGTATTATCACAATAAATAGGAATGCATTCAATTTTAATACCAAAATCTCTTAGTTGCTGTTTTATCCAAAGCATTTGGGAACAGCAAGCTGCTGCTGCTACGTATTCAGCTTCGGCTGTGGATAATGCAACCGTGTTTTGTTTCTTGGAACTCCATGAAACTAAACATGAGCCAAGAAATTGTACCATACCTGACGTGCTTTTTCTATTAACTAGATCACCTGCATAATCTGCATCACTAAAGCCTTTTAAATCATAAACATCACTTTTAGGATAAAATAGGGACAAGTCGTCTGTTCCCTTCAAATATCTCAAAATCCGTTTTATTGCTGTGAGATGTGATTCTTTGGGGTTGGACTGAAATCTAGCACATAAACCAACACTAAATGAAATATCGGGTCTACTTGCAGTTAGATATAATAGGGAACCTATCATGCCTCGATACATTGTTTGATCTACGTTAGTTCCTTTTAGGTCTTCATCTAATCTAACATTTGTAGCCATCGGTGTATGGTTGGTTTTAGCGTTGTTTAGCCCATACTTCTTAAGAAGTTCTTTTATGTATTTTTGTTGATGAATAAAAATACCATTTTCAGTTTGTTTACTTTGCAAACCAAGGAAGAAATTTAATTCTCCCATCATGCTCGTTTCAAATTATGTGCCCATAAGGTTGGCAAATTCTTTACATAACAAATCATTGGTCGCACCGAAAATAATATCATCAACATAAATTTGAACAACTAAAATATCATAACCTTTATTCTTAAAGAATAAGTTTTTCTCAATTTTTCCTCTTACAAAGTTATTTTGAATCAAAAACTTTGATAGTCTTTCATACCATTGCCTAGGAGCTTGCTTCAAGCCATATAAAGCTTTGTCAAGCTTGTAGACATGCTCAGGACAAGAGGTATTCTCAAAACCTGGGGGTTGTTCAACAAAAACTTCTTCATCAAGAAAACCATTTAAGAAAGCACATTTCACATCCATTTGATATAACTTAAAGTTCATAAATGCAGCAAAGAAATTAAAATTCTAGTAGCCTCTAACCTTGCTACCGGAGCAAATGTCTCAGTCTAATCAATACCTTCTTGTTGATTGTACCCTTTGACCACGAGTCTTGCTTTGTTTCTTACAATTATTCCACGCTCATCTAGCTTATTCTGAAATACCCATTTTAAACCGATTACCTTTTTGCCTTTTGGTTTGGGTTCTAAGTGCCATACTTTGTTTCTTTCAAATTAATTTAATTCATCTTTCATGGCTACTATCCATTCGGAATCCTTTAGAGCTTCTTCGTGATTTTTGGGTTCAAGTGATGATAGGAATGCAAAATGTGCACAAAAGTTTCGCAGTTGGGATATGGTTTGTGTTCCCTTATTCATATCACTTATGATCAGATCAAGAGGATGATAACTTTGATATTTCCAAGGTTTGGGCACAAATTCTCTTGAGAGAACAGTAGCATGTTCTGGCTCAACAGCTTGATTGGCATTTTGTTTAGCTACTGGATCATTTTGCTCGTCTGCGGGAACAGCTGGCAGTTCCTGGACTTGGTCAGTTTCTTCTTCGTCTTCTTGTATTGGTTGTTCACCTGCTGTTCCTTGATCTTGCACCTTTATTTCTTCATCATCTTCTAGATTTGCAAGACCTATTTTGACATTGTTTATTTCCTGTTCACTTGTTGAAAAGTTAGTTTCATCAAAGATTATGTGAACGGATTCCTCCACGCACATTGTTCTCTTATTATAAACTCTGTAAGCTTTGCTATGTAATGAATAACCGAGAAATACTGCTTCATCACTTCTATCATCAAATTTACCTATATTTTGTTTTCCATTTACATGAACAAAACATTTGCATCCAAACACACGAAAATAGGAAATATTTGGTTTAACACCTTTAAGCAATTCATAGGGTTTTTTAGAAGTGATTGGTCTTATTAATACACGATTCAAAATATAACATGCAGTATTGACGGCCTCGGCCCAAAAATTTCTAGGTAGACCACTAGCAATCAACATAGTCCTAGCCATTTCTTCTAGGGTTCTATTTTTCCTTTCTACCACTCCATTTTGTTGTGGTGTTCTGGGAGCGGAAAAATTGTGATTTATACCATGTTCATTACAATAATTCATAAAGTTTGAGTTTTCAAATTCTTTGCCATGATCTGATCTTATGTGAACAATTAGATTATTAGTAGATTTTTGTATTTTGTTAGCAAAAGAAACAAACTCATCAAAAGCTTCATCTTTGCTTACTAAAAATAGGGTCCAAGTAAATCTACTATAGTCATCAACTATGACAAACACATATCTTTTGCCACTACAGCTTTGTGTTCTCATAGGTCCACATAGATCTATATGAATTAATTCTAATGGTCTAGAGATAGTCACCAGATACTTTGATTTAAAGGATGACCGCACTTGTTTCTTTAGCACAAGGATCACAAATTTCATTTTTGAGGAATTTTATTGCTGGTAATCCTCTTACTAGGTCTTTTGATCTTAAGGTGTTAATCAATGAATAACTAGCATGACCTAGACGCTTGTGCCAAAGCAGTGGGTCTTCTTCTATAACGCTTAAACACGTTAGACTGGTTTTGGGAACAGTGTCCAGGTCCACAACATAAGTGTTCCCTTTTCTGATTCCCTCAAGCACAGGGTCTGCTGTGTTGTTCCTAGAAATTATGCATCGTTCAGAAGTAAACTTAACAGAGTTACCTTTGTCACAAAATTGAGAAATACTTAAAAGATTGTGTTTTAATTCTTGACTAAAAATACATTGTCAATGGCATGGGAACTTGACCTTCCAACCTTTCCTTTGGCGATTATCTCACCCTTCATATTATCACCGAAGGTTACAGTTCCCCCATCATATGCTTCAAGTGAGAGAAATTTAGATTTGTCACCCGTCATGTGCTTGGAACACCCACTGTCGAGATACCATGAGTTGTTCCCCCTCACTTGAACCTGCACAGCAAATTAAGAGTTAGGTTTAGGAACCCAGTTATCCTTGGGTTCCTTTTCGATTATACATGAATCATATTTCTTGATCCATAACTGTTCGACATGAATTTTATTTGCTATGTGGTGCTGTTCCCTTTTTATACAATGATATTTTTGGTGTCCAATTTTACCACAAAAGGAACAGATTTTACTACTAGGGAGATCAACATAGACCTTTTTCTTTTTATCATTTTTAACATAACCTAGACCTTCTTTACTCTTTGATTTAGCATTTAGAATCCATTTGGGAACTTCATTGATTTTCCCTTTTCCTTTTAAATTAAGTTGATCTTTTAGATGCTTATTTTCTCTTTCACATGATTCTAATTTTAATTTCATTTCTTGAAATTCCTTGCTAAACACATGAGTGGATTTATCATTTTCATCCCATTTTAATTCTAGCAATTTGTTTTGATTCTTTTCAATGTTAAGAATGATGAATTCCTGCTTTATTTTCTCCAATTGCTCTTTTAAAATGATATTCTTATCTAACAAATCAAAAAATCTACTTTGCACATCGATCCTAAAAGTGTTTAAGTATGAGATGTGATCTTTACTTAACTTAAGGTCTTTCTCAATTTGGAGACACATAGCTGTTTTTTCTTCCAACTTCTCTTGTGTTTCCAAAAATAACTTAATTATTTATCCTTACTTAAACTGTCTAGAGGTTTAGGAGAAGAACTAGAAGACATTACCTCTCTTTCCTTAGTCTCTTCATGAGATGTCATGAGACACAGATTTGCAGTTTCTTCCTCTACTGGAACTTCAGTTTCAGCTTCGCTTTCAGTGTCACCCTAAGCTGCGATCATTGCTTTACGAAAATCTGTTCTGAAGTTTCCCTTTTTTGGCATTCTTCCAGCTTCCCTTGTCTTCCCTTTGCCCTTCTCATTCTTCCATAAAGGGCAATTCTTGATGAAGTGATCAGTACTTCCACATTTGTGGCATTCAAAATTTGTCTTCATGTTAGCAGTTCCTCTTTCCTTATTATTTCTTTGGTTTCTATATCTGCTGTTCTTGAAGAATTTTTTGAATTTACGTGCCAACATAGCAGCTTCCTCTTCACCAGCTTCTGATTCTTCACTATCATCAGCTGCTAGAGCCAGTCCTTTATTTCGGGAACTGTCCGCTGTTCCCAAATGCAGTTCGTGTGTCATGAGTGAACCAGCCAGCTCCTCCAAATTGAACTTGGTGAAATCTTTGGATTCCTGGATGGCTGTGACCTTAGCTCTCCAGCGCTCATCTTGTGGAAGACTTCTCAATATTTTCCTGACTTGTTCATCAACGGGAATGATCTTACCAAGAGAGACTAATTCGTTCGTGATATTTGTGAACCTGGTGAACATCTCTTGAATGTTCTCCCTAGGTTCCATGACGAACCTTTCATATATGGACATCAGTAGATCAATCTTAGAGCGCTTCACTTCACTGGTGCCTTCATGGGTAACTTCCAGCAGGTCCCAAATCTGCTTTGCCGTTTTACAACCCATGATACGATTATGTTCATTTGGCCCGAGACCACAGTGAAGTAGCTTGATCGCAAGAGCGTTCATCTCCATCTTTTGAAAGTCTTCCTTTTCATACTCAGTGATTGGTTTTGGAATTGATTCATTATTGGAGTTGATGGTCGTCACTTCAAAGACTCCTATTTCAATTACTTTCCATACTTGGTAATTTTCGGCCTTTATGAAAATTTTCATCCTATTTTTCAAGTAGGTATAGAATTTCCCATCGAACATGGGTGGCCTTTGCGTAGAGTACCCTTCTTCCATGCGTTCGTTCATCTTCAACATCTTGCCAGGGAACAGGATACTGCTCTCAGGGTTTCCTGATTAAATGAGGAACAGGGCTCTAATACCAATAATTGAAATACACAGAGATGGTCGAATGCAACAAGAGGGGGGGGTGAATTGTTGTGTATCAAGCTTTACTACGTTTTTCTTCTAATTTGTGGAATTTTAACAAACAAAATAAAGCTTAAACTTAAAAAGCAAAAGATAAAAAGAAGATAAAGATTTTACGTGGAAACCTTCTTGGCCTAATAAGAAGGAAAACCACGACCCCCCGGGATTTCGAAATTCTCACTATGTTTTAGGCAATCAATTACAAATACATAAAACAGTTTGCTTCACTTGAAGCTTCTCTACTCTAGGCCTAATTCTCTTTCTCTACTTTCTCCTTCTCTTTCTCTTCTTACGCTTCTCTTCTCTATTCCCTTAGACTTCTCATAAGTCTAATTACAACAAAACACTCAATAACCCTTACAAGGCCAATTCTCAAGAGGATAAAAATTAAAATAATTACTTAAGAAAAATATAATAAATTTACTGGCATTTAAAAACAGAAAATATTTTTCTTAAATGATCTCCCTTTAATGGACACTCTTGGATTCCACGGTTTGAGCAAAGTTCCTCCTATTTATAGTGGGAACAGCCAGCAGTTACCTTAGACACACCTCCCACTATCCTCCACGTTCTCAAAAGAAAAAGATAGTGGAATTGCCAAGAAATAAATGTCCGGCTCTTATTTGCTCAAAGAGGAAAACAGTTTCCTCAAGCTAAAAATAGCATTGGAATTAAAAACACAAGATCCTAAATAATAGGAGATCTCATCTAAAGAAAGAATAAGTCTTTAGGCTATTTTTAGATAATCTAAAAATAGTTTAGCCAATTAACTTACTAATTAATTTAAGCAACTACTTTAAGTTTTAACCGTTTACATCAACTAAAAACAGAATAATAAAATAACTGCAATTTTCCAGTCGATGTTTTTCTCCAGACCTGCTACGTAGGAACAGCGTACTGTCTCCAGCTTCAACTTCTGTTAGATTGTTCATCTTGGGAACAGTACATTGTACATCTACTTTCAACATTATAACACTTATCTAACTTCTTGGATCTTTAAGACATGTACAACCTTCACGAATCAAGTCCTAGGCTTCATCAACGATTTCAACAAAATCGGATATATACCTACAAAACAATCTCTAAAATATGTTTGTTTACTTTAAAAGTGAAGTGATCATCAAAACCTTAAGAGCCAACAGCTTGTTATATCATCAACAAGGGCCCTCATTCGGGAATTGATTTCAAAATTTCGTTTGAGATTTGGAGTGGTAAGTTTCCTAGTTTCTCTAACTTGAAGATCTTTGGTGGTGTTGCTTATTATCATGTTCGTGAAGGTAAGTTGGATCCACGAGCGAAGATAGGGTGTTTTGTTGGGTACGGTGATGGTGTGAAGGGGTTTAAGATCTATTCACCTTTGGAGGGTCGAGTCATTCTTAGTAGGGATGTTACTTTCGATGAGAGCACCATGTATTCAAAGAAGAGCACGGAATCTCCTGAATTGGGAAAAGAAGGGGAGAACTTGTTGCAGATAGATGTTGTACTTGAGGTACATCAGTCATCCATTGTTGATTTACCTCTTGAGCAATTTATTGATGATGATGCTGAGGTTCCAGTGTCGAGTACTCCTGAACCTGAGGTTGTTCCATCCTCTCCTAACTCTGGGGAGGAGGTGGAGCAGTCTAATCAGGGTTTATCCAGTCAATCTAACACCATTCTTGAGAGACCTAGACAAGTTATCAAGAAGCCTGTTAGGTTGATTGAAGAGATGGAAGGAAGAAAAAGCTTTGTTGAGAATTTGACAGGTTATGCATTAAGTGTAGCTGATGATGTAGAGTCATACGAACCTGCCACGTATAAACAAGCAATTAGTTGTAGTGAGTCGGTGCAATGGCAGCTGCAATGGGTGAAGAGATGTAATCTCTTTACAAGAACAGAGTGTGGGAACTTGTGAAGGTACCAGAGGAGAGGAAGCTTGTAGGGTGTAAGTAGATTTTTAAGAAGAAAGAAGGGTCATCTGAATCTGAGAAAGTTCGTTTTAAGAAAGTTCGTTTTAAGGCTAAGCTAGTTGCAAAGGGGTTCAGTTAGGTAGAAGGGGTTGACTTTATGGAGATATTCTCACCGGTGGTTCGACATACTTCTTTTCGTGTGCTATTGTCAATTGTAGTATATTATGACCTTAAGCTGGAGCAGCTGGATGTTAAGACGGTTTTCCTCCGTGGTGATTTGGAGGAGGAGATTTTGATGAAGCAGCCCGAGGTATTCGAGATTCCAAGGAAAGAGCACTATGTATGCAGATTGCTAAAGTCATTGTATGGACTTAAGCAATCCCCTCGGAATTGATACAAGAGTGTAGAAATACTAATGGATGATCGAATGCAACAAGAGGGGGGGTGAATTGTTGTGTAGTAGGTTTAAGATTTTTGCCTCTAATTTTTGCGGAATTATAATAAGTATAGAACAAAAACTTAAACTTAAAAACGAAAAGAGAAATAATAAAGGAGACAAGAATTTTACGTGGAAACCTTCTTGGCCTAATAAGAAGAAAAAACCACGACCCCCCGGGATTTCAAAATTCTCACTATGTTAAGGCAATCAATTACAATTACACATAACAATAATTTGCTTCACTTGAAGCTTCTTAATTCTCTAAGTGCTTTTCTCAAAGCTTCTCTACTTAGGCCTAATTCTCTTCTCTTCTATTCTCTCCTTCTCTTTCTCTTCTCACGATTCTCTCTTCTACTACCCTTAGACTTCCCACAAGTCTAATTACAACAATAACACTCAATTACCCTTTACAAGGCCAATTCATAAAGATCAAAATGAAATAGTTGCTTTAAGAAAAATATTATGAATTAATTGGCATTAAAAAAACTTTGAATATTTTTCTCAATTAATTCTCCCTTTTGATGGACACTCTCCATGCATTTTTTGAACCGTAATTTCCCTCTTTTATAAGGGGAACAGCAAGCAGTGCACTCAGCCCATGTTCTCCAGGAGCTGCACATATCCCACGTTCTCCATAACTAACTTACTTCCAAAGAAAACGGAAAGTTAGTTAAAGGTAGGAGTGGAATGTAATCTGCTGTACACATGCACGGTTAAAACATCATGAGTTAAGGAAGATCCTATTTTATAGGAGACCAATTCAAAGTAGAGAACAAGTCTCTTGAATTCCGAGTTTATAGGAGATAAACAAGGAATCGAATTTCTCCATGTTTTTAGGCGAATTAAAATTATTTTGCCAATTAATAAATAAATTTAATTAAGCAACTAATTAAATTTTAACCTTTTACATTAACTAAAAACAGAAAATATAATTTTCGTAACTTCCAGTCAATGTCTTCTTCGGACCTGTATCGTGAGGAACAGCACACTGTCTCCATCTACAACATTCGTCAGAACTTCAACTCTAGGAACAGCAGACTGTTTTCCAGAGCAATTTCCCAACTTCTTGGATATTTGAGACATGTACTTCTTCCACGAATCAAGTCATAGGCTTCATCAACGATTCACATTAAATCGGATATATACCTACAAAACAATCTCTAATAATATGTTTGTTTATTTAAAAGTAAAGTCATCATCAAAACCTTAAGAGGCCAACAAATTCCCCCTTTTTGATGATGGCAAACTTTATAAACAAACTTAAGTGAAATAGAGTAAAACAAAATTCATAGAGCATACTAGAGATTAAAGTAACTCTAATTAACTTAGCAAATCAACTTGTTAGAATATAATTTACCAAGCATTCATAAACAAACAGTTTACTCTAAAATATCAAATATTTTTCAAAAGTTTTCAAAATTAATTAACTTAAAACCTAAATGAAATAAACTAAGTTAAACTAAAATAGATAAAGACTAACATAATATAATAACCTAATATAATAAAACTAACATAATATAAGCTAACATAATAGAACTATAATAAACCTAATAATAATAATAAACATAACTAATTAAACAAAACAAATATAAAACACAAGAAAAACATAAAACACACATTGTTAAATAATATCAACAGAAAGATCATCTTGAGAACAAATTCACAGTAACCAAGTAACAATATAAATCAACCAAGATTTGTAACTGTGTATTCACTGCTCCCCTGTAAGTTTGTGCATAATCTTCCCCCTTTTGACATCAATCAAAAAGAATTGGGAGTTATCAAATCTCAGCACAAACCATATAGATTTGTTAGTGATGAAAACAACAAACAACAATAATAAAAGCAAGTGCTATGAACAATGATTGAACCTGCATAGAGTTAATTGTCACAGACCATGAAAATAAAAGACAAAGAAAAGTAGCAATTGTTCAAAGTTATAACAACCATGTACCCCAGATGGTACAAGGCAAAAAGAAAAATTGTTTGTTAAGAAATACAGCCAATAAGTTCTTTTAAAAACAGAGGGAGAGGGTTAAGGGGCAGTCTCTTCATCAATGTACTCAGTCTGCACCTCCACTGTGTCCAGCTTGGCACCAAGGCGTTGTTCCATTTGGTTCAGCTGATCCACAATTGAAGCTAGCGAGACACGAGTCTCATCCTGAAATGCAATTAATTGAGACTGTAGATCAAGGAGTTTTGAAAGGATGGAGTCTAAAGATGCTGTAGGGTCAGCACAACCAACACCAGGAGAGGATGGAAATGGTGGTGGTGTGAAGTGAATGGGTGATGGAGGTGGTGATAAGGTTTGAGTTGGTGGTGGAGTGGTTGGCTTGGGAGAAGGAGGGTCATATGAAGTAGGCTCAGGAATGGTTTTTGAAGTAACATCATCAACCTTTACTGCCTTACCCTTTGAAGCAAGCCTCCTACTCTTCCTCTGAGTGGCTTTACCCTTCCTCAGTTTAGCAATCACGACCTCCTCATCACTGGAATTTCCTTCCTTTTCTCCTTGTTCCCCCTCAACTTTAGTTTCCTCTTCCTGTTCCCCCTTGTTTTCTGCTTCACTGGGAACAGGCCCTTGTTTTGCTTCTTCTTTTTCTTCTTCTTCCTTTTCTTTTTCTTTTTCTTTTTCAATTCCTTTTTCTTTCTTTATTTTTACTTCTTTTTCAACCTCCTCTTCTTCTTCTTCTTCTACTTCTTCATCATCAGAACCAACAAAAACAACTTCTTCTAAGTCATTTATTAATACCCCCTCATCAGTTACTTTCAAATGCAAATTTTTCAAACACCGTGCACCAATCTTCATATTTGGTCCCATTGGGTACTCAAGCCCATCCAATGGAACTTCAAATTTTCGAAAAATCCAAGTTAACAGCCCCCCATACCCAACAACATTCTTTTTCTCTATACAGTCGGATAAATGTGAAATCATTAAAGATGGAAAATTGATTTTGATTTGATTATCCATGCAATAAATCAAAGTTGCATCACGCAGACTCACCTCACTCCTTTTGGAATTTCGGGGCAAGATGAATCTTCGTGCTACGTTATAAAGTAATTTATGCAATGGGGACAACACATTGTGACTGATTTTACCCCTTTTCTGTTCAACCCTTAAAAACTTAAAGATTGTTTTTTCATTTATCCCAGAGAAAACTATCTTAGCACCAATACTGTATGTATCAAACCCTACATTCAAAATTTTAAACCATTCTGCCAATAAAGCACTATTAAACTCTATTTTAATGTTCCTAACCACACTGGAACACTTACCACAATCAATTGAAAAATTTGAAATAAACTCTCTCATGATATTTGGGAAGAGAGAATTGCAGTAATATTCCGTCATCAAACCTTCCCATTCTTGAAATTTTAAAATGTCATGGAGTTGTGGAAAGTAAGTAGAGTCATACCAGAATTTGTCAACCCCAAATCCAACAGTCATCTCTTTAGCAATCTCCTCGGCACTATTCGGGTCGACTTGCTTCAAACGTTTGGCAATTTGGGATGATGATTCACCTCTTGGTGTGAATGATTTGCGTTTTGATCGAGCACTGTCAGTGGTTTCTTGTGAGGGTGTTGGTGGTGGTGCATCTTTTAACAATGGGGATGGATGAACAACTTGTAAGGGTGTCGGCTGGATGTTTTGGTGGGATGAGGACGCTTTCTTTCCAGATTTTGATGTGTTCTTGCTCGATTTGGGAGTTTTCATGGTTGAGTGTTGAAGGTTTGAGGGAGAAGAAGGACAGTTTCTTGTGACGGTTTGTGAGGAGGGAGAAGAATGACGTTTTGTGTGATTGTGATGTAGTGAGTGCTTTTTAAAGAGAGTTGATAGTTATCAAACGTCCCATCTCATCAAAGTCTTTTCATCAATGCATTAGATATGGAAGGATTGTGTATTTTGGTTATTAAAACCGTTTCCCATTAGTTTTAACTTTAAGTTGGCTGTACTAATTTCCAAACAATGTGATGATATAATATAAAAAGATGTGAAATCAAAAATAAAATAAAATAATTTTTCAAGAACAAAATGAATTATGATATTATGAAATATTATGGAGAAAATAATGAACATATTGCTTTGGTCTGTTCGAATTAACAACATGCAAACGTAAGAACATCCATAGTACAAACTTTATTATGTGTTTACCTGATCCATGCAATAATTGATTTTCAATCAAGATTTTGAGATTGATTCCTGACCTCTTCATTTTCATAATGCTTCAAAGGGAAATATATGCAACTAACTTTAGTAGAGTTTGATCATACCAAGTTCCAATTGTAGACTCAACAAAGAGGTTTGATTGGAACTCGTATGATTGTTGTGTGTATCATAGTAAGCTAGATAAAGGTTCCATGATTTATCTGTTGTTATATGTTGATGACATGCTTGTTGCCACAAAGAATAAATCTGATGTTGCTAGACTTAAAAAGCTGCTTACCTCAGAATTTGACATGAAAGATTTGGGTCCAGCTAAGAAGATTTTGGGTATGAAGATCTATAGGGATCGGGCTAGGGGTAAACTTTTCTTGACTCGAAAAAGTTAAATCAAAAGGATTTCGTCTCGTTTTGGGATGGAGAAATCAAAGCCTATAAGTACACCAACATCTCTGAGCTGCAAATTGTGTTTGTCTATGTCACCTCAAACTGAGGAGGAGTTGGCGTATATGTCTAGGGTCCCTTATACCAACGCAGTTGGTTGTTTGATGTATGCTATGGTCTATACTAGGCCGGATATTGCGCACGCTATTAGTATTGTAAGTAGGTTCATGGCTCGACTTGGAAAAGAGCACTGGTAGGGAGTGAAAAGGATTTTTCGCCATTTGAGAGGGACAGCTGATATTGGTCTTGTGTATGGGAATGGTAAGGAGTGTTTGGTAACTGGGTATAGTGATTCTGATTATGCAGCTGATATGGATACCAAGAGGTCGGTGATCGGGCACAGGATTTTACTACGGTGTAATGTGATAGTCTAAGTGTCATTTTCTAAGCTAAAGACCAAGTGCACCATGATCGAACCAAGCATATTGATGTCAGGTATCATTTCTTGCGTACTGACAAGAGGGTAAAGGTAAAGAAGATCAAGACCGCTAACAACCCAGTTGATTTCTTTACTAAGTCTGTTCCATTTAGTAAGTTTAAACATTGCTTAGACTTGCTAAATATTGATTACTATGTGATGTAGTAAGCCCTTAGGGGCGGTGTTGGAGAGTTCCTATTGTAGGCTTGTTGGCTTTAAGGTAGAGCTTGCTCAGGGCTTATGATGCAGGTGAAGCATTATGAGTTGTTATACTTGGTGACGAGTGTGTGATAGGTCTTGGTTGAAGACTTGTCTAGATGAGTCTTGGTTGAAGACTTATCGGGATGTATG
>NC_080058.1:14971752-15001752 GCF_026212465.1 Amaranthus tricolor
TTTTGTAAGACTTTAAACTATGATGAGCAAGATGACACCTATAATGATATGGGTTGTTCATGGGCATAAAAAGTGATTTAAGTGACGAAATGTGCACACGAAAGATCAACACACTGTCATCAAAAAAGCAATTAAAGATTTACACTTCACAAGCTTGTTAGAAACATGAGGTATGATGTTTCTTGATGAAGATGAACTTCTAAAATTAACGTATTATATTAAAAATCTCATGTGTCTTATCAGGGTAGAACAAAAAAGACTCATGCTTGTCCGAATGATTGCGTATTGTATCAGAGTGAAAATAAGAACTTAAAATAGTGTTCGTTAACGGACACTATATTAAGTTCTCATTTTCTCTCTGATACGACGTTGTGTGGTTTGTCGCATTACAAGTGCAAAAAGGATCAGGATGATAAATGAGCCCAAACTAAGGTTTGGCGATATTGAAACAGTTATAAAAATGTCATTGTCAAAAGTTACTATTTTAATAAGTAAAATGAGTTTGTCATTTTAAAAGTAAAATTTTACTACGATTTTTAGATTTCAGATTTAATATTTTTAGATATCCTCTACTCTTTCCTTCATACCATTATCACCTTCTTCAAAGCTTCTCAAAGAAACACAAAGCTGAGGTCGAACTCTACCTTTAATTTTTTCATAAAGTGGAACGAAAGTCTGAAATTTTATAAACCTTCATCTTCTCAAATTAATGAGGTAAGTAAACCAAAGTAAAAGGTTTTTAATTGAAAATCCCGAATCTCAATTTCAAAAAATTTTCACTCAAATTTTATGAAGATAGAATCTAATTAAAGTGTTTTGATAATTGTAGCTATTGTAGAAGAAGGAGGACACATCTAATTATCACCATCTCCATCTCTTTTGGGTAGGAGTAAGTTTTCTTTATGTGTTCTTGAATTCATACTTGTATGTTCATTTAATGGCTAATAAGGCCTTAAATTGATATTTGAATGTTTTAAAGTAGTTTAGTATTTTTGAATTTAATTTGGGTCTTTGATTCAAATTTAAGAAACTTAAATTTAAGATAAGTATATGAATTCAATTAGTGTAGATTAGTATTGGTTGTTTGGGTTATTTGGGTTCTAGTATAAAATTTAGTATTTTGGATATTGACAGAAACTGAGTGTTCTAGTTTGGCAATTTTCAGGTCAGTTTTGATTATTTCTGGGTTCTGGTGTCTTCATAAGATTTGTAGAGCTCCGCGTTGCGGTCGCGTGGGCACTTGATTCGCCCCAAAATGAGTTAATGTAAAGGATATATGTCTAAAATACTAACAGGCTGTCATAATAGTCAACAATAAGATTTTTGTTTTCCACTTTCAGGGTCGTTCTGATTATTTCTAGGTTTTAGTGTCTGCATAAGAATTGTACATCTCTGAGTCATGGTCACGTACCCACTTTAATCGCCTCTATACGGGTTTGTATGAGAAAGTTATGACCAAAATACTAACAGGTGTTCTGAAATAGTACTAATACGAGATTTATAAAGTGGAATTAGAAGCTATGAAATAAATTGGGTATTCTTTTAAGCAAATGTTTAAGGTTATTTATTGGGTATTTGGGGATCAATTTAGTGTTATTATTATTCTTTCTTTATTGATTGGTATTGTTGAGTTATGGTTCTTAATTGATTATTATGGGTGTTGGTTCAAGTATCAATTTGGGAACATAAGTGTCTATTCGTTATTTGATTAGTTGATATTATTTTAGGATATAAGTTGGATATTGGGATTTAAAATAGGTGTAAAATTAGTTAAACTCCATTGATAGTAACCCAAGTTCTTATATGTTGATGGTTGATGATGAATTGATTTATATTTTAAGTAATGATTCTTGATTTCGAAGAAAATCAAGTGAATTATTGTTTTGTTTTATAATAAAATATTTGACATTGAAAAATGTCTGTTTTTGGGAATTGGCAACGGATATTTATATCCGGATTATTGTGAAATCCTATCGCTTGATAATAGTTAATGGTTATTCGGATCGCTCTCGAGCCTGCGATCCCGTTTCGTTCTTGCAAGAACCGCATTTTTGGTGATGACGATCACCCGTGTGCTCAGGATTTAGATCAAGCCTACTTCCTGACGGTCCATATATTCCCACATTTTTTTAAAGTGTTGTTATATCATTTTTTTAATATGAGATTTGGATAAATACGTTTGGTATATAAAGTTTGTTTGTTTCACAAATGAACTCATATGTTTCATTTGTCGTATTGTTTCGATATTGACTTGTAAAGTAATAGCCGCATTTTTATTTTTGCTATTAACTTGTAAAGTTATAGCCGTATTTTGATTCACTATAAACCAAAGGTTGTTAGTCGTATTTACATCGATACCAAACTGTCTTTTAAAAGAGTTTGGATTGTGATAAATTAACGTTTTTTAAGGAGTTACCAAATAAGCAAAAGAATTTAATTAGAAATGTTGTTAATGATTTATATATAAATATAATAGTTTGTTGGAGTACTCAACGATTAAATTGTTGATCGTTTTTGATGGCGCTTATCCCTTACGGGGGATAGATCCACTTTCAGGTTGCCAACTTTAGTGCGGGTGGACGTGCTACTCCTTTATGTGTATCGTTTTTGGAAAGTTAACTTATAATGATATTTCGACAAATCATGTGTTGTAAAATTTAAAAAAGTTTAGATATTTTATAATATATTAACTTAGCTTATAAATGGTTTGTAATTAATTGTATTATAGTTATGTAAAGTTTTTAAATACTCTGATATTGGTTTGCTGTGGCTATCGAGCCACAAGTCGGATTCAGCCCAGACTTCTATAAGTCTTCCTCTGTGCTTTGTAGACAGTAATATTATACTATTTACGTTGGGTCGAGCTGTTTCAGATATCTTCCAATGACACCTAGATTCAAGCACTTATTTTCTATAATGAAAGATGTGTCAAATTTGAGGCGACACGCAGATTAGGTGAAGAAAGGTCATTTGCTTACACATCCAGCTACTACTCTCGAGCAGAAGGATCTTAATAGGTTGCATATGACATATGGGGATTAAGATCATAAGTTAATACTTATATCGTGTATGAATGGAATAAACCCGTTTGACAATCTTAGTAAATGGCTAGTACTCTTCGTCATTTAGAATTTTCTTCTTCCCATCGAAAGTTCCTCTGACAAAATCATCCATATAATCATAAGAAGAAAAAGGTGTTTAATAGGGAGGTTAAAGAGTGTATAGCTCTTTGAACGTTTACCGATTATCAGGTTTACGACAAGATTAAGGGGGTCAACATAGTATTTGATCAAAGTAGAAGCTTCTCTATTGAGAGATGTACAGGTTAAGTATTGCCTTTAAATTTTGCATATAGAGAAAAATGTATGCAGGCCCGGCCTTGGGGTAGGCCATAGGGGCAACATCCTTGGGGCCAAGAATTAGCGTAGAAATATAGGGTAATTAGGGGCCTCGAGGAAAGCATTAATATGGCCTAAAAAATTTAATGCTAATTGTTGAAGGAGAAAATGAGAGAGGGAGTTATCTCGCAAAACGTGTTACAACTTTGGGAAGGAAAATTCATATTTTCTAAGTGATTATCATCACCCCAAACTGACTTTGGCTTCTTATCTTCATCAAAACTGTTTAATTTTTTCGGGTATTATCTTTGTGGTGAGTATTGTTATTTGGTTGTGCTATTTTTTAGGGGGTAATTAGTTAGAAATGGGATAAAATAAATGAAAGAAATCTTTAATTTCTTTGGAAAATTCCTTTTCTCGGCATAGACAGTGAAAATTTTGGAATGCAAAGCTTTTATAAGGCATAGACAAAAAGATATTTCACACTTAAGAAAGTTTGGGCACCAATGACGGTAGAAGGCATTGAGGTATTTTCACCTGTGATTATGTGAATTGGTAAAAACTAAGGTAATGGAAAATATCTTGGTTCTTATTATTCCTGCACGATGTTTTTTAATTTTCTCGTATAGATAATGTGGGCGCCAATATTTTAGGACTTCTATATTTATCTTGATGAGTTATATTCGTTAAATTTTTTGTTTCTTTTATTATACTTTAAAGAACTTGTTAACTTTGTTAAATATTTGTCACGTTTGTGCTCAATTTCATCTTCAAATTTATAAAATTTTTTCTCGGATGGTATTGTTCTATTGATAGACATAAACTTTTGGGTATATTATTTTATGATTATACTTTAAAATCTCTTAACCTTAAGAAAGTTAGGTGGCCAAAATATTTGATGAAGGGACGAAATTTAAAAAAACTTATTTAATTATGATTATTTGTAAATCACCAGAAAAAAAGACATAAGAAGGAAACAGAATTTTACCATCATTATCGTAAAGGAAAAAAGTCTAAAGACCACAACCAACCCAACACTCCTTGCATTGTCACTATTGAAAAGTGCCCAAATCTACTTTTTACCAAGGGCCCGATAAATGTCAGGACCGAACCTGATGTATGTGATGCCATACTCGGGATGCTCATCAACATTCAAGGTAAGATGAAGAATGTCAAGGCCATGCGAGATTACTTTGAATGTAATGGTCTTCAATTATAGTTATGGCCACATGTTAATTAAGGTGTGTAAGATAAAAGAAATAGAGCTTGCACATTGTCCAAAGAAGAGAAACAAGTCTTTTTTAAGTATTTGTATGGCATTAAGATTCTATCGAGGTACTCATTCGACATGAAAAAATTTGTGTCCCTAAATGATAAGTGAAAGTTAGAAAGCATGAAATCTCACGATTGTACTGTCATGATGAAAGTGTTCTTACCAATTGCAATCTGAGAAATATTGTCAAAATATGTGAGATATTCTATTATCGAACTATGTTTGTTGTTTAGCACATTATGTAGTAAAGTGCTTGATCTCTTGAAATTTAATTCTCTTTAAGTAGATGTGATTAATGCTTTATGGAAGTTTGAGATGTATTTTCTACTTTTTTTTTTGACATAATGGTTTATCTAACTGCCCATCTCATTCGTGAAATCAAGCGTTTAGATCTAATTTTTCTGTGGGGTGTTATCCTTTTGAAACTCACATGGTAGTTTTACAAAACTAAGTGAAAAGTCGGGGCACAACTTGAGGGTAGTATGATTCAAAACACCGTAAGTGGTGAGATTGGTAATTTCATAACTATGTATATGGTCATGGTAGAACCTGTTTGACTTCCTACTTCTAAATATGAAGATAGATTTGAGGGAAAAGAAAAATTGACACAAAATTGATCATACCTCCCAAAAATTGTTGCTAATAAGCACACTTGTATGTCTTGCATCACATTCCATAAATCTATCCCTTTTTGAATTATTATGTTTATATGTTGTGTGCCGAAACTCCTTATAAAGGATATCACATTGATGTAGTTTCACTATAAGACACTTATTGATTAGTTTCATAATCGAGTAGTTATTGAACAATTCGAGGGTGTGCCTAAAACTATTAAGTGGTTAGCTTTTGGTCCTGATAGCAAGATTTTCACAGTCGTCAATGCTAAACCTTGAACCAAATAATACTTATAACAACCTACGCACTACACAAGTATAGTGGGGTAGGGGATCGAACCACGAGGACAAGGTTGACAATAAACTTCACGTCTCAACATAACAAGTTTTTGTAGGTTGAAGAGCATCTAAAACTAATGACGGAAATAACAAGCACAGTTGAATAACCAAGAGGGAATGATGCAAGCTTTTTACGCCAATCTTGCGTTCTCATAGTAGGGTAAAACCCTTCCAAGAATGCAGTTTTCAGTTGAGCCTAAGTGGTGATAGAATTGGGCTCAAGGCATTTATACCAGTCTCTAGCATCTCCCGCTAGGCTCAGATGGAATAGGTGCAGTCGAACATAATCAGGGTTGTTGGGGCAAGGAGGGATAAGTCCACAGACATCAGAGAATGCTTCGAGATGTTAAAGAGGACACTCGTTTCTCAATCCGCTAAAATGGGTTTCCTTGACCATCCTTGTGAACTGGGGGTGTATTTGGTAAGGCGTAGCAGCAACAGGACGCACTACGACCCCTTGGAATTCTTGGCAGCCAGGAGTCTCGAACTGACCGAACAACTGATGTTCATAGGCCATTGTGGAAGTGGGAGGATTTTGTGCAGGATGTGGAATCTGTCTTCTCAGATGTAGGACCACAGGATTGTATGGTACTAACGGTTGATTTGATCTGCGCGTGCAATAGGGCATGCAAACAACACTGCAAACCAAGGGTAAGTACTGACAAGCAAAGATAAATGGCAATGAAAACAAAATAATGTGAAGCTATATTCAAGAACAACAAGAGTCTAAATATAACGCCTTTTCCCCGGCAACTACGCCATTTTGATAGCAAGATTTTCACAGTCGTCTATGCTAAACCTTGAACCAAACAATACTTATAACAACCTACGCACTACACAAGTATAGTGGGGTAGGGGATCCAACCACGAGGACAAGGTTGACAATAAACTCCGCGTCTCAACATAACTAGTTTTTGTAGGTTGAAGAGCATCTAAAACTAATGACGAAAATAACAAGCACGGTTGATTAACAATATAAACCAAAGGGGAGAAAAAAGGGTTGAGATTAGATTCACCCTAGGAAGGCAATCTTAAAAGAGCATATATTGGGTCAGAGGAAATCAAGCAATAACTAGTCTAGACACCCAAGAGTGCGAGAGGAAGTTGGTGATTCCACAAATAACAACGAACGACCTATAATCGTTCTATGTCTCCGAAGGAGTTGCAGGACAAGATTCGCATTGGGTTTTGAGAACTAATCATTATCATCTTTTCCCTAATCCTAAACAATAAAGAACATAAACATTCCTAGGTTTTCACTAATCAATCCTCAAGGAGAACTACTCACACATGATTGAAATATAGGAAATAATGATAATCAATAGAACAAAAATCATAGATAATAGTGATCAAAAGAAACCAACAATAGTAAAAGTAATGTAGAAACTATTCTAGATGAGCAATAAATATAAGGCAAGACAATAAATTCAATAAATGAACTCAAAGTAAATGTATTAAATGAACGCGAAGCAATGAGGAAATTGATACTTACAACCAAATGTTGATGCTACAATAAGGAGGTGCCAAAGATTCAATAATCAAGATTGAAATCCAAACTAGAAAGTAAAGACTTGAAATAAAAGATTGAGATAATAAAACTATGATAAACTAGGGTTTTTACTTAAAAAGCTAAGTAATAAAGCTATATTAGAAATAGAGCTTGCTCCCTTTGTTTCTACAAAAAGTGGGGTATTTATACCCTCTAAGCAAAGGAAATTCGAATGCCCAAAAATGCCCTTGAGTTTGGCTTGAGAAGAAATACGGTTCCGTAGAAAATAGGTCTATTCGCCCGAATGGGGGATCCATTCGCCCGAATCTCGATGTTTGAATAATTTCAGGAACTTTCTCTGAGGTTGGTTCGCCCAAATGAAAGGTCCATTCGGTCGAATGGGACCATTCGCCCGAACTGTGTGTCATTCGCCTATTCAGCAGCTTTGGTGAATCTTCTTTGAGAAAACAGGGGCCATTTGATCGAATGACTTTTCCATTCGGCCGAATGGAGCTTGATTCGACAGTTTCAGCTTCGTTTGCCTCTTAACTTGAGGATGATCAACACCAATTGCTTGAATGGTGTCGTAGTTAGCCTAAATGGAGTAACAACTAGTGATTAGAGGCTTCAAGCTCAGTGTGTCCTCCGGGTAAGTCTTCGATTTACGTGCCAAAGTCTCACAACGCATCGATGTTGACCTTGTTGTCTTCAAATCTCCTGAAATAACCACAAAACAACCCCAAAGACAAGAACAAGGTAAAATCGTGCGTAATGTGTAAAATAACTATTGAAAAGCATTAAACTTGGCACAATAAAGCAGTAGTAAACGTGTTCATAAATGACCACATCAGGTCCTCGAGAAGATGTCAATAAATATGAGGTTTATGAAACTAGTGGAAAAAAATGTATCTACTACGTGACATTTGCTGCGGTTTTTAGCAAACGTAGCATTAAATAGCAAAAAAAAAATAGAAAAAATAAAATAAAGATTAAATGATGCGGTTTTATGTGGCCGACAGCAATTAACACTAGTGGAAAAAAACGTATCTGCTGCTATACATGTGCTGCGGTTTTATTTATACGCAACATTTAATAGAAAATAAAATTGAGCAAAAAAAAAAATTCAACAAATGCTACGGTTTTTGAGTATGACCGCAGCAAATAAGGCATTGAAGAAATCAAATGATGCGGTTCTTAGTTGACCGCAGCAAATAAAACAGTGAAAAATCAACAAAATGAATATATGCTGCGGTTTTTGCTATGACCGCAGCAATTGACCAATTTAAAAAGGCGCCTTTTAACGTCTATGTTCATAAACCCTACTGTTTCATGAACCGCAAACACACGCACAACATTTCCTCTTCTTCTTGCTTCGAAATTTCTCAAACTTCAAACTATTGTTCTTCTGAACTTCAAACTTCGAATTTTCATAAACCCTACTGGTTCATCATCTGCTCGACTAATCTTCTTCTCCCATGACTTCTACTGTTCATCATTCTTCAAAACCCTTTGAAACCAAAAGCATTTGGTCATGTTCATCTTCAAAACTCATGAATTAAGGTATTATTTCTCTTTTTAATTTCTGAAACCTTTAAATTTTTTGAAAGTTCAATACATACGAAAATTAGGGCTGATTTTTTTTAACTAATTTTTTTTGTTTTTCTTTGTAGATTATTACATAACCCACGAAATCAAGATAATTTCTATTTGTTTTGTAAATTTGAAAGTTTATATTTTTATTGTTTCACTTGTACTTTAGTAATTTAGTTAAAAAAGTGGTTTGTTAATTATTTGCATATTTAGTAATTATTTGTGAATGTGGTTTGTGTGGTTTGTTAATTATTTGCATATTTTGTTAAAATTGTGGTTTGTTGTTATAGATGTCTTTAATTATTAGAAATAGAATACTTATATTTCTAAGGTTAAATGATTTAATTTTATTATTTATATTTTGAATATGATTTTATTTACAATGTAGTGCTTAATATTGAAGTATGAAGCATATAATTAGAATATGTTTGGTTATATAGAATTAGAATATGTTTGCTTATATAGAATTAGAATATGAAGTATATGATGTATGAAGTATACAATGTTAATTATTTTAAGTATATATTTTTAGGGTTAAATATGTTTAGTATAAATAAGTATATATGTAAAAAAGTTGTTATTAATTTTGTTTTGAATTAATTAATCACATTAATTAGGATGACAAAAGATCATTCTTGGATGTATAGAAGCATTGAGTCGTCAGAATTTATTGATAGGGTATTAGAATTTTGTAGTATTACGGTTGAACATCAAGTTAGGACGGTGGGAGTTGGTTTTTATTGCCCATGTGTCACTTGTGGCAATGTATCAAAGGTAGATAGTGTTCATATTCTTAGGGAGCACAAACTTCGACGTGGGTTTAGGCCTCAATATCATGTTTGGGTTTGGCATGGTGAGGACGGAGTTTACAAAGAGAAAAGTGTTGTTGAGGACGTTAATAATGTGGCTAATGTCAATGAGGATGTTGTAGATCATGTTGATGGGTATGAGATAGATGAAGAGAATGTCGATGAGGATGTGGATCGTGTTAATGAGATAATGGAGGGAGTCGAAGATGAGTTAGGAAAACGTCCTCGTGTTTTTGACTTGTTGACAGAGGCTTCTCAAAAGCCTTTGTACCCTGGATGTACAAAGTTCACCAAACTAACAGCAGTGTTGACAATTTTCAACATTAAGTCAAAGTTCAATTGGAGTACCGCTAGTTTCATAATGTTATTAGAAGCGCTAGGTGAGATGCTTCCTGAGGGAAATGAACTTTCAAAGTTGACATATTATGCCAAAAAGCTCATGTGTCCTTTCGGCTTAGAGTACCAAAAGATTCATTCGTGTCCGAATGATTGTGTATTGTATCGGAATGAAAACGAGAACTTAGAAGAGTGTCTTAGGTGTGGCTTATCGCGCTACAAGCGTAAAGGGGCTCGGGATGCTAAAGGGCCCCCGGCTAAGGTATTGTGGTATCTTCCAATAATACCTAGATTCAAACGCTTGTTTTTAATAAAGAAAGATGCGTTAAATTTGAGGTGGCATGCAGATGGGGTGAAGAAAGGTCACTTGCTCACACATTCATCTGATTCTCTAGAGTGGAAGAGTATTGATAGGTTGCATCAGACTTTTTGGGATGAGGTTTGTAATTTAACGCTCGGACTGTGTACGAATAGAATGAACCTATTCGGAAATCTTATTTCTCAACATAGTACTTGGCCGGTACTGTTAGTGATCTATAATTTTCCACTTTGGTTATGTATGAAGCGTAAGTACCTAAACAACCTGGTAATGACATAGATGTATATCTTGCACCTTTCGTTGAGGATTTGAGAAAGATGTGGGATGAAGGCGTTTTCGTGTTTGATGCATATGCTAATGAGGAGTTCACCTTAAGTGGAATCCTTTTATGCACCGTTAATGATTTTCCGGCATATGGCTAACTTATCGGGGTATAGGAACAAAGGGAAGAAAACATGCCCAATAAGTATTGATGACATGGAATCCACGTGGATTCCTAAGTGCAAACATGTATTCATGCACCATCGAAAGTTCCTCTCACGAGATCACCAATATTGTAAGAAGAAGAAGATGTTTAACGGGGAGGTTGAGGACCGTGTAGCTCGTCGACCGTTGACCGGTTATGAGGTTTATGAACAGGTTAAGGGAGTTGAGACTGATTTGGTAAAACAGAGCAAGTGCAAGGGGGTGAAGACCAATTATGGAAAAAAGAATCAATCTTTTGGAAGCTTCTATATTGGAGAGATCTACAGGTTAGGCATTGTCTTGACGTTATGCATATAGAGAAAAATGTATGCGATGCCATACTCAGGATTCTTATGAACATTCCGGGTAAGACAAAGGATGTTAAGGCCGTGCGAGATTGGTTTGAATGTAAGGGTATTCGTCCGGAGTTGCGGGCACATGTTAAGGTGAGTAAAAAAAGAAATAGAGCTCATGAAGTTGGTGGCAGTAACAAGGGAAAGGGCGGTAAGAAGAAGATGAGTAATGAAAAAGTTTATTTGGCTCCAGTTTGCACACAACACTATTTGGTATATATTATTGTGTTGAAGTGGTTAGTGTTAATCATATCCATATTCTTAATATTACTTGGTAAGTTGCAATTTTAAGGTTTTTTAAGCTTTTTTGGCACTTTCGCGCATAAAGTAGCTCAAACTTGGTTTGTTTTGGATGAAACTTTGCACACAACACTATTTTGTTAGATTTGAATTTACGTTCCTATGTTCTAATATATTTTTATTCATACTCTTTCAGGTACTAATATACAATGCATCTTTTCAAAGACGAAATTGTCCCCGAGATTGAGACCTCGGATAATGAGCATCATAGTTATGACACTGAAGAGGACCAAATTGTTAGATACGAGCGTATGGCTGAAGACGCTCCACCACTTAACAATGATTATGACACTCAAGATGCCCCACCAATGGATGCTCCCACTACCACTAAGAAAAGAAAAGGGCGAGGTCCTACGAAAAACCTCAAAGTCACAGAAACCCATGCATTTGGAATACAATGCATTGGGTCAACCCTATGGAAAATGGCGTAGGCAATATGAAAAACAAGTGGGCCTATGTATCCGCAAGATTTCCATATTTTACGCATGGAACGAGGTTCCAGAGGGTTTGAAGAACCTCATAGTCATATGCTAGAAATTACGTGTTAAGTTTTGATTTTAAGGGTTTTTAAGCTTTTTTGGCACTTCCGCGCAAAAAGTAGCTCAAACTTGGTTTGTTTTGCACGAAACTTGGCACACAACACTATTTGGTATATATTATTGTGTTGAAGTGTTTAGAATTGAAAATCATAGTCATATGCTAGAAATTACGTCTTAAGTTACGATTTTAAGGGTTTTTAAGATTTTTTGGCACTTTCGTGCATAAAGTAGCTCAAACTTGGTTTGTTTTCCACAAAACTTGGCATACAGCACTATTTAGTTGTATATGTACATATTATTATATATACGATCGAGAGTTTACAAAGAGATTATTGGTGATTATTGGTGATAATTGGTGATTATCATTGGATTATTGGATTAATCATTGTTTATTACATTGTACATTATTGGATTATTTATTAGTATTAAACAAAAAAAGCAAAAAAAAAAAAATTAATTATATATATGTTGCGGGATCCCTAAAATCGCAACATATAGTGCAAGACTATATGCTGCGGTTTTGAGGAGGCCTGCAACATATAGTCTTACACTATATGCTTTGGTTTTGGGGTGGATCGCAGCATATAGTGCACTTTTCTACTGCGGTTTTAAACCGCAGCATTTAAAATAGGTCATTTGCTGCTATGACTAATGCTTGGGGCCAAAATCGTAGCATATTATGGCCAAAAAACCGCAGCAAATGAGGTTTTTTCCACTAGTGTAAGTTCTTATATGCTGCGATTTTGTGTTGGCCCGCAACAAATGATTGTTTCACCTCTCATAAATTAAAAACCCTCCTTTTAATGTTCCATTTTCATAAACCCTTATAGTACTATTGCATAAACCCACGAAAACAAGAACGGTTTCATCATCTTTTTCCTTCAAGCTTCAATTTTTCTTCAAACCAAAATTTCATCATCTTCATCTTCATCTTGCTATTGTCTTAACACACGCCTTTAACTTGCTACTGTACTCATCTTGCAACTGTCTTCGTTCTATTTCTTTAAGGTTCATTGTTTGCTTTAAAAACCCACGAAAAATTTTGCTTCAAACCCACGAAAAAATTTGCTTCTTCTTCACTGTCTTCATTCTTCTTCATTTTCTTTAAAAACCCACGAAAGAGTTCAAGGTATTTCGTTTGGTTTTTGGTTTTTGTTTTCTTTTTTGTTTTTGAGAAATGGTTACAGTTACTAATTTTGTTTTTCTTGTTTCATTGTAGGTCACATTGTAGCTATTCTTCATCCAGATACACAAGGTAGTTTCTTTTGATACCAATTTTCATTGTTTTTCAAATTTTTAGGGTTAAATGATGTTTATTATTTATAGTTTAAATTTGATTTTATTTAGAATGTATTAGTTGTTAATATTACATTGTCCAAGTTTGTATTATTAGTATGTTAATATTTTGTTTTATATGTATGAATATTAATATGAATGTTAATTAATTAGTTGTACAAATTTATGAATGTGATTTTATTTTTATTGTTTTTATATGATGTTAGTATTAGTTTTTAGTATGAATGTTAATAATGGTTATTAGAATAAATATAATTTGGACAATTTAAAAAAAGTTTTATTATATTAGGGTTAATTAGGGTTATTAGAATATACATATTTTTTGAACAATTTATAGATTATGAAGATTAATTATTGTAAATTAGGGTTAAATGAAAGAATGATTATCACTTAATTTTGTGGTTAAATTAGGGCTAAGTATATATGTTAAAAAGTGATTATTAATTTTGTTTTGAATTAATGAATCACACTTAGGATGACAAAAGCTCATTCTTGGATGTATGGAAGCATTTAATTGTCAGACTTTATTGACGCGTATTAGAATTTTGTAGTAATTCCGTTGAACATCAAGTTAGGACGGGCGAAGTTGGTTTTTATTGCCCATGTGTCAAGTGTGGCAATGTATCAAAGGTACATAGTTTTGATATCCTTAGGGAGCACATACTTCGACGTAGGTTTAGGCCTCAATATCATATTTGGGTTTGGCATGGTGAGAAGGGAGTTTACGAAGAAAAAAGTATTGTTGAGAATGTCAATAATGTGGATGTCAATGAGGATGTAGTAGATCGTGTTGATGGGTATGAGAATGATGATGAGAACGTCGATAAGGATGTAGATCGTGTTGATGAGATGATGAAGGGAGTTGAGGATGAGTTAGGAAAAAATCCTCGTGTTTTTCACTTGTTCACAGAGGCTTCTCAAAAGCCTTTGTACCCTGGATGTACAAAGTTCACCAAACTAACAACCGTGTTGACAATTTTCAACATTAAGTCAAAGTTCAATTGGAGTGACGCTAGTTTCACAATGTTATTAGAAGCGTTAGGTGAGATGCTTGCTAAGGGAAATGAACTTCCAAAATCGAAATACTATGCCAAAAAGCTCAGGTGTCCTTTCGGCTTAAAGTACCCGAAGATTCATGCGTGTCCGAATGATTGTGTATTGTATTGGAATGAAAATGTGAACTTAGAAGAGTGTCCTAGGTGTGGGTTATCGCGTTACAAGCGTAAAAGGTTTGGCGATGCTAAAGGGATCCCGGCTAAGGTATTATGCGTTTCCGTGTTTAATGCATATGCTAATGAGGAGTTCACCTTGCATGCAATGCTTTTATGCACCGTTAATGATTTTCCGACATATAACAACTTATCAGGGTATAAGAACAAAGGGAAGAAAGCATGGCCAATATATATTGATGACATGGAATCCACGTGGATTCCTAAGTGCAAACACGTATTCATGCACCATCGGAAGTTCCTCTCACGAGATCACCAATATTGTAAGAAGAAGAAGATGTTCAACGGGGAGGTTGAGGATCGTGTAACTCGTCAACCGTTGGCCGGTTATGAGGTTTACGAACAGGTTAAGGGAGTTGAGACTGTATTTGGTAAAACTGCGCAAGTGCAAGGCGGTGAAGACCGATTATGGAAAAAATAATAAATCTTTTGGAAGCTTCCATATTGTAAAGAGCTACAGGTTAGGCATTGTCTTGACGTTATGCATATAGAGAAAAATATATGCGATGCCATACAAGGGACTCTCATGAATATTCCGGGTAAGACAAAGGATGTTAAAGCCTTGCGAGATTGGTTTAAATGTAAGGGTATTCGTTTGGAATTGTGGGCACAGGTTAAGGTGAGTAAGAAAAGAAATAAAGCTGATGAAGTTGGTGGTAGTAACAAGGGAAAGGGCGGTAAGAAGAAGATGAGTAATGACAAAGTTATTTGCCTCCAACTTGCTACACATGGTCCAACGCAGAGAAGCGGGCATTTTGTGAGTCTTTGTATGGCATTAAGGTTCCGTTTGGGTACTCATCCAATATGAAGAGATTTGTTACCCTAAATGGTAAGTTGAAGTTGGGAAGAATGAAATCTGACTATTGCCATGTAATGGTGCAAGTGTTCTTACCAATTGCAATCCGTGGAATACTACCAAAACTTTTGAGATATGCTATTACAGAGCTATGTTCATTCTTCAACACAATTTGTTGTAAATTTCTTGATCCCTTAAAACTTGATGCTCTTCAAGTCGACGTGATTGTAACTTTATGCAAGTTTGAAATGTGTTTTCCACCTTCTTTCTTTGACATAATGGTACATCTTATTGTCCATCTCGTTCGTGAGATCAAGCTTTTGGGTACAGTTTTTTTAAGGTGGTGTTATCCTTTTGAAAGACACATGGGTGTTTTACAAAGTAGGGTGAGGAATCCAGCACAACCCGAGGGGAGTATGATTCAAGGCACTGTGAGTGATGATATTGGTAACTTTATAGCCGAGTATTTGGCCATAGCAAAGCCTATTGGACTTCCCACCTCTCGACATGAAGGAAGGCTTGAGGGAAAACGAACAATTGGCTCCAAATCGATCACACCTCCTTGACACAGTCTTCTACAAGCACACTTGTATGTGTTGCATCATATTCCTGAAGTCCATCCTTTTTTAAATGAGCATTTAGATATATTGCGCGTAAAATATCATTCTAAAGGGGATAGGGGATTGATGCAATTGCATAACAAGACGTTTATTGATTGGTTTCATAATCGAGTAATATGTGAATAACTCAAGAGTGTATCTGAAATTGTTAAGTGGTTAGCTTTTGGTCCTCGTGATGATGTCAACAAATACGAGGGTTACGATGTCAATGGCTTCACATTTTGGACTGAGAGTCAAGATAAGAACTCATCTTATCTACATAATAGTGGGGTTTCTATTTTGGCGTCATCTACATTTTACGCGAGTGCCAAGGATCAATCGCCGGTTGATGCTAAATTGGTATACTACGGGCGAGTACATGAAATATAGGAGCTTGACTACTCTATTGATCTTTTCAAATGCAAGTAGGTAGATAATAATCGACGATGCATAAAAAATGACGACTCTTGTGGATTCCCTCTTGTAGACGTAGCTCGTTTGCGTGATAGTGAGGAGTCATTCATACTAGCCACACAAGCCAAGCAAGTATTCTACATTGTAGACCCGTCTAATAAAAAATATTGTTGTACCGAGAAAAAGAAGTATCCTTGGTATATGTGATATTAAGGATGAGGAAGAATAAGATGTTTTTGAAGACTTCCCGCCCTTTATCAATCCAAAATCAGTGGATGAAAATGATGTAGAGGTTGGTTATATGCGTGTAGATCACACAGAAAGAATACATTTGAATTGAGTGATTCACAAGGTATGAATTTTAAGTTTTTAAAGCGTTTTTGGCACTTTCGTGCATAAAATAGCTCAAACTTGGTTTGTTTTGCATGAAACTTGGCACACAACACTATTTTGCATATATTATTGTGTTTAAATGGTTAGAATTGAAAATCATAGTCATATGCTAGAAATTACGTGTTAAATTGCGATTTTATGGGTTTTTAAGCTTCTTTTGGCACTTTTGCGCATAAAGTAGCTCAAACTTGGTTTGTTTTGCACGAAACTTGGCACACAACACTATTTTTATATATTATTGTGTTGAAATGGTTAGAATTGAAAATCATAGTCATATGCTTAAAATAACGTGCTAAGTTGCGATTTTAAGGGTTTTTAAGCGTTTTTGGCACTTTCGCGCATAAAGTAGCTCAAACTTGGTTTGTTTTGCACGAAACTTGGAACACAACACCATTTGTAAATATTATTGTGTTTAAATGGTTAGAATTGAAAATGATAGTCATATGCTTAAAATTACATGTTAAGTTACGAATTTAAAGGTTTTTAAGCATTTTTAGCACTTTCGCGCATAAAGTAGCTCAAATTGGTTTGTTTTGCATGAAACTTGGCATAAAACACTATTTGGTATATATTATTGAGTTGAAATTGTTAGAATTGAAATTACGTTCCTATGTTCTAATGTATTTCTATTAATACTTATTCAGTTACTCATCTACAATGCATCATTTTAGAGATTGCCGTGTATCTTGCTAATTTACGTGTTTGGTAATTAATGTAATTAGTTTAGATTTAGGACTTTTTTATATTATTATTATTATTATTATTACTATTATTATTATTATTATTATTATTATTATTATTATTATTATTATTATTATTATTATATATTTATATTTATATATATATATAAATATATATATATATATATATATATATATATATATATATATATATATAAATATATATATATATATATATATATATATATATATATATATATATATATATATATATATATATATATATATATTTATTATGTATTATATATACGATTTAGAGTGTATATATATATATTAGTTGGTAATTATTGGTGATAATTGGTGATTATCAATGGATTATTACATTGTACATTAATAATTGTTTATTACATTGTACATTAATCATTGGATTATTTATAAAACGAAAAAAAACAAAAAAAGATATATGCTATATGCTGCGGTTCTACCAAAACCGCAGCATATAGGGTATTTTTGATTTTTTTTAAAAAAATATGTTGCGGTTTTGGGAGAACTGCAGCATATAGTGCACTTTTCTGCTGCGATTTTAAACCGCGGCATTTAAAATAGGTCATATGCTGCTACCACTAATGCTTGGGGTCAAAACCGCAGCATATTATGGCCAAAAAACCGCAGCAAATGATATTTTTTTCACTAGTGTGATGTCAATGGGTTTAGATTTTGGATTAAGGGTCAAGTTAAAAAGTCATGTCGTTTATGATATATGTTTTCGTTTTGGCGTTATCTATATTTCACGCCAGTGATAAGGATCAATCGTTGGTTGAATCCAAACTGTTATACTACAGGGGACTACATAAAATATGGGAGCGCGACTACTTTACTTTCTTAGTTGGTGTATTTAAATACAAGCGGGTAGATACTAATCAACAATTCGTAAAAAAGGATAACTCTTTTGGATATACTCTTGTTGATTTAACTCATTTTCATGATTGTGATCGAAGAGTCATTTATACTTGCTGCATATGCTAAACAAGACTTCTACATTGTAGACCCTGCTAATAAATGATGGTCTATTGTTTTATAGAAGAAAAGAAGTTTCCATAATGTTGGTGATGTTAATGATTTGAAAAAGTACGATACTATTGAGTAGTCCTCTCCTTTAGTAATCAAAAATCCATTATGGAAGACAATGGTGAAGCCAATTACATGAAGGTAGATCACACAAAAGGAATACATTTGAATTTTGATAAGGGACAGACAAGTAATGATGTATTTAATAACTATCATAGTTTAAAAATGATCTAGTTAAAGCACTAACTTACAAAAACTAAGTCAAAATTAATTTTTTTTGAAATGAATCTTTACACGCAACACTTATTAGTTTCTATTACAATGATAAAATGATTAGGCGTAAAACAATAGGCATATACGTGAAATGACATGTTATATTGTTACGTTAATAGATTTTGAGCCACTAACTTTAAAAAACTAGCTCAAACTTAATTTATATTACATGACACTTGATATCAGGCCCGATCTAAAGTTTCTATAGCCTAGGGGCAATTAAAACTAGGAGCCCTTTCAAATATTATAAATGGAAAAAGAAATTTTGTAATACAACATTATGGAGAATTTTAGATTTTCAATAGTTATTTAAAATGAAAATATATTTGTAAGTTTTTCAAGATAAAAATGAAGAGTGGAACATATAATTTCAATTAAAATGACATTGTCTAGAAAAAGTTTCCTTTTGTTAGGGAAATGACAGCCACCGTATATTAATCTTATATTCCACTAATTATTCTACATCAGAAAATTTGTAACCGCCCAACTCGTTAGTCATTCAATCTTTTAGCTCTTTTAAATGTATGTAAATCATATTGATAGTATGCTTGACATGCAATACTAATTAGTACCTATTATAGTTTCGGGTATAAAAATTTTACACGCTATCAGTAGCGAGTAGGTGGTGGGTATGAAAATGTTATGTTAGTTATGGCCTTATGGGTATGAGGACAACAACTGCAAGTGCAACCGCTCGCCTAATTTTTCATCTTTACTCTACTATCTAGAACATCAACGATGATAATATTGAAAAGATATATATAATTCTTTAAATTTTATTCATGGTAAGCAATATAGATTATAGAAAACTGATTTTTGTATTTTTTATAAATTCACTGAAGGAGGAGTATCTTTTCACCAATGGCCAAATGCTAGAAACAAAAGATTAGATATCATGATTTATTTCCAAAAACTACAAGTAGATGTAAGTATATTAAATTACTATATTATATTTTCTATTATATATATATATATATATATATATATATATATATATATATATATATATATATATATATATATATATATATATATATATATATATATATATATATATATATATATATATATATATATATATATAACATTTTTTTGCCTAAAATTAACACCTTTGTAATAGAAAAAATAACACTTTTTTGTCAGAAAGATTGGTTCTCACGGTTCTCATATAAGAATAGTTCTCAGTGGAACTTCTTCATATATATGTATATTAAATTACTATATTATATTTTCTATTTTATATATATATATATATATATATATATATATATATATATATATATATATATATATATATATATATATATATATATATATATATATATATATATATATATATATATATATATATATATATATATATATATATATATAAAACATTTTTTTGCCTAAAATTAACACCTTTGTAATAGAAAAAATAACACTTTTTTGTCAGAAAGATTGGTTCTCACGGTTCTCATATAAGAATAGTTCTCAGTGGAACTTCTTCATATATATATATATAAATATATATATATATATATATATAAATATATATATATATATATATATATATATATATATATATGTATATATATATATATATGTATATATATATATATATATATATATATATATATATATATATGTATATATATATATATATATATGTATATATATATATATATATATATATATATATGTATATATATATATATATATATATAAATATATATGTATATATATATATATATATATATATATATATATATATATATATATATATATATATATATATATATATATATATATATATATATATATATATATATATATATATATATATATATATAGAAGCAGGATCAAGTGAAAACTAAAGTGGTGAAAACTGAAAACCAGACTGAGATACACATAATGCGGCAACAAGTGTACATAGTGTTTTATAGGGTGTGCATATTGTTGTGAAGGAAAAATCTCATAATATTTAGAAAAATGTCATCTGAATACGTACATTTTTCAAGCATCTATATACGCCTTTTAGAAAATATCCAATTATCTACAAAAATGCCATCGGAATATGTACACCATTTAAGCTTTATGTACACCGGTTTTCAGTTTTAACTATTTTAATTGATTTTCACGTAATCAAAAACATATATATATATATATATATATATATATATATATATATATATATATATATATATATATATATATATATATATATATATATATATATATATATATATATATATATATATATATATATATATATATATATACATATATATAGATATGTACATACATATATATATATATACATACATATATATATATATATATATATATATATATATATATATATATATATATATATATATATATATATATATATATATATATATATATATATATATATATATATATATATATATATATATATACATATATATATATATACATATATATACATATATATATATATATATAGATATATATACATATATATATATATATATATATATATATATATATATATATATATATATATATATATATATATATATATATATATATATATATATATATATATATATATATATATATATATGTTTGTATGCTTTTTGTGCATTAAATTCACTAAACAATAATTTTCAATAAAAATTGTTTAGATTGCTTGGAGTGCTTACCCCTAACAGATACATTGTTTAGGCTTTGGCCTATTTGATATTTGTAGAATAATAACTTGATGCATGTTTTCGATTTTTCTTGTTATATTCCGCTAATGTAGGTCATTGCTTCGATTTCATTTTTTTTCACACTCGTCGATATAGCTTTCATCATTTTGAATATTGCAATGAACTAGGGAGTCTGACTTAACTGGTTCTGAGAGTGCTACTCGAACGAGCCGAATACAAAATTTGTGTTGCCTTTACTAGGTGTCCCACTTAAAAATTCGAACCCGAAAACGAAGTAAATCAGAAATACAACAGATGTGGAACTTCTTAAGGTGGTCTGAATTCCATGACCTTGGTAAAACTTTGTCGTTCTCTTCCAATTCATATGTTCCAAGTTTTCCTTTTTCTACAATCTTGCCGTCGGTTCAACTTTTCTAAGCCTCATCATTCTTTGTTTTTGTGCAAGGGCTTTGAGGAGATTTTTCTTGACTAGCCCATAGTACGCTGGGTAACTCTTCTACCCAATTGTCGCGACTTCCTTCCAGATTTTTCTTGATACCGTTAACTATCATTTTATTTTCTGATTCTACCTACCCATTGGTCTTAGGGCGAGCTACAGAGGAAAATCTAGTTTGTATGTTGAATCGGCCGCAATAGTCTCTGGTTACGGCACTATTGAATTGCCTACCATTATCAGAAATTATGACCTGTGGAACGCCATACCGAGTGATAATATTCCTCAAAATGAATTGGCATACTTGCTTGTCTGTGATAGTGATGAGGGCTTCGGCTTCAACATATTTTGTAATATAGTGTATAGCAACTAAGAGAAATCTTTGTTGACCACTTGCTGGAGGGAAAGGACCTAAGAGGTCCATTCCCCATCTATCGAAGGGTAGAATAGCCCGAATTGGGGAGAGGTAGTTGGTGGGCCGGCGAGGCACCTCCACGTAGAATTGACACTTTTCACAAGTCTTAGCTAAGTTCTTAGCATCGGCCTTGATGCTCAGCCAATAGTACCCACTTCGGAGAACCTTTCTTATTAAAGTTCGAATCCCTTGTTGTATGTTGCATGCTCCCTCGTGTATCTCCCTTAAGATGTAGTTTCCCTCCGTAACTGTTACGCACTTGAGGAGGGGGTGAGTGTAAGACTTCTTGTTAGCTACATTTTATCTTTATTTTTTCTTCTATAAGTGGCTCGTTTAGCGTGAGGAAACTATATGCTATTGCATTTTTTTTATTAGATTTTACGCTTGTTTTGTTGCTTTGGTGTTTTATTTCATTTCAGGATCTAATTATCAAAAACCGAGCACAAACTAGCAGTTTTTGTTGCATATATTGCTCACCTAAAATCCGAGAGCTCAAAGAAGTGAAACATCATGAGCCAAGCCATAAGAACAAGCCAAAAGAACCCCACTCGACCAGAATCAGCTCGAGCCAAGGTAGCTCAAGCAGTCTAAAAGCGTATACTTCAGATCAGAAGCTAAGTATCACATTCCTAAAGGTCGCTTGACCGGTCGAGTAAAGTGGCTTCGGTCGAGCGAGCTGCAGTCAAACTTCCAGTAGCTTCTAATCATTAACAGGATACATTTCAAGGGTACAGGACATTCGCTCGACCGATCGAACAAGACGGCTCGGGTCGAGCGGAGCTGATTTTCACATTCTGACCAATTTTTATAGATTCCAATATTGTTCATCCTTAGATTGATCCCAAAAGAGTAGATTCTATCTTTTGCTTATTATTGTTTTCAATTCATGTCACCTACTTATCTTTGATGAATTGCTTTTACCTTCATATATTCATGCTTGTAGTTCTTCAACTTACATTGCATTCATCTTTTTAGAGTACTCTAGTTAAATTCATTCATCTATGGTTCTTAGCTTGTTTGCAATTTACAATCTCAAAATGAGTATGACTGAGTAGTTTATTTTGAATTATACTAGGCATTATCACCATGTATGTAGTCTAAATTGCTTTCTTTACCTTTGGCTTGGTTGTGTTGTTTATGGTTTAACATGGATATTTCTATCATGTGTAGTGTCATTGAATTGAGGGCGAGAGTCAATTTTTAACGATAATCTATTCTCCATGAGAATAGGTAGATGTTTTGATTGGAAATGTTGAATGTGTACTTCATGTCTTAAATTATGCTTAGCTCCATGAGAATAGGTAGTTGAGTATGTTTTAGAAAGCTTTTGTTGCTCGAGAGAGAACATTTGTATTTATGATACGTTATTCCCCCATAACAAAACATCCATGACCTTAGGTTAAAGTTTAGAAAACACTACTTTGGTGAGAAAGCCTAGCCTATGCCTTCTTAGCTTATTGATCATTTTTTCCTTGCTTTACTTCATTGAACCCTTATTTACATTTATGTTTCATTTTCATTAAGAATTTTTAATTGCTAGCTTTAATTATTTGATGTATATATGGATTGAATGTTCCAAGAACATGAGAAACTCGATCAAGATTCAATGCTACGACTGATTTACACACAGATGCACACACACGATAATCCTTCTGTTTGATAAGAAACAAGAAGGTTGGTCTGGACAACTCTAAAGAGTGGCCCTTGATCCGTGGATAGAGACAAATCGCCCACTCTGGGTTGCTTGGCCTCTTCCTCACACTTCAATTGAAAGGCAACCTTCCAATCTTGGTGGAATTAACCCGTAGACTCTCCTTGCTTTCACTCACAAAGGACTCTCACGGAACAGCAATTGAACACAATTACTTTGAAGAAAACTTGTATTGATTAATCTGGAATGTCCTTTACAAATGAGGGCATTCCTTTATATAGGCCCTTAACGGCTACATCTAGGCTTTAACTAACATAACTACTTCCGTGTTTATTCAACAAGCGCGTGCATTACATGTCAACTTAAAAACAGAAACACAAACAGCCCAAATTATTCTAAGTATTAGCTATATTCCAAAACTGTCGAGCAGGGGTCTTTGCAGCTGAATTTGTGGCTTCCATGAGTATAGTCAGCAAGGTTCTTGGGTCTTGACTTCTAGGCCCATGTATGGAGATGCCATTTCTCAAGTTTCCACGTTCATTCATACAATAGGCTCGGTTCTCCAGGTTGTGCAAGGTGGGCTGACAAATGAGTAGTTGTTCTGTTAGCTGCTGGTCAGAACGTGTGCTACTGACTTGTTTGAATGCTTTTGTAAGGTTCTCTTTTGGTTCCTTTGGGCTTTGTCCTCTTGTGATGTTCATCCTTGGTCTAGATTGGAGATGCCCTTCCTTGTTTGAGTCAATGGGTTCAGTCATGCTCAAATCAGTGCCCAATCCAGGAGGTTTATTGGTATTGATCCAATTATGGTTTGTGTTAACTTGTGGGATCATAATTGGATCATTCCCCCCTTCTTCAAGCAGAATTGTCCCCAATTCGTTGTTGTCCTCATGCCCTCTTGCATCCTTAACGGTGATATGCAGCTTCTCATTTTTGTTGTTCTTGTTTATGGTGATGTTGCATTGCTTCTTTTCCTTTATGTTATTTGTGAGGTACTTACAACAAAAGGCAAAGTCAATAATTGTGTCTTCTATAAAATAAAAGCCATTTACATCACAACATGTGGATGAGTTTTCCAAATTCAGTTTGCTTATTTTAATTTCATCCACAAATATGGTGTTAGGTAACTCAGAATTTAATGGGTTCCAGGATTGGTATTGTTGTTGGGCTTGAGTTGCACTATTCTTTTTAGCGGATAGACACACAAATTCCTCCCTCTTCTGAATTTCTTTGTAATATGCACCTTTATTCAAGCCATAGCTTGCCTTCCCATCTTTCATGAAATGAAACACATTCTTATCACAGTATTCAGAGGGACTTTGTTGATGCAATTTTGTTATTTAGATATCATTAACATGCAACAGTTTAAGCAACTCAAGAGCTGATGCCTTATCTTCTAATGATTTTAGAGCTGGGGGCTGTTGTTGGTTTTCATGAGTTTTCTTTGTAAACAGATGCACAGGTGTTTTCTTGCCCCTTTTTTTTGTGAACACAGCTTGTATTGTTCTGTGAGGTAGTAGTAGCAATGATCTTACATGGATGTAAAGGTATAAGATCTTTCATTTTACCTTTATGTTTGATAGTATATATGTTGGTAAACCCATTGTGTATTGAATGTCTATCATGTTGCCAAGGCCTACCCAATAAAATATGGCATGCATTCATATTCAAAACATCACATAATATCTCATCATGATATGAACCTATGGAAAAATTGATCAAGCATTGCTTCTTAACAAAACCCTCAGCTTTGCTATCTAACCATCTGAGTTTATAGGGGTTAGGGTGGTCTTGTGTGTGTAATTTTAGATCTTGTACCAGCTGCACACTCACACAATTAGTTTCACTTCCCCCATCAATTATGAGGTCACATACCCTATCTTTCACCTTGCATTTGGTCTGGAAGATGCTCTCCCTTTGGTCTGATTTTTTCCCTTTGGGTGTAGCATGAAAGTTCCTCCGTATTAACAAATGATAGCTTCCCTCCTCAGGGTACACTTGCTCTCTGATTTCCTCTTCTGACTCACTACTGTCAGCTGCCCCTGGTGCAGTTCTTTGGAGGGTTCCTAAGCTGGTCAGGATGTAAGATTCCTCTGCTTCATCAGTGGGTGTAGGGGGTAAGACGACCTTTTCCTCTCCATCCTTAGCCACTAACATAGCCCTAGGTCTCCTGTCCCTGTTGTTAATCTCAGTCCATTCCATGTTGGTGAAGGCTCTTGCATTAGGGCATTCACTCTTGATGTGACCATGGCCATGGCACTTGAAACACACAATATCCTTCATGGGTGCAGTAGGTCTGTCCCTAGGTCTACTAGGTGTCGCTGTGTTGGTACTCTTGTTGATTATGTTGGTGCCTATGTCTACATTCCCTACATTGCTGCTTACTGTGCTGATTTTAGGGGAAGTAGGTTTGAATGGCTGTGTATAAGTGCTCTTCTTCTTTGAGTATTTTTCATAAGTAAGAGCACTATTGCATGCCGTATCAAAGGTCACGTGCTGCATAACCTCAAGTTTTTCCCTCAAGTCTTCTCTAAGGCCTCCTATGAACTTCCCTATTTTCATGTCCTCTGGTTCATTAATGTCACACAGCACAGCAAGCTTTTCCCACTCTTGTATATAGTCTGCTACAGATTTGCCACCTTGCCTAAGGGTACTCCACTGTACATAGAGCTGTTGCTTATAGGATGAAGGTACATATTTTCTTGTCAAGTGTTTTTTCAATTTTGCCCAAGTGTGGATCCCTTCTCTGTTTTCCCTCCTCCTCTGTTTCTGTAATCCATCAAACCAAACAGCTGCTAGCTTGTTCATTTTTATCTTAGCCAATTTATACTTCTGTTCTTCAGGTGTTTCTCTAAATTCAAAATACCTTTCTAATTCAGCCTTCCATTCTAGGTATTCCTCAGGATTATGTGTGGTTCCCCCAAAATTAGATACATCAATCCTCATGGTTCTGTCCTCAGTACACCTCTCATTGGTCTGTACAGGTATGCCTCCTCCTTGTTGGTTCATAGCAAGTCTAGCTACTGTTTGTGTGAGTTGCTGAATAGCTAGGGCCATCTCATCCATTCTCTCATTAGTATCCATGGTGTTCTTATAGCTACTAACTAGGACTATGGTCACAGCTATATTCCCAGCACAACAATTGATGATGCACAATCCAAAACAAGATTTGAACAGAAATGTAACAATGTGTATTGAGAGCAAAAAGGATTTCAGGTTTCTAGATGTAATGGTTATACAGTGATATTCTGATGTAACAATGTGGATTTCATGTATTCTGTTCTTGATGTCTGAATGTGAGATGATGTAAAATAATGCCAAGCTAAAATCCACACAAGACTCAAACAAACTAATGCAGCAGATAATGAATAAAACCTCAAATGTTCCACAAATCAGAAACTTTGTATAGACTGGTTCAAAATCTTCTGGCAACAATGAGAATTCAACAAGTAATTCTTGGATTTTAGAATTTTTATACCAATATCTTTTGGTTATGATCAATTGTAGTCCAACATACAGAGAGTAGAACAAATTTATTACAAATGAATCAATTGTACAAAGACTTCTGGGCAAATGAAAATGACTGATTGATTTTGTTCTTCAATATTTTGGTTTCTGAATTACGTTATGCAATGATTATTCAAGAATGTAATGTGATGTTATGCAATGCAAAAACAATAATCAAACAATCTAATGCGTTCAATTAACTACAGGGATTCAATTGCAGCAATCAAAAAGTAAAGTTTTCAGATGCACAATGTCAAACCCTAATTTCGCAAAACAAATTTCGTGAATCAAAATGTTATTATCAATATTTGAAAGAAAAACGTGATACTCAATGATTCATACACAAATGTATCTAATTCCTACCAGCTATTATTTCCTCAGTAATCAGAGAATCCAATTACAGAAATGAAAAACGAATTTATCAATTTCCTCAGCGAAAACTCAATGTTCGAGTATTCAAATGACAAAATGTCGACAAATCTTCAACAAGTATTCACTCCAGACATTCAAGAATCAAATTTAATGAATTAATGGACAAAATATGATGTGTAAAATGACTCAGAACATATTTTCAAAAATCAAATTGATGCACATTCAATGATATCACAATCAGTATTCCTGAATTTTTTTTCTTTCCTCAATCAATTGCGTATAACGATCAACTATATTCTGTAATCCTTGACTTCAATTGAATGATTAACAAGAAAGATTGAATGCGTACCTGTATTGACGAAATTGAAACAAAATCGCAATATACCTTTCTCTCTGATCACTCCCTTTTCAGAATGAAGAAATGGCTGGTTTTACCTGACTTTATTGCTATCTCTTTGTCCTCGTCCCTTCTCAGAACCTAGGCTCTGATACCAAATTGCTGTATATATGGATTGAATGTTCCAAGAACATGAGAAACTCGATCAAGATTCAATGCTACGACTGATTTACACACAGATGCACACACACGATAATCCTTCTGTTTGATAAGAAACAAGAAGGTTGGTCTGGACAACTCTAAAGAGTGGCCCTTGATCCGTGGATAGAGACAAATCGCCCACTCTGGGTTGCTTGGCCTCTTCCTCACACTTCAATTGAAAGGCAACCTTCCAATCTTGGTGGAATTAACCCGTAGACTCTCCTTGCTTTCACTCACAAAGGACTCTCACGGAACAGCAATTGAACACAATTACTTTGAAGAAAACTTGTATTGATTAATCTGGAATGTCCTTTACAAATGAGGGCATTCCTTTATATAGGCCCTTAACGGCTACATCTAGGCTTTAACTAACATAACTACTTCCGTGTTTATTCAACAAGCGCGTGCATTACATGTCAACTTAAAAACAGAAACACAAACAGCCCAAATATTCTAAGTATTAGCTATATTCCAAAACTGTCGAGCAGGGGTCTTTGCAGCTGAATTTGTGGCTTCCATGAGTATAGTCAGCAAGGTTCTTGGGTCTTGACTTCTAGGCCCATGTATAGAGATGCCATTTCTCAAGTTTCCACGTTCATTCATACAATAGGCTCGGTTCTCCAGGTTGTGCAAGGTGGGCTGACAGATGAGTAGTTGTTCTGTTAGCTGCTGGTCATAACGTGTGCTACTGACTTGTTTGAATGCTTTTGTAAGGTTCTCTTTTGGTTCCTTTGGGCTTTGTCCTCTTGTGACGTTCATCCTTGGTCTAGATTGGAGATGCCCTTCCTTGTTTGAGTCAATGGGTTCAGTCATGCTCAAATCAGTGCCCAATCCAGGAGGTTTATTGGTATTGATCCAATTATGGTTTGTGTTAACTTGTGGGATCATAATTGGATCATTATTTCCATCACCAAGCATCATATTATACGTTTTCGAACACACTGATCGATCGAGAAACTATCGACTTAACTCCTTCTCCCTGTGGATTCGACCCGTACTTGCCGACGTACTACGCTACGCCGTGCACTTGCGTTATTACTGTTGAATGACGTAATATCCCGACCAAGTTTTTGATGCGTTACTGAGGAGTAATGGTTTTATATTGATGGTTTTTCTTAGTTAGTTGGTTCTTTATGTGACTCTCATGGCTAGCTTATTGTGTTGCAAATTTAAGCATAAAGCTTTTTGGTGGTATTATTGGAGGCTTGGTGAATCCCTCCCACATGACCATGACTTTGAAATGTGGAATATATGCAAAATGATGTATGATGATTTAAATAATGAGACTAGGGATCAAGTCGACATCATATATAACTTTGAGTTCCTAGACCAACCAATAGAAAGAGCTTGGGAATTTTTTGAATGGTTGGCCAAGGAAACCTATGAACAAGAAATGGCTTATACTCTCCCTTCTCTCGATATGAGTCACACAACCTTTCTTGACCATTTGGAGGCCAGTCCTTCATGCTTAGTACTGAAGGATGACTATATTGGGAAGAATTCATATGGAAGTTATGACTTGGTTAGTGAGTTTATTGTAGAAAATATGCATCCTAGTTACCTTAACGGGTCCTTCGCTTTACCCTTTTTTTACCCTTGTCCCTAACCATTCTTCGAGGAGTCTGTTGATGATAATTTGATTTTATGAAAATGAAGATTTTAAGGAATTTTGTATGCAGTTAAGGCAAGCCCTTAACCAATCTTACTCCTCCATTGATAAGCGTTTTTTAGAAACATCATTTGATGGCATAAATGATGAGCTTTGTAGCCCTTCGCCCTCTCAATGTGAATCTATTGTTGAGGCACCTTGCTTGCCTTATATTAACAAGTCTCTTGTTTTTATGCCATGTAAGCAGGACTTGTTTGTGAATGGGCATTGTGATCACTCAATTAATGT
>NC_080058.1:15011752-15014252 GCF_026212465.1 Amaranthus tricolor
CCATACCTCTTTCATCAACGAGGAAACTAAGGCATTTGCCGCCACTAACCCCAAAGACACGTTTTTGGGGATTGAGATGGATTCTATTGGTGCGAAGTGTCTCGAATGTCTCACGAAGGTGTCCGGTGTGATCCTCGGCTCTTTTGCTTTTGGTATCATGTCATCAACGTAAACTTCTAGATTTGGCACAATCTGATCCTTGAATATCTTGTTGACCATTCATTGGTAAGTTGCCCCCGCATTCTTTAGGCCGAAAGGCATCACTATGTAACAGTATACCCCTATGGAAGTGATGAAGGCGGTATGTGGTCTGTCTTCTATGGCTAACGAAATTCGGTGATATTCGGCGTTGGCGTCCATGAAGCCCAATAATGCATGACCAGCAATCGACCAATTTGTCTATCTTTGGTAGCGGGTAATCATCCTTCAGGCAAGCTTTGTTCAAATCGGTGAAGTCTATACACATCCTCCACTTTCCGGACAGCTTCTTTACTAGGACCACATTTGCTAGCCAGTCCAAGTATTTACATTGTTTTATGAATCCAACTCTCAGCAGCTGATCTACTTCTTCTTTGGCGGCCCGTGCCCTCTCGGCATCTTGGTGTCTTAGCTTTTGCTTAATCAGCTTGTAGCCAAGTTTAATGTCCAAGTGATGGGAAGCTACCTCTGCCGGTATTCCGGGCATTTCTTCAACGGTGTAAGCAAATACCTTCCAGTATTGTCGAATAACAACTATTAGATTCTCTCGTACAGGTCCGACTAAACTCTTGCCTATGCGTATTATATTATTCGCCCCAAATGGCAACTTCTTCAAATCCTTCTATCGGCTGAGGCTTAGTCACTCTACCTGCTCTGCTTTTCTTTTTTGTTTTTGGTCTCCTTCTCTCTGCTCTCGGCTCCCAGTTTAAGTGTATTAACTTGGCATTCCCTCGTGATGTTTTAATCTGCATACAATATTCCAACTTTTCCATCATCTTTCTCATATTGGAGGAGAAGCTGGTGAGTAGAGATAACAGCTTCCACTTTGTTTATGAGGGGAAGACCCATAATAATGTTGTAAGGGAACTAGATGTCGACTACGGTGAACCAAACCAGCAAGGCTCGGCCGATTCCTTTTTCTCCGAATCAGACAGGTAAGACTATAGTACCGGATGGATAGACTCGGCTTCCCCTAAATCTGACCAGTGGTCCCTCAATTTTCTCCAAGTGCTCGGGGCCGTATTTGAGCTGCTTTAAATAATCCATCGTAATCAAACCTGTCGTACTGCTTGTATCCACCAAGACCCTCCTCATATTCATGATGCCGACTTTGATTGTATGCACGATTGGGTCAGAGTGGGGATGCTGAATTGGCTGAGTTATTTCCCCAAAAATCATTTTCGGTCCATCAATGGTTCGCTTATCTTCCGTGGTCATAGTGTTCAGAATATGAACACTATCCTTGATCGACCGGTTGCTTGGGTAGTATTCCGAATACCCTCCAAATATCATGTGAATTACTCCTTCAGTTGCCTCGAACTGTTGCTCATTCCCATCAGAGCGCCTCACGTTCCTATGGCGACTATCATCTCGACGGCCTCTAGGCCGGTTGTTATCCCGTTTTAGGGATTTTTCTAACTTGCCTTCATCGACCAGTTTATCCAACGCTTTCTTTAGTTCACGACATTGAAACAAAGTGTAGCCGTTCTCTTTGTAATATTCGCACCATAAGTCCACATTTCTTCTATGTTGTGAGGTGGACACCTTAGGGGGTTGGCAATTGGTCCCCCACCGAGTAAAATATGTCCTTTTGGCTTCTATTAAACTAAGATCCTCCGCTATCCCTAGCCTCATACGTGGGGTAGGCTTGCGTTTATCTTCTGCCTTCTTCTCGAGGAAGTCCCATTGGTGAGCAAAACCTTTCCCTCCCATAGGAGTCCGAATTAAGCCGGTTAGGAATGTCTGATGTCCTGATGAATCTCTAAACTACATCCATGGCTTCGGCATAAGTAGAGATGTCATGTTCTGAGAGCTTCCATTTCAACTTCGGAGTTCTGACTCCATTTATTAAAGCTGGGACCGTGGCGGCGTCAGTAGCTCTAGGTCTTAATAAAACCTCTTCGTGGAATCTCTGGATGTATAAAGTAACGGACTCCCCTTCCTTTTGAACCACGGACATCAAATGAAGGTTGGATTTCCTTTGTTTCTTAGATACAACAAAGTGGTCAAGAAAAAGAGACTCAAGGGAGGAAAAATATCAACACTTCCCGACGGTAGGGCAGTAAACCAGTTTAGGGCCAATCCCGAAAGGGTAGTAGGAAAAAACTTACGTAACATGCCGTCGCATGTTGTACTCATGGCCATGTGGGCACGATAAGATGCGATGTGATCAACGGGATCGTCGGATCCGTCAAAAGGCTTCACATTCGGCACCTTGACTTTATTCCGGTTAGGAACAGATAATATTCGGGCTGATGGTGGTGTTTTGAAGATGACAGGGGCAGAATATATTATGGGTTCC
>NC_080058.1:15022337-15027337 GCF_026212465.1 Amaranthus tricolor
ATCTGCAATGCTTGGTTGGCTTGTAGATTGTTTTGATCCCGGTAGTTGTATGTTTTCGATAGACTCTTTCAAGTGCTTTCCCATTTCTGAATATGATGTATATGATGTTTTTTGTCTACCTCTGAACCCAAACAATGATGTAGATATAGTTTCAAGGTGTGCGAACAAGTATAATCCTGATTTTCCCTTGAAACAAGAATTTAGATCCTTTTTTGGTTATGAAGATACAAATGCAGCAATTCCTTTAGAATTGCTTGAACGAATGATCCCTAGGATGATTGATGGTGGGGATGAGTTCAAGCAACTTTTTGTGTTGCATGCTATTTCTTCTTTCTTAGCCCCAACCCAAAACAGAACAATAGACCTTAAGATTGTAAAGTCCATAATAGATTCGAATAAGATTAGTTCTTTTAATTGGTGTAAGTATGTGCTTGATCAGTTTTGTGACTCTGTTGTTAGATATCGTAAAGGAAAGGTGCAATTTTTTTCTGGATGCATTGTTTTGTTGGAAATAATTTATTTTCATCGTTTGAAATTCAAGAATATCTCTTTGCCATCCTCTTTACCCCTTATCTCTCATTGGACTGATAAGGATGTGTCAAAAAGAATTAAGGAGGAAACATCTGCTAATCATTTTGGCAGTGGTTTAATTTTGAGTACATATCCCGTGAGTCAGATGATGGTTTTTGAGTATGGTCAAGCTGTTGGGTTAAAGGTGAACAACGTTGATATTGGTCAACCAAGTGTAAATGCAGAACCCTTCAGAGATCAAACAGTGTAAGACGAAGATAAAATTGAGTTTCACTTGTCGTTAAATGCAATGCGTAATTCTGAAATACGCCAAGTAGCTGAGGATGTAAGTATGATCTTACTTATTTATGTATAACAAACATTTTAATGATAACACAGTAGCATTCTCCTGTATCTTTAAGTATGATCAAACACAGTAGCATTTTAATCACAAACATTTTAAGTATGATAACAAAGTAGCATTCTCCTGTATCTTTAAGTATGATCAAACACAGTAGCATTTTAATGATAACATTTTAATGATATGCACAGTAGCATTTTAAGTATGTAAGTGTAAGTATGATCAAACAGTAGCATTCTCCTGTATAACAAACATTTTTCAAATTTTCAAAATAGAACACAGTAGCTATACATTGTCATAGTAACTTTTAATCACAACATAGTATCTTTTTCTAAGAACATAGTAGCATTCACCTTGGCAACAAATATTTTTCAAAATTTCAAAATAGAACACAGTAGCTATACACAGTCATAGTAACTTTTAATGATAACATAGTATCTTTTTCTAAGAACATAGTAGCATTCACTTTTGGAAAATAATCATAACATAGTATTTTAAGAACATAGTTACTTTTAATTTGAACAACATTTAACTTTATCTTTACTTATTTTTGTAGGAAATATGTGAGTTGCTGATGCTGATGAGGAGAGACACTCAAGTTGTCTCCGAGTTTTACATGCAGAAAATTAAGTTGTTTTTAGAACAAAAACGTTCATTTTCTTCTCCTCCTGTCCCTTTTCCTGATGTTCCTTCTACCTCATCCACACCTTTTTCTGAAACCCAAAGTTTTTTCATGAATCCTACCGTGCTCAATACAATCGATGAGATAGTTGACACGGTTAAATGGGTTACCTCTATTCCCAGGATGGTGAATGAGGTTTTTGTTGCTGATGAGGGTGATGTAGATGTAGATGTAGTGGATGAGGTTGAATTGGATCAAGTTGTAAATAATGTTGTAAATAATGTTGCTGATGAGGGTGATGATGATGTTGTAAATAATATCACTGTTTTTGAAAGCCATGGTTATGAGAATGTATTGATACATGGCAGGGCTAAGTGTTCCATTCCTTTCAGAGGTGTGAATGATAAATTTACATATGTTTCACATCTGCTGAAGTCAAACAAAAAATATATGAGACAACTTGGTTCGTTACTTCAAGAAACAGTTGACTATTGTTTTGTTTCTGATCAATGTTTTGACAATAGGTGAGTCTTTTTTTTTGGTTTTTCTTTTTATGTGATTTTTGTTTTTTATTATACTTATTTAATTCCTTTTTATTTGACAGTGAATTGCTCATTAATTATGAGGACAATTTGAGGATTCAAAGGGAAGAGTTTTATACTCTTGGGGATCCCTCAAAGTGTACTCATGTTTCTGTTGTGGATTGTTGGTGTTTATTGCTCAATGAAAATGAAAAGAACAAGCAATCTTCAAAAAAGTTCTTCTTTAGTGCTAGTTCTAGTGTACGTTTTTTGTCATTTTTATTCTAAATTACTTTTATTTTATTTTGAATTATTTTTAGTTATTTCATTGTTTTTTTTTACAGCTTGCTTTGTTGGATTTTAATAATAATGGTGGTTCTGAACAAATTGATTTAATTTGTGATTCTTGGGTCAAATGGGTGGATTTCAACCAAGTTGATTTGACTAAGTTTGATCTGGTAAGATATTTTTTTAATGATTGATTGGCTTATATAGTCACTATTTTAGTTGTTATAGCTACTAATAGGTAGTTAGTACTTGTGCAGTCACTTTTTTTTAGATATATTTATTGATTCAGTGATATATAATATACAGATTGTTGTCCCGATATTGAAAGGCAGTCAGTACTTCTTACTTCTTCTGAATATGAAGTTAAGAATGGTTCAATGGATAGACAATGTGAACCATACTGCTGTTTCAGAAGAAGAAATTAGAAAGCTCGGTGACACTATGGTATGTGTAGCATTTTATTATCCTGAAAAACCTTTTGCCTATGTTGCTAAGATTATGAAATATTTATTAATAAATATTTAAATGAAACTTTTGTAGAAAGATTTGTTGTCAACAATTTTTGATGATAAGATGCAAGCTACTCATGTTATTCCATTATGGAAAATGGAACGAGTTCCCACCGATTGGAAAATGACTGCTAGGACAAACATTGAAAGTGATGTATTTATGATGATGAGCATGCTGTTTTTCGAGGGAACAGTTGATTTCCAGTGTCCAATATTGAATGCAGTTACGATTTTTCTTCTTAATATTATTTTTAAATGTATTTTTTTTGAATGACATTCTAATTAAAAGATTCAAACTAAATGTATTTTCTTTTTATGTAGGCTACATTGAGACATGTGGCAAGAGTTAAGATTGCCGGATCTTTATTGTTATCTGATTTGAACAAACAAAGATCCAAAGTTTTAGAAGAGCTGTCCAATTTTAAAGATAAAAGACGCTCCATTGCCAAACAAGTTTCTATCAGAAGATTAAAGATTCGTTAATGTGAAGTACAAGATGAAGTTGTGAATTTTTAAGTTGTACAAACATTTGATGGAACATAGTAGATAATCAGACACTTAGGCTTAGGCTTTAGGTTGTACAAGATGAAGTACAAGGCTGATATTTTTGCAACAAAGTTTTTTCAAAATTACAAAACAGAAGACAGTAGCTATACATTGTCATAGTAACTTTTAATCACAACATAGTATCTTTTCTTAAGAACATAGTATCATTCACTTTTGCAACAAAAGTTTTTTCAAAATTACAAAGGAGTTGTAATTACAAAGTGGTATGCTATGTTGTTGGTGCTAACCGCCCCCCTGTATGGTAAACTAAGGAGTTTTCTTGGTTAGACTCAATTCATAAGAGGAACAAGAGAGAGCATGTAGTATGACCGGAATTCTATTTGATAAAGAAGCATTCGTTATCAAACCGTTGGATGCAAAGATGTCATATAAAAAAAATAGATGAACCACAATGCCTATTTGGTAACTCAGCATGTCAAGTATGATTGGCTCCCGTTATGGTGCTCCAAATGTAAACAATTTGGGCACATGAATTGGAGTGTCGGGTTGGCATCAAGCAAACCAATCACCGGCCTAATCTGTTGGTAAATGAGGATGGTTTCAGGCCGGTAAAGTCGAAGTGGGTGAGAAAAAATAAAGGTTTATCAATTGACCAGAAAACCGCCATGTTTAATGGGCAAATTTAGCAGCATGTAGGAATCCTAAAATTGCAGTAACAGCTGATGTTCCTAAACCTTTGTGCATCCACTAGTAAGGAGGATGCTATGAATCCAGCAGAACATCCGTGTGCATAACCAGTCAAATGTACAGAAGACAGTAGCTATACATTGTCATAGTAACTTTTAATCACAACATAGTATCTTTTCTTAAGAACATAGTATCATTCACTTTTGCAACAAAAGTTTTTTCAAAATTACAAAACAGAAGACAGTAGCTATACATTGTCATAGTAACTTTTAATAACAACATAGTATCTTTTCCTAAGAACATAGTAGCATTCATTTTTGCAACAAAAGATTTTTCAAAATTACAAAACAAAAGACAGTAGCTATCCATAGTCATCTTAATATAATCTCTTTATCTATCTGTTCTTCAGCATCAATTTTCCTGCATAACAAAAATTTTGCACTTTCATTTACATAATCAAACTATTTAATAAGGATACAATATAATATAAGCAAATTATATATATTTTATACCTTAAGTGGGGTATCTTTTGTTGATGGGCAATTTCGACTATCATGATAATCAAATTTACCACAAGTTTTGCACTTTCTTTTGGGCTTCTTGCTTTGCTCAATAGTTTGTTCCTTTTCCCCAATTATTCTTTGCCTTTTTCCTTTGTTCTTTGATTGGATTGGGTTTTGTATTTCCATTGTCGAAGATGAACTTGTGCCTACTAACAATTCGATTTGTTGCTCTTTAGTAATGTCCACCCTCACATCATCACTTTCCTCCAATTTTCTACTAATATCTTTTAGGTTTTGTAAAAGTGATTGTAAATCACTCTCACTCCGTTGAGCTAAACCTACACAATTGAATATTTCACACCAAACTTCCCCCAACAACTTCCCCACGTTGTTACACTTTTTGCTCTCTTCAATCAGATTCCCATGCAAATCAAAAATAGGCTTCTTTAATGCTAGCTTCGTCCAACGATCTAAAACATATTGCTTTGGTAT
>NC_080058.1:15034837-15055539 GCF_026212465.1 Amaranthus tricolor
TCAGATTTCATTTATGATTAGCAAATATTATAATCATGAGAATATGACTAATCATCTAGCAATATGATAATCAGATCATCTATGCAAATAATCAAAAATCAGAACATGCAAAACATATACAATTATCTTTGACATAATACAGTAATAAGCAAATCAAGTATCAATGCATTTTAATGAACATGCAAACATGAACATGCAAATGCAAACGGTCATAACAACAGACAGAAATATGCCAAAATAAATATTACACCTCTCCCCCTTTTTGACTTTTATCAAAAAGAAACAGGGAAAGTCCTAAAATGTTGGGATTTGTTTTCAAAAGAAACTGTTTGCAAACCAAAAAAAATATTGTTCATCAATACATCATACGATTACTTCCTGGACCTCCTCTTCCGCTTCTTGGAAGGAGCAGACTTTTTTTTTTTTTTTTTTTTAAGAAATTGAAATTAATTTTCAATTCTTAAACACATGCATAAACACACACGTAAATCATCTATCGTTCATGCAAACATATAATACTCCCCCTAAATTCATGCCAAGAATTAATTTAACAAATAACGTCTCAATCCTTTTATTTTTATTGTGTTATACCTTTATCATTATCTCCCCCTTAATTCATGCAACATCATTTAACATGCCAAGTTCCATACGTATATGAGCAAAACGATCAGCACTTAAAGGTTTTGTAAATATATCCGCTAATTGATTTTCAGTAGCTATAAAAGATAAAGAAATGTTACCTTTTTCAACATGATCCCTTATAAAATGGTGACGTACCTCAATGTGTTTTGTTCGAGAATGTTGTACTGGATTCTTTGTAATACAAATAGCACTTGTATTATCGCATTTTATTGGTATGCCCTTGAGATCAATTCCAAGATCTCTAAGTTGTTGAGCAATCCATAGTATTTGAGAGCAACATGCACCAGCAGCTATATATTCAGCTTCAGCTGTAGATAAAGCAACTGAATTTGGCTTTTTAGAATACCAAGAGATCAATGAATTTCCTAAGAATTGACACGATCCTGAGGTGCTTTTTCTATCAACCTTGTATCCAGCATAATCCGCATCTGAAAAACCTACCAAACCAAAATTTCCACAACTAGGGTACCATAGACCAAAGTCTTTAGTCCCATGTAAATATCTAAAGATTCTCTTAACTGCTGTTAAGTGAGATTCTTTTGGGTTAGCTTGAAAACGAGCACATAAGCAAACACTAAACATGATATCAGGACGACTAGCAGTTAAATACAATAATGAACCAATCATACCTCTATATGTCTTTTGATCAACACTCTTACCATTTATATCTTGGTCCAAACTTAGTGTTGTACTCATAGGTGTATTAACTTCTTTACTTTGATCCATATTGTACTTCTTTAATAAATCTCTAACATATTTACTCTGACAAATAAATATGCCATCTTTCTTTTGCTTTATTTGTAGTCCAAGAAAGAATGTCAAGTCTCCCATCATGCTCATTTCAAACTCTTTGCACATAATCTCAGAAAATTCCTTGCACAAAGAATCATTTGTAGCTCCAAACAATATATCATCAACATATACTTGAACAACTAAAATATCTTTTCCTTTAGTTTTAATGAAAAGAGTTTTATCAATTTTACCTCGTTGAAATTCATTTTCAAGTAGATGTGAGCTAAATCTGTCATACCAAGCTCTTGGAGCTTGTTTCAAGCCATATAACGCTTTATTTAGTTTGAACACATGATTAGGTAGATCAGAATTTTCAAAGCCGGGTGGTTGTTTAACATATACTTCCTCTTGCAAGTATCCATTTAAGAATGCACATTTAACATCCATTTGATATAGTTTAATATTCATGTAAGAAGCAAAAGCAAGCATAATACGGATAGATTCTAACCTTGCAACTGGTGCGAACGTCTCATCATAATCTATACCTTCTTCTTGATTATATCCTTGAGCTACCAGTCTTGCTTTATTTCTTACAATATCTCCATCCTCATTAAGTTTATTACGAAAGACCCATTTAGTTCCAATAATAGTACGATCTTGAGGTCTTTCAACTAGATCCCAAACTTTGTTCCTTTCGAATTCATTTAACTCATTTTGCATTGCAATGACCCACTCTGGTTCTTGTAATGCTTCTTTAACATCTTTAGGTTCTTCAAGAGAAACAAAAGCAGAAAATGCACATAGATTTTTAAGAGAAGATCTAGTTTGTGTACCTTTGTTTGGATCACTTATGATGTTCTCTGGAGGATGTTGATATGATTTTCTAGTTCTTCTTCGTAGTATGGATGGTGTGTATTCATTCAAAGAACTTGTACTTACTTCGTTTGAGGAATTTCTAATTGGTGTACCCAAAACAGTATATTCAGGAACTATCTCAAGATCTTGAGGTTGGGTCTCAAGATCAGACTGTGAGTCTTCAATGTTAACAACCTGTTTTCCTTCATCCTTAATACTTTGTATGGTATCCTGCATGTTAATCTTTTTAACTGCCTTAGCACTTTTATTATCCAGTTCATCATCACTTAACACATCAAAATGCTTATTAAGGTTTAACTCTTTAAACTCATCATTTGATGGTTCAATTTCAGATTCATCAAAAACAACATGTATACTTTCTTCAACAATACCCGTACGTTTGTTTAGAACTCGATAAGCCTTGCTATTAAGCGAGTATCCAAGAAATGTACCTTCATCACTTCTAGCATCAAATTTTCCCAAATTATCTTTACCATTATTATGAATAAAACATTTGCAACCAAATGGTCTAAAGTATGCTATATTCGGTTTTCTTCCTTTGAATAACTCATAAGGAGTTTTCTTAAGTATGGGTCTTATAAGGCATCTATTTAGGACATAATTAGCTGTGTTAACAGCTTCAGCCCAATAGTGTTTAGCTAATCCATTTTCAATAAGCATTGTTCTTGCCATTTCTTCTAATGTTCGATTTTTCCTTTCAACTACACCGTTTTGTTGGGGTGTCCTAGGAGCTGAAAAGTTATGGGTTATACCATATTTTTCACAAAAGGAGTCAAAGCCTAGTTGATCAAACTCTCTCCCATGGTCACTTCTAACCGAGACTATTGGAAGGTTTAGTTGAGTTTGCATCTCTTTACAACGTCTTGAGAACGGTTTCAAGGCTTCACTTTTATCCTTTAGAAAATCAACCCACGTAAATCTAGAATAATCATCAACTATAACTAAGATATAAGATTTACCTCTTATGCTCCGTACACGCATTGGTCCACATAAATCAATATGTAAGAGCTCACATGGTCTAGATGTACTTACCATTTTCTTCGGTTTAAATGAACTTCTTACATGTTTACCTTTAATGCATGCGTCACAAATAGAACTTTGTTTATAGTCAAGAGCTGGAAGTCCCTTAACTAAATCTTTACTTACCAACTTTTGCATGGTGTGAGTATTAATATGGCCAAGACGTCTATGCCAAAGTTTTGGATTATCTGTAATAGCTTTCAAACACTTGAAATTCTGCACTTCAATTTCGTTAGTATTCAAAGCATAAACATTATCATTTCTAAGAGCAGTAATGAGAGTATCTCCGGTTTTAGGATTTTTAACAATACATTTTTCTTTATCAAAAATCACTTCATTACCTTTATCACATAATTGAGACACACTTAGCAAATTAAATTTTAAACCGTCAACTAAATAAACATTATCAATGGTTTTAGATGGATTCTTACCAATTTTACCAACGCCTACAATTTTGCATTTACCTTTATCTCCTAAGGTGATTGAGCCACTACACTTTTCTTTAATTTCAGAAAATAAAGAGCTTTTTCCACTCATATGTCTCGAGCAGCCACTATCTAAAATCCATCTTTGCTTATCCTACAAAACAAAAGAAAATAACCTTTCTCAACCTTACTTGGCTATCCAAGTGACAAATTTGGAATCATATTCGGGATAGACCATGTTGGGTGGTCTTGTCCCTTTAGGAACCCATATTTGCTTAATCTGTCCTCGTAATTCAAATGGAAAGGAATTCTTGATTATGTGATTATTCTTACGTTTGTAAGGACATGCAAATCTCATATGTCCTCCTTTGCAACAAAAGGTGCAAGTAGGTGTACGTTTATGTTTATATGAACTTTTCACAAATGTGGTTTTACTCTTATAGTTAGGTGCAACATGATTATAACCAATACCACGTTTATCACTAGTAGGTTTTTGTAGTGTAAGCATTTTAGTGAATTTGGATTCAGATTCGTTAAGCTTGTTTAATGCTTGTAGATTTTTCTCAGACTCATTTTTCAAGGTTTTGATCCTGGCTTCAAGATCATTGTTCTCATTCTTAAGATCAATGAGCTGTTTAGTTTGGCTGAGATTCTGTTCTTTCAAGACCTTGACAGTCTTTTCAAGATTTGATTTTTCAGCCTTTAACGAATTATTTTTATTTATGATTTCTTCACAGCCTTTAGCATAATGTCGAATTCTATCTTCTAAGGTGTCCTTTTCATCTCTTAATATTTTCTCAATTTGAAACATATTAAGGAGTGTTGTAACTAATTCATCTTTAGTGCATGTGTAAAGATATTCACGTACCTCTTTGTGATTTTGATCTAAGTCATCATCATTATCATTAGCCATAAGACATACATGAGCTTGTCCATCTTCAGTTTCAGATTCGGATGTTTCTTCAGAATCACTCCAAGTTGCAACCATTGCTTGTTTGTTCTTTTTGTTCTTCTTGTAGGATTCCTTTTTCTTCTTTGGACAATCCTTTACGAGATGTTCTGTAGAACCACACTCAAAGCAAGCAAGTTTGTTAGTCTTAAAATTTGAACTAGAGTTAGAAGACTTACCTTTACTTCTTGATTTAAATTTCTTAAATCTTTTTCGCATTTTCATAATTCTTTCAAGACCTTTTGAGATCAATGCAAATGGATCTTCTTCATCGTCGCTTTCTTCATTTTCGCTTGAAGATTCATGATGTTTCTTTGCCTTTAGTGCAAGATTTTTCATGGAAGGTATTACATCATTTTCTCCATCATCATGTAGGGTAAGTTCATGAGTTGTGAGTTTTCCAAGGAGATCATCAAGCGATAGAACTCTCAAGTCTTGAGCTTCCTCTATGGCGGTTACCTTTGGTCCCCATTTAGATCTTGGAAGACATCTTAAGACTTTCTGGACTTTTTCTGCATTAGTAAAAGTTTTGCCAAGAGAATTCAAACTGTTAGTAATCAACGTAAAACGAGTAAACATTTCATTGATATTCTCATCCTTTTTCATTTTAAACATTTCGTATTGATGCATGAGGATGTTGATCTTCGTTTCCTTCACTTGACTTGTTCCTTCGTATGTCACAACCAACTTGTCCCATATTTCTTTAGCACTTGTACATGAAGAAACTCGATTGAACTCAGTACCATTAAGAGCACAACATAATTGATTCATTGCCCTATAATTTTTGGAAACCCATTCCAAATCTGTTTGTGAATACTCGGATTCAGATTTTATAACATCATTTCCATGAACATCCTTTTTCATGGGTATCTTAGGTCCTTTAGTTATGATTTCCCAAAGTTCCATATCTTGATCTATCACAAACATTTTCATCAAGGTTTTCCAATGTGAGAAATTTGTACCGCAAAACAATGGTGGTCTAGAACACGAACGACCTTGAGCAAACAACCCTTCACCTATTGGATCCATCACAAGATGTCAATCTTTTTATGTGTAACTTAGCTCTGATACCAATTGAAGGTTAATAGGTGGTTAAGAACTCTCTAGAGGGGGGGGTGAATAGAGAGTTTGGGCTTTTAAAATTTTCTGGTAGTTGTCTCAAGAGTTTGAGGAGTCTTGTCAAAACTGTTTTCTGAAACAGCTTTGAGTCTAATTCGTAAACAATAGCGTATGTGCGGAAAAAATAAACTTAAAGAATATAACACACGATATGTTAACGAGGTTCGGTTCTAACCAACCTACTCCCCGCCTATGGGTTCTCTATCAACCCGTAGGATTTCAACGCCTTTTATTAATCCGACTCGAATACAAAGAAGATCTCACTATCTCCTCTCACCAAGTTCTTCCCCTTGAAGAACCGTATTACAAGTCCCTTTAATAAAAGCAAAATCCCAAATCTCACAATAGAGATTTAATCTAATTGAACACTTTAAAAAGTATTCTTAAGTTTGGCGTATAAATCTAATTTTAACTCCTTTGAACTTTAAAGCCTATTACAAAATGCAGGAGTTAAATAAACTAAGAATGATCAAAATGGAAATTACAACACTTAGAACAAATCGCAAGAATAGAGAAAGCAAATGAAGCACAAGATGTATGTTGTAAGTGTATGTCGTGTATCTTCTTAGTTCTGAAAGGATGCCCTCTATTTATAGTGCTACGCCTCCACTTAGGTTTAAAAACAATAGGCTCCTTTCCGTTATAATCTTCGTTGACCTGGTCATACAGCGCCTTACTTCAAGACCTTGATGTTATCTTCAAAACTGACGTGTACTGACAGCTTGTAATAATTTCGTCAATGTATTTATAATTGTCCAATGCTGTGCTGCCACGTTAGTACTTACACAAGATAATGAATAATAAGTATAAACCAGATTTATCAACATTTAAATAACCATTTAAATTAGATCCTATTTTTTAGGATCGCTATTTACTATTTTTAGCATAAATTAAATCTCATCCATAAAATAGTAAATCTAGATCTTTGCTTAAATATAGCCGTGTACAATTAATAACCAAACATGTGTACCTTGTACTATATTTAATCACCAAATAATTTTAATCACATATTTAAATCCAAGTTTAAAATATAAAGTATTTAAACGTTAATTACCAACGTATATCAAAATATTCAAACTTTATTCAAATAATATCCAATGTTAATTTTAATGAACCTTGACCTATTAAAATATTTCAAATATAACTAAAGAAATATTTACTTGTAAAGATATTACAAATATAATTACAATATCAACTTTAATAAAACTCGTCAATTGCTTCAAGACTTTGAAACGACTTTCAAGATTAAAAAACAATCTTAAAATAAACTTAAGTTAATTAAGCCCATCCTAGCGTCTTTGAACTTAAACATATTATCAATCATCAAACATATCAAATATGATTTTAGTTTAACTTAAACAACTAAATGTAATTACTTAATTTATTTGTTTGACTAATATGTGTTTTGAATTATCATCATCAAAGAGAATTAAGTCTTCAACCTCCCCTTAATACTTAAGAGAGTTGAGTCTTCAATCTCCCCCTTGATGAAAGTCAAAACCATATTTACTTAAATCATATTTCTCAGCTTATATAGATTGTAAAACATGATAATAAGTTCTTAAGATTTTAATATCAATTTATATGTTCAACAGGATTTCAGTGAATACTACACTTCCAAACTATTATGATCATCATTCAAACATGCAAATAAGTATCCAATTAAGTTACATGCAAATATAATCAATCATCATTACTATAGTGAAACATCACATCAAAACTTTTCAGATTTCATTTATGATTAGCAAATATTATAATCATGAGAATATGACTAATCATCTAGCAATATGATAATCAGATCATCTATGCAAATAATCAAAAATCAGAACATGCAAAACATATACAATTATCTTTGACATAATACAGTAATAAGCAAATCAAGTATCAATGCATTTTAATGAACATGCAAACATGAACATGCAAATGCAAACGGTCATAACAACAGACAGAAATATGCCAAAATAAATATTACACCTCTCCCCCTTTTTGACTTTTATCAAAAAGAAACAGGGAAAGTCCTAAAATGTTGGGATTTGTTTTCAAAAGAAACTGTTTGCAAACCAAAAAAAATATTGTTCATCAATACATCATACGATTACTTCCTGGACCTCCTCTTCCGCTTCTTGGAAGGAGCAGACTTTTTTTTTTTTTTTTTTTTAAGAAATTGAAATTAATTTTCAATTCTTAAACACATGCATAAACACACACGTAAATCATCTATCGTTCATGCAAACATATAATACTCCCCCTAAATTCATGCCAAGAATTAATTTAACAAATAACGTCTCAATCCTTTTATTTTTATTGTGTTATACCTTTATCATTATCTCCCCCTTAATTCATGCAACATCATTTAACATGCCAAGTTCCATACGTATATGAGCAAAACGATCAGCACTTAAAGGTTTTGTAAATATATCCGCTAATTGATTTTCAGTAGCTATAAAAGATAAAGAAATGTTACCTTTTTCAACATGATCCCTTATAAAATGGTGACGTACCTCAATGTGTTTTGTTCGAGAATGTTGTACTGGATTCTTTGTAATACAAATAGCACTTGTATTATCGCATTTTATTGGTATGCCCTTGAGATCAATTCCAAGATCTCTAAGTTGTTGAGCAATCCATAGTATTTGAGAGCAACATGCACCAGCAGCTATATATTCAGCTTCAGCTGTAGATAAAGCAACTGAATTTGGCTTTTTAGAATACCAAGAGATCAATGAATTTCCTAAGAATTGACACGATCCTGAGGTGCTTTTTCTATCAACCTTGTATCCAGCATAATCCGCATCTGAAAAACCTACCAAACCAAAATTTCCACAACTAGGGTACCATAGACCAAAGTCTTTAGTCCCATGTAAATATCTAAAGATTCTCTTAACTGCTGTTAAGTGAGATTCTTTTGGGTTAGCTTGAAAACGAGCACATAAGCAAACACTAAACATGATATCAGGACGACTAGCAGTTAAATACAATAATGAACCAATCATACCTCTATATGTCTTTTGATCAACACTCTTACCATTTATATCTTGGTCCAAACTTAGTGTTGTACTCATAGGTGTATTAACTTCTTTACTTTGATCCATATTGTACTTCTTTAATAAATCTCTAACATATTTACTCTGACAAATAAATATGCCATCTTTCTTTTGCTTTATTTGTAGTCCAAGAAAGAATGTCAAGTCTCCCATCATGCTCATTTCAAACTCTTTGCACATAATCTCAGAAAATTCCTTGCACAAAGAATCATTTGTAGCTCCAAACAATATATCATCAACATATACTTGAACAACTAAAATATCTTTTCCTTTAGTTTTAATGAAAAGAGTTTTATCAATTTTACCTCGTTGAAATTCATTTTCAAGTAGATGTGAGCTAAATCTGTCATACCAAGCTCTTGGAGCTTGTTTCAAGCCATATAACGCTTTATTTAGTTTGAACACATGATTAGGTAGATCAGAATTTTCAAAGCCGGGTGGTTGTTTAACATATACTTCCTCTTGCAAGTATCCATTTAAGAATGCACATTTAACATCCATTTGATATAGTTTAATATTCATGTAAGAAGCAAAAGCAAGCATAATACGGATAGATTCTAACCTTGCAACTGGTGCGAACGTCTCATCATAATCTATACCTTCTTCTTGATTATATCCTTGAGCTACCAGTCTTGCTTTATTTCTTACAATATCTCCATCCTCATTAAGTTTATTACGAAAGACCCATTTAGTTCCAATAATAGTACGATCTTGAGGTCTTTCAACTAGATCCCAAACTTTGTTCCTTTCGAATTCATTTAACTCATTTTGCATTGCAATGACCCACTCTGGTTCTTGTAATGCTTCTTTAACATCTTTAGGTTCTTCAAGAGAAACAAAAGCAGAAAATGCACATAGATTTTTAAGAGAAGATCTAGTTTGTGTACCTTTGTTTGGATCACTTATGATGTTCTCTGGAGGATGTTGATATGATTTTCTAGTTCTTCTTCGTAGTATGGATGGTGTGTATTCATTCAAAGAACTTGTACTTACTTCGTTTGAGGAATTTCTAATTGGTGTACCCAAAACAGTATATTCAGGAACTATCTCAAGATCTTGAGGTTGGGTCTCAAGATCAGACTGTGAGTCTTCAATGTTAACAACCTGTTTTCCTTCATCCTTAATACTTTGTATGGTATCCTGCATGTTAATCTTTTTAACTGCCTTAGCACTTTTATTATCCAGTTCATCATCACTTAACACATCAAAATGCTTATTAAGGTTTAACTCTTTAAACTCATCATTTGATGGTTCAATTTCAGATTCATCAAAAACAACATGTATACTTTCTTCAACAATACCCGTACGTTTGTTTAGAACTCGATAAGCCTTGCTATTAAGCGAGTATCCAAGAAATGTACCTTCATCACTTCTAGCATCAAATTTTCCCAAATTATCTTTACCATTATTATGAATAAAACATTTGCAACCAAATGGTCTAAAGTATGCTATATTCGGTTTTCTTCCTTTGAATAACTCATAAGGAGTTTTCTTAAGTATGGGTCTTATAAGGCATCTATTTAGGACATAATTAGCTGTGTTAACAGCTTCAGCCCAATAGTGTTTAGCTAATCCATTTTCAATAAGCATTGTTCTTGCCATTTCTTCTAATGTTCGATTTTTCCTTTCAACTACACCGTTTTGTTGGGGTGTCCTAGGAGCTGAAAAGTTATGGGTTATACCATATTTTTCACAAAAGGAGTCAAAGCCTAGTTGATCAAACTCTCTCCCATGGTCACTTCTAACCGAGACTATTGGAAGGTTTAGTTGAGTTTGCATCTCTTTACAACGTCTTGAGAACGGTTTCAAGGCTTCACTTTTATCCTTTAGAAAATCAACCCACGTAAATCTAGAATAATCATCAACTATAACTAAGATATAAGATTTACCTCTTATGCTCCGTACACGCATTGGTCCACATAAATCAATATGTAAGAGCTCACATGGTCTAGATGTACTTACCATTTTCTTCGGTTTAAATGAACTTCTTACATGTTTACCTTTAATGCATGCGTCACAAATAGAACTTTGTTTATAGTCAAGAGCTGGAAGTCCCTTAACTAAATCTTTACTTACCAACTTTTGCATGGTGTGAGTATTAATATGGCCAAGACGTCTATGCCAAAGTTTTGGATTATCTGTAATAGCTTTCAAACACTTGAAATTCTGCACTTCAATTTCGTTAGTATTCAAAGCATAAACATTATCATTTCTAAGAGCAGTAATGAGAGTATCTCCGGTTTTAGGATTTTTAACAATACATTTTTCTTTATCAAAAATCACTTCATTACCTTTATCACATAATTGAGACACACTTAGCAAATTAAATTTTAAACCGTCAACTAAATAAACATTATCAATGGTTTTAGATGGATTCTTACCAATTTTACCAACGCCTACAATTTTGCATTTACCTTTATCTCCTAAGGTGATTGAGCCACTACACTTTTCTTTAATTTCAGAAAATAAAGAGCTTTTTCCACTCATATGTCTCGAGCAGCCACTATCTAAAATCCATCTTTGCTTATCCTACAAAACAAAAGAAAATAACCTTTCTCAACCTTACTTGGCTATCCAAGTGACAAATTTGGAATCATATTCGGGATAGACCATGTTGGGTGGTCTTGTCCCTTTAGGAACCCATATTTGCTTAATCTGTCCTCGTAATTCAAATGGAAAGGAATTCTTGATTATGTGATTATTCTTACGTTTGTAAGGACATGCAAATCTCATATGTCCTCCTTTGCAACAAAAGGTGCAAGTAGGTGTACGTTTATGTTTATATGAACTTTTCACAAATGTGGTTTTACTCTTATAGTTAGGTGCAACATGATTATAACCAATACCACGTTTATCACTAGTAGGTTTTTGTAGTGTAAGCATTTTAGTGAATTTGGATTCAGATTCGTTAAGCTTGTTTAATGCTTGTAGATTTTTCTCAGACTCATTTTTCAAGGTTTTGATCCTGGCTTCAAGATCATTGTTCTCATTCTTAAGATCAATGAGCTGTTTAGTTTGGCTGAGATTCTGTTCTTTCAAGACCTTGACAGTCTTTTCAAGATTTGATTTTTCAGCCTTTAACGAATTATTTTTATTTATGATTTCTTCACAGCCTTTAGCATAATGTCGAATTCTATCTTCTAAGGTGTCCTTTTCATCTCTTAATATTTTCTCAATTTGAAACATATTAAGGAGTGTTGTAACTAATTCATCTTTAGTGCATGTGTAAAGATATTCACGTACCTCTTTGTGATTTTGATCTAAGTCATCATCATTATCATTAGCCATAAGACATACATGAGCTTGTCCATCTTCAGTTTCAGATTCGGATGTTTCTTCAGAATCACTCCAAGTTGCAACCATTGCTTGTTTGTTCTTTTTGTTCTTCTTGTAGGATTCCTTTTTCTTCTTTGGACAATCCTTTACGAGATGTTCTGTAGAACCACACTCAAAGCAAGCAAGTTTGTTAGTCTTAAAATTTGAACTAGAGTTAGAAGACTTACCTTTACTTCTTGATTTAAATTTCTTAAATCTTTTTCGCATTTTCATAATTCTTTCAAGACCTTTTGAGATCAATGCAAATGGATCTTCTTCATCGTCGCTTTCTTCATTTTCGCTTGAAGATTCATGATGTTTCTTTGCCTTTAGTGCAAGATTTTTCATGGAAGGTATTACATCATTTTCTCCATCATCATGTAGGGTAAGTTCATGAGTTGTGAGTTTTCCAAGGAGATCATCAAGCGATAGAACTCTCAAGTCTTGAGCTTCCTCTATGGCGGTTACCTTTGGTCCCCATTTAGATCTTGGAAGACATCTTAAGACTTTCTGGACTTTTTCTGCATTAGTAAAAGTTTTGCCAAGAGAATTCAAACTGTTAGTAATCAACGTAAAACGAGTAAACATTTCATTGATATTCTCATCCTTTTTCATTTTAAACATTTCGTATTGATGCATGAGGATGTTGATCTTCGTTTCCTTCACTTGACTTGTTCCTTCGTATGTCACAACCAACTTGTCCCATATTTCTTTAGCACTTGTACATGAAGAAACTCGATTGAACTCAGTACCATTAAGAGCACAACATAATTGATTCATTGCCCTATAATTTTTGGAAACCCATTCCAAATCTGTTTGTGAATACTCGGATTCAGATTTTATAACATCATTTCCATGAACATCCTTTTTCATGGGTATCTTAGGTCCTTTAGTTATGATTTCCCAAAGTTCCATATCTTGATCTATCACAAACATTTTCATCAAGGTTTTCCAATGTGAGAAATTTGTACCGCAAAACAATGGTGGTCTAGAACACGAACGACCTTGAGCAAACAACCCTTCACCTATTGGATCCATCACAAGATGTCAATCTTTTTATGTGTAACTTAGCTCTGATACCAATTGAAGGTTAATAGGTGGTTAAGAACTCTCTAGAGGGGGGGGTGAATAGAGAGTTTGGGCTTTTAAAATTTTCTGGTAGTTGTCTCAAGAGTTTGAGGAGTCTTGTCAAAACTGTTTTCTGAAACAGCTTTGAGTCTAATTCGTAAACAATAGCGTATGTGCGGAAAAAATAAACTTAAAGAATATAACACACGATATGTTAACGAGGTTCGGTTCTAACCAACCTACTCCCCGCCTATGGGTTCTCTATCAACCCGTAGGATTTCAACGCCTTTTATTAATCCGACTCGAATACAAAGAAGATCTCACTATCTCCTCTCACCAAGTTCTTCCCCTTGAAGAACCGTATTACAAGTCCCTTTAATAAAAGCAAAATCCCAAATCTCACAATAGAGATTTAATCTAATTGAACACTTTAAAAAGTATTCTTAAGTTTGGCGTATAAATCTAATTTTAACTCCTTTGAACTTTAAAGCCTATTACAAAATGCAGGAGTTAAATAAACTAAGAATGATCAAAATGGAAATTACAACACTTAGAACAAATCGCAAGAATAGAGAAAGCAAATGAAGCACAAGATGTATGTTGTAAGTGTATGTCGTGTATCTTCTTAGTTCTGAAAGGATGCCCTCTATTTATAGTGCTACGCCTCCACTTAGGTTTAAAAACAATAGGCTCCTTTCCGTTATAATCTTCGTTGACCTGGTCATACAGCGCCTTACTTCAAGACCTTGATGTTATCTTCAAAACTGACGTGTACTGACAGCTTGTAATAATTTCGTCAATGTATTTATAATTGTCCAATGCTGTGCTGCCACGTTAGTACTTACACAAGATAATGAATAATAAGTATAAACCAGATTTATCAACATTTAAATAACCATTTAAATTAGATCCTATTTTTTAGGATCGCTATTTACTATTTTTAGCATAAATTAAATCTCATCCATAAAATAGTAAATCTAGATCTTTGCTTAAATATAGCCGTGTACAATTAATAACCAAACATGTGTACCTTGTACTATATTTAATCACCAAATAATTTTAATCACATATTTAAATCCAAGTTTAAAATATAAAGTATTTAAACGTTAATTACCAACGTATATCAAAATATTCAAACTTTATTCAAATAATATCCAATGTTAATTTTAATGAACCTTGACCTATTAAAATATTTCAAATATAACTAAAGAAATATTTACTTGTAAAGATATTACAAATATAATTACAATATCAACTTTAATAAAACTCGTCAATTGCTTCAAGACTTTGAAACGACTTTCAAGATTAAAAAACAATCTTAAAATAAACTTAAGTTAATTAAGCCCATCCTAGCGTCTTTGAACTTAAACATATTATCAATCATCAAACATATCAAATATGATTTTAGTTTAACTTAAACAACTAAATGTAATTACTTAATTTATTTGTTTGACTAATATGTGTTTTGAATTATCATCATCAAAGAGAATTAAGTCTTCAACCTCCCCTTAATACTTAAGAGAGTTGAGTCTTCAATCTCCCCCTTGATGAAAGTCAAAACCATATTTACTTAAATCATATTTCTCAGCTTATATAGATTGTAAAACATGATAATAAGTTCTTAAGATTTTAATATCAATTTATATGTTCAACAGGATTTCAGTGAATACTACACTTCCAAACTATTATGATCATCATTCAAACATGCAAATAAGTATCCAATTAAGTTACATGCAAATATAATCAATCATCATTACTATAGTGAAACATCACATCAAAACTTTTCAGATTTCATTTATGATTAGCAAATATTATAATCATGAGAATATGACTAATCATCTAGCAATATGATAATCAGATCATCTATGCAAATAATCAAAAATCAGAACATGCAAAACATATACAATTATCTTTGACATAATACAGTAATAAGCAAATCAAGTATCAATGCATTTTAATGAACATGCAAACATGAACATGCAAATGCAAACGGTCATAACAACAGACAGAAATATGCCAAAATAAATATTACACCTCTCCCCCTTTTTGACTTTTATCAAAAAGAAACAGGGAAAGTCCTAAAATGTTGGGATTTGTTTTCAAAAGAAACTGTTTGCAAACCAAAAAAAATATTGTTCATCAATACATCATACGATTACTTCCTGGACCTCCTCTTCCGCTTCTTGGAAGGAGCAGACTTTTTTTTTTTTTTTTTTTTAAGAAATTGAAATTAATTTTCAATTCTTAAACACATGCATAAACACACACGTAAATCATCTATCGTTCATGCAAACATATAATACTCCCCCTAAATTCATGCCAAGAATTAATTTAACAAATAACGTCTCAATCCTTTTATTTTTATTGTGTTATACCTTTATCATTATCTCCCCCTTAATTCATGCAACATCATTTAACATGCCAAGTTCCATACGTATATGAGCAAAACGATCAGCACTTAAAGGTTTTGTAAATATATCCGCTAATTGATTTTCAGTAGCTATAAAAGATAAAGAAATGTTACCTTTTTCAACATGATCCCTTATAAAATGGTGACGTACCTCAATGTGTTTTGTTCGAGAATGTTGTACTGGATTCTTTGTAATACAAATAGCACTTGTATTATCGCATTTTATTGGTATGCCCTTGAGATCAATTCCAAGATCTCTAAGTTGTTGAGCAATCCATAGTATTTGAGAGCAACATGCACCAGCAGCTATATATTCAGCTTCAGCTGTAGATAAAGCAACTGAATTTGGCTTTTTAGAATACCAAGAGATCAATGAATTTCCTAAGAATTGACACGATCCTGAGGTGCTTTTTCTATCAACCTTGTATCCAGCATAATCCGCATCTGAAAAACCTACCAAACCAAAATTTCCACAACTAGGGTACCATAGACCAAAGTCTTTAGTCCCATGTAAATATCTAAAGATTCTCTTAACTGCTGTTAAGTGAGATTCTTTTGGGTTAGCTTGAAAACGAGCACATAAGCAAACACTAAACATGATATCAGGACGACTAGCAGTTAAATACAATAATGAACCAATCATACCTCTATATGTCTTTTGATCAACACTCTTACCATTTATATCTTGGTCCAAACTTAGTGTTGTACTCATAGGTGTATTAACTTCTTTACTTTGATCCATATTGTACTTCTTTAATAAATCTCTAACATATTTACTCTGACAAATAAATATGCCATCTTTCTTTTGCTTTATTTGTAGTCCAAGAAAGAATGTCAAGTCTCCCATCATGCTCATTTCAAACTCTTTGCACATAATCTCAGAAAATTCCTTGCACAAAGAATCATTTGTAGCTCCAAACAATATATCATCAACATATACTTGAACAACTAAAATATCTTTTCCTTTAGTTTTAATGAAAAGAGTTTTATCAATTTTACCTCGTTGAAATTCATTTTCAAGTAGATGTGAGCTAAATCTGTCATACCAAGCTCTTGGAGCTTGTTTCAAGCCATATAACGCTTTATTTAGTTTGAACACATGATTAGGTAGATCAGAATTTTCAAAGCCGGGTGGTTGTTTAACATATACTTCCTCTTGCAAGTATCCATTTAAGAATGCACATTTAACATCCATTTGATATAGTTTAATATTCATGTAAGAAGCAAAAGCAAGCATAATACGGATAGATTCTAACCTTGCAACTGGTGCGAACGTCTCATCATAATCTATACCTTCTTCTTGATTATATCCTTGAGCTACCAGTCTTGCTTTATTTCTTACAATATCTCCATCCTCATTAAGTTTATTACGAAAGACCCATTTAGTTCCAATAATAGTACGATCTTGAGGTCTTTCAACTAGATCCCAAACTTTGTTCCTTTCGAATTCATTTAACTCATTTTGCATTGCAATGACCCACTCTGGTTCTTGTAATGCTTCTTTAACATCTTTAGGTTCTTCAAGAGAAACAAAAGCAGAAAATGCACATAGATTTTTAAGAGAAGATCTAGTTTGTGTACCTTTGTTTGGATCACTTATGATGTTCTCTGGAGGATGTTGATATGATTTTCTAGTTCTTCTTCGTAGTATGGATGGTGTGTATTCATTCAAAGAACTTGTACTTACTTCGTTTGAGGAATTTCTAATTGGTGTACCCAAAACAGTATATTCAGGAACTATCTCAAGATCTTGAGGTTGGGTCTCAAGATCAGACTGTGAGTCTTCAATGTTAACAACCTGTTTTCCTTCATCCTTAATACTTTGTATGGTATCCTGCATGTTAATCTTTTTAACTGCCTTAGCACTTTTATTATCCAGTTCATCATCACTTAACACATCAAAATGCTTATTAAGGTTTAACTCTTTAAACTCATCATTTGATGGTTCAATTTCAGATTCATCAAAAACAACATGTATACTTTCTTCAACAATACCCGTACGTTTGTTTAGAACTCGATAAGCCTTGCTATTAAGCGAGTATCCAAGAAATGTACCTTCATCACTTCTAGCATCAAATTTTCCCAAATTATCTTTACCATTATTATGAATAAAACATTTGCAACCAAATGGTCTAAAGTATGCTATATTCGGTTTTCTTCCTTTGAATAACTCATAAGGAGTTTTCTTAAGTATGGGTCTTATAAGGCATCTATTTAGGACATAATTAGCTGTGTTAACAGCTTCAGCCCAATAGTGTTTAGCTAATCCATTTTCAATAAGCATTGTTCTTGCCATTTCTTCTAATGTTCGATTTTTCCTTTCAACTACACCGTTTTGTTGGGGTGTCCTAGGAGCTGAAAAGTTATGGGTTATACCATATTTTTCACAAAAGGAGTCAAAGCCTAGTTGATCAAACTCTCTCCCATGGTCACTTCTAACCGAGACTATTGGAAGGTTTAGTTGAGTTTGCATCTCTTTACAACGTCTTGAGAACGGTTTCAAGGCTTCACTTTTATCCTTTAGAAAATCAACCCACGTAAATCTAGAATAATCATCAACTATAACTAAGATATAAGATTTACCTCTTATGCTCCGTACACGCATTGGTCCACATAAATCAATATGTAAGAGCTCACATGGTCTAGATGTACTTACCATTTTCTTCGGTTTAAATGAACTTCTTACATGTTTACCTTTAATGCATGCGTCACAAATAGAACTTTGTTTATAGTCAAGAGCTGGAAGTCCCTTAACTAAATCTTTACTTACCAACTTTTGCATGGTGTGAGTATTAATATGGCCAAGACGTCTATGCCAAAGTTTTGGATTATCTGTAATAGCTTTCAAACACTTGAAATTCTGCACTTCAATTTCGTTAGTATTCAAAGCATAAACATTATCATTTCTAAGAGCAGTAATGAGAGTATCTCCGGTTTTAGGATTTTTAACAATACATTTTTCTTTATCAAAAATCACTTCATTACCTTTATCACATAATTGAGACACACTTAGCAAATTAAATTTTAAACCGTCAACTAAATAAACATTATCAATGGTTTTAGATGGATTCTTACCAATTTTACCAACGCCTACAATTTTGCATTTACCTTTATCTCCTAAGGTGATTGAGCCACTACACTTTTCTTTAATTTCAGAAAATAAAGAGCTTTTTCCACTCATATGTCTCGAGCAGCCACTATCTAAAATCCATCTTTGCTTATCCTACAAAACAAAAGAAAATAACCTTTCTCAACCTTACTTGGCTATCCAAGTGACAAATTTGGAATCATATTCGGGATAGACCATGTTGGGTGGTCTTGTCCCTTTAGGAACCCATATTTGCTTAATCTGTCCTCGTAATTCAAATGGAAAGGAATTCTTGATTATGTGATTATTCTTACGTTTGTAAGGACATGCAAATCTCATATGTCCTCCTTTGCAACAAAAGGTGCAAGTAGGTGTACGTTTATGTTTATATGAACTTTTCACAAATGTGGTTTTACTCTTATAGTTAGGTGCAACATGATTATAACCAATACCACGTTTATCACTAGTAGGTTTTTGTAGTGTAAGCATTTTAGTGAATTTGGATTCAGATTCGTTAAGCTTGTTTAATGCTTGTAGATTTTTCTCAGACTCATTTTTCAAGGTTTTGATCCTGGCTTCAAGATCATTGTTCTCATTCTTAAGATCAATGAGCTGTTTAGTTTGGCTGAGATTCTGTTCTTTCAAGACCTTGACAGTCTTTTCAAGATTTGATTTTTCAGCCTTTAACGAATTATTTTTATTTATGATTTCTTCACAGCCTTTAGCATAATGTCGAATTCTATCTTCTAAGGTGTCCTTTTCATCTCTTAATATTTTCTCAATTTGAAACATATTAAGGAGTGTTGTAACTAATTCATCTTTAGTGCATGTGTAAAGATATTCACGTACCTCTTTGTGATTTTGATCTAAGTCATCATCATTATCATTAGCCATAAGACATACATGAGCTTGTCCATCTTCAGTTTCAGATTCGGATGTTTCTTCAGAATCACTCCAAGTTGCAACCATTGCTTGTTTGTTCTTTTTGTTCTTCTTGTAGGATTCCTTTTTCTTCTTTGGACAATCCTTTACGAGATGTTCTGTAGAACCACACTCAAAGCAAGCAAGTTTGTTAGTCTTAAAATTTGAACTAGAGTTAGAAGACTTACCTTTACTTCTTGATTTAAATTTCTTAAATCTTTTTCGCATTTTCATAATTCTTTCAAGACCTTTTGAGATCAATGCAAATGGATCTTCTTCATCGTCGCTTTCTTCATTTTCGCTTGAAGATTCATGATGTTTCTTTGCCTTTAGTGCAAGATTTTTCATGGAAGGTATTACATCATTTTCTCCATCATCATGTAGGGTAAGTTCATGAGTTGTGAGTTTTCCAAGGAGATCATCAAGCGATAGAACTCTCAAGTCTTGAGCTTCCTCTATGGCGGTTACCTTTGGTCCCCATTTAGATCTTGGAAGACATCTTAAGACTTTCTGGACTTTTTCTGCATTAGTAAAAGTTTTGCCAAGAGAATTCAAACTGTTAGTAATCAACGTAAAACGAGTAAACATTTCATTGATATTCTCATCCTTTTTCATTTTAAACATTTCGTATTGATGCATGAGGATGTTGATCTTCGTTTCCTTCACTTGACTTGTTCCTTCGTATGTCACAACCAACTTGTCCCATATTTCTTTAGCACTTGTACATGAAGAAACTCGATTGAACTCAGTACCATTAAGAGCACAACATAATTGATTCATTGCCCTATAATTTTTGGAAACCCATTCCAAATCTGTTTGTGAATACTCGGATTCAGATTTTATAACATCATTTCCATGAACATCCTTTTTCATGGGTATCTTATATATATATATATATATATATATATATATATATATATATATATATATATATATATATATATATATATATATATATATATATATATATATATATATATATATATATATATGTATGTATGTATATATATATATATATATATATATATATATATATATATATATATATATATATATATATATATATATATATGTATAAACATATATATATATA
>NC_080058.1:15058139-15308139 GCF_026212465.1 Amaranthus tricolor
AAAGAATTTCACATTTATTAAAATCAATTTTATTAATTTAAAAGACACAAATTCTTACTAGTGACTGTCTCTACAAGAAACTTCTCTTGTAGAGACGGTCTCAAGTTTGGGTTTATCCAATTTTTAAGTTTAAAAAGATATAAAATAACTAAACTTCAATCTACTCTTAACTTTTCAACTTTCATTTCAATCTTTTTTTACATAAATCACTCATCTTTCTCTCTCAAACTCCGGTTGTAGTTTTCAACCTCCATCTTCCTCTTTAAAACTCTATTGTCGTTTATTTTATGTTTATCTTCTTCAACATTTGTAAGATTATCAAAGGTATATATTTATACTTCAACTTCACCATTTTTGATTTTAAAGCTGTCATTTTCAATTTTTTTTGGGGTTAATTATGTTGTATATTAGTTGGAATTACTATCCTCTTATTTTATTTTTTTTAAATTAAACTTTATCAATAGTGGAAATAGTGATGTTGAAGAAGACAACAATATCTACTATTTGGGGGAAGGTAATAAAAGCAATTGTGGTTCTTCTGATTTTTTTTAATAAAAATTAAGCTTCATCAATGGTGAAAAACAGTAATATTGAGACAATAACGGCTACTTGTTGAGAAAGGTAATAGAAGCAATTATAGTTATAACATAATATATTTGGGATTATAACTTAATACAGTTGGAGTTATAACTTAATATATTTAGGATTATAAAATAATATATTTGTAGTTATAACATAATATATTTTGCGTATAACATAATATATATATATATGATTATAACATAATATATTTGAGGTTTTTTTACGTCCAGTAGTTACACATTTTTTATAGATATAATTATCTAATAAATTTGCAATTTGTTTATTGTAGTGTTGACAAGAACATATACACAAACTGCAAACCTCATTTATTTCTCACCAATGGAAAAGTGGTCGTGAAGCAAACTCCAAAACAAATCGAGGATGTTAGGAATATTGGATTTGAAGGATTGTTCAAGATGAAGTCTTTGGTTTATATTGTAATTTTGACAAGAACATATACACAAGTTTTAGTTTATCTTTTAACACCCTTTATTGTTTGTAGTTCAATACTTTTTAAATATTAAATTATTAAGTTGATATATTTGACTATTTGGTTTTGGCACATTTGCCACATGTTTTCAATCTTAAATATCTCTAATTGTGCTCGACTAAAAATTATAAAAAGTTGATATTAATAAAATTTACAATAAGACGAATTAAATAAGATCCCAAATGACTATGTTGTAACTTATTGATTAAGAACAAATCACATAATAAGAGTGATTAATGAATAGTATTGAAAAATCAAATGGGAACAGTAAAGCGAATAGGAGGGAGTATATATTTTGAATTATCATCATTTAAAGGAGCTGAGTATTCAATATCTTGTCTACTAGAAGCTTATAGTCAGAGATACTTAACTTCTTAGAGGCAAAAGACACACCTAAGTACTCAAATGAAAAAGAACCCTTAGGCATTTAAAGACAATCAAGATCATAAGTTTTTTGGTTTGAGGAGGAACCCCTTCCAAATACACAATACACTTGTTATTATTTGGAACAAGACTAGAAGTAAGAGCAAAATCATTCTTGACCCTTTGAATAGAGTAAATAGGCTAAATATCAGGCTTGCAAAATATAAGAACATCATCAGAAAAATGAATCTCAATCGCCTTTGAATTTTTGCACTTAGGATGAAAACATAATTAAGGTTTATTTAAGAAGGAGAGCTTCCTACTTAGGCTTGCCATTGATGAGAATTGAGTAGGAAATCAAGGACACACAAGCCATAATCCACTTTATAAACTTCTTAGGGAAGCCAAACTCACTAAGCACAGTGCACAAGAAGTTCCAATTAACCAAATCATAAGCCTTCTTAATCTACCTTAATAAAATATCGAGGACAAACTTAGTCTAAGATTAACCTTTAATAAGCTTAGTAGCAAGGAGAATGTTGTCACTACTAGTCACTAGGAATAAAGTTAAATTGTGATGTATTAACCAGGTACGGCATGATCTAATAGAGCCAATTAGTCTAAATTTCGGAAATCTCCTTGCAGATAACGTTGCAATAAGAATAGGCCTAAAATCTTTTACCTGATCAGCATTTGGAATTTTAGGACTAAGGGAGACTTCGGTTACATTAATAGGATCAAACATTTTCCCCTAATGAAGAAAATTCAGCACTCCTTCATAGACATCCTCCTTAATCACCTCCTAAATGTTTTTTAAAGAAAAAAGCGTTAAAACTATCAAGAATCGGACTTTTGTGATCATTGATGCTACGAATAACATTATCCACCTTCACGTTAGTCATATCGTAACAAGGAGTTTAGCATGGTCAAAATAAACCTGGTTTCCCTTCCTCATGGCATGGGCTTGAGCCTATGCAACTTGAGCTTCTTATGGCCAACAACATTACAAGGCCTTACATAAGAATCCTTAACAATACTCAAAAAGTTCTGGTGCTCCGCTATAAAATTAAAGAATTTAAAAGGTCTACACCTCCTTTATCCTTTGAAGGGGAAACCTTAATTTGCAGAGCCGTATGGTCAGTTAACCAAAGATTCATATAATGGACCATAACATCCAAAAACACATCAACCTAAGCTTCATTACACAGCATATGATCAGTTTTGGACTGGATTATATTCATGCTTTCACCTTTATTTTTCCAAGAAATCTCATGACCAAAAGATATAATCGAAATCAAATTATTCTCCTCCATAAGATCAGCAAAATCCTTAGTCTATGTATAAGTAGCAAGCTTCCAATTCACTCTCTGATTCACATCATATATAGCATTGAAATCACTAACAATCATCCAAGGAGTGGCAATGGTCTGACTAAGTCTTTTAATATCAAGCCACAGAGGTAATATGTCTCTACAATTATTTCTACCATACACACTATTGACTAAGAAATAAACCAAAAGTTGAAATTAGCCATTTCCTTGGATTTAGATGTTTCACTACACCTTTTCACATTACAACTAGTAATATTCATGGGAAACTGTAAATATGGAGAAGAAGGAATGTAAAGAGAAGAGTAAAATTCAGGAAATAAACCCATTAAAAAATCATGTAGACAAGCTTGATCACGACAAACCTCGTGGAGTTTTTAGGCTTCACATGAAGAACAACAGTAGCAAGATATCAAGGGCTCATGGCAATCAAGTTCCTGCCATAAAGTGTGAAGTTTTCCGTAATACGCAGAGATTGTCATTATTTTAGTTTGCTCACACTTAGCAATGGAAGTACGTAATTGTTGAATGCGGGGACCATTAGTTTGAGCAAAACGTTGTTTTAAATGATCCCAAAAATAATTTACCTGTGGTATGGAAAGGCAGAGCCTTCACTGGTCTTTTTCCTTCAGCATTCTTTTTGGAGTGAAACACCTCCCATACTTCTTCACCCATTCTTGATACATGCCTTGCATAATTCATAATAGATGAACCCATAATCTAAGCAGGCTTCGACGTGTCTTAATTGTGCGCCCCTTTTCTCAATCGGTACCCATACCTTTTGAACTCTTTTCATTGACATATTCTTTCGCACATCATCACAGATTTCCCCCACCTGTTACAATATTGAGAGTAGAAAGGTTTCCATTCAACAATCACTGAGTCATCTAAGCCTTTACCCATTTTTTCATCAACTATGATATTCTTAGGAACTTGTTTTGCTATATCAATTTCAACCAAAACTCTTGCAAAGGGAATTTTAGATTGCTTAGTAGTAGTTTCATCAACACATATGGGATCATCAAGAATGCTACAAATACTGCTAAGAGACTTAGGACTCCTAATACTTCCGATCATAGATCTGGCCAAACAGGAATGGCCCTAAGAACATCATTTTAGAAATTAAACTCCCTAAATCATTCTCGAATCAACACAAGATTACGACCCATTAATTGAACATCATAATCTTTAATATAATTGAAATCCTCCACATTACAACGACGCACAACAAAATATCCTTTTTTTTTATATAATATAGTGGATTTTTTGAATAGTTGGCCAAGCAAGGTGAACAAACTTTGTAAAAGAACAAATCAAAGGGCATGAACCCATCACAAACATAGAAAATAAACAAAGCCACTTCAAAGCTAAAGCATCACGTTCATTTTTATTAATAACAACTATCTTATCTCCATTCTTTAAAATACGGGTGATAAAATTTAAGGGAATTATTATAGTTCGCAGTCATTTTCATTTTGTCGTCACCCCTTACATATTGATTTTTCAAGATTGCTCCTGGTTACTTTTTAAACCTTCAATCTCTAACATCTCTCTAAAAACTCTATCCGAACTTTCATTGAACTAAAACAAGCTAAAAAAAAAATTGAAATATTGTGGCAAATGAAGATAATCACCGGTAAGCATCGATAACGAACGTTAATTTCAAAAAAAATGCTTGTGTTGAAATTTGATACATGTTCACTTTTTGGCTATAACTTTTTAATAGGAAAATTACATAATTGTAATGTTTGCGGCATTAGAACCTAGACTTCAAGATCTTTCCAATGATATATTATATGCCAAATTCCGATAACCGAGTGAGAAATGACGATCGTTTAAAGTTTGTTTGAGCTGAAATTTGATACATGTTTAATCTTTTGGGCATAACTTTTTTTTACAATAATCGTATTAATGACAGGTTTACGTCATTAGAAACTAGACTTCGAGAGCTTTCGAACGACATATTATATGCCCAATTCTGACAATTGAGCGAGAAATGACAACCATTTAAAGTTTGCAGGGATTTTTAACATCCAATTGCGCTCGACCAGACCACGGTATGGTCGCGTAAAACGTGTGACCGAACCACGGTCTGGTCGCATAAAACGCGCGACAGAGCCGCGGTCTGGTCGCGCGCGACTAAATGTTAGAAATCCCTGCAAACTTTAAATGGTCGTCATTTCTTGCTCGATTGTCAGAATTGGGTATATAATATGTCGTTGGAAGGTTTTTGAAGTCTAGATTCTAATGCCGTAAACTTTGCATTAATACGATTTTTATATAAGAAGCTATGGCCAAAAGATTGCACATATATAAAATTTTAGCACAAGCAAATTTTAAACAATCATCATTTCCTACTGGTTTATCGGAATTGGGTATATAATATATCATTAGAAAGATCTTGAAGTGTAGGTTCTAATGCCGCAAACATTGTAATAATGTGAATTTCCTATCAAAAGGTTTGGCCAAAAGAGTGATCATGTATCAAATTTCAACACAAAAACGTATGATTAGATTTATTTTTCGATTTTAAAAAATTGTTCTTTTTTTAAATTAATATTTTTTATTTTAATTTAATTATTATTGAAAAATTTAGTTTAGTAATAATAATGGTTGATTTTATAATTAAAATAGAATTTAGGGCATTTTTGGCGACACAATAAAAAGGGTGGCGAACTTTAAGGATTGGGAAATTTAATTCCAAACTTTAAGTTGCCGACAATGAATTTCTTTTTAGTTTTACCACTAGCATTTAAGGCAACCTGCACCGTGACATCACTAGTAACCGCCTATCAAATGCTCATTTGGCAAAGATTAAGTGACTTAGATCGATAATAAACTCCTTATGAGGTGTTTACATTAAAAATGCTACTAAGGACTTCAAATGTGCTAGTTCTTCCTTCATATTAAGGAAACATAATATTCTATACTACCCTTCCTACCTTTTTTTTATCATATGTTAACATATTAGTCTCCTTGTAATCTTCCTGCTAAATTTATCTCCTTCTTTGGCACCTTTTACTTAGAAATGTATAGTTGTGCATATTCATAAACATAGTTTGTTACTGTATTTGGTTCTTAGTTTGTATTATTTATAATGATTTCCAATCAATGAAATTATTTTCAAATTATCAAAATCTCCTTCATAACATATCACATCATCTTGATCACAATCTTAGATATACTTGGTTTCCCATAAATCTCCTTACACTACAATAAAGATTATGAAATTAACGAGGAGGATCAACTTTTCCTACCTGAATCAATCATTGTAACTTTCACCGCATTCTTTCATGGTCATCCAATTGAAAAAGAATACCCAGATAATTTGCAAAAATAAAATGGCTAAAAATAAAAAATAGAAGATACAAACTTCTTTTCTATCTCTACAAATCGTTTTGTATTATTTGATAATAATAATAATAATAATAATAATAATAATAATAATAATAATAATAATAACCATAATAATAATAATAATAATAATAATAATAATAATAATAATAATAATAATAACCATAATAATAATAATAATAATAATAATAATAATAATAATAATAAGCAAGAGGTTGCCATCTTCTTGTTCATTGAAAGGATCAGCATCATCAGTAGAATCCCAAATTGCACCGACAGCTCCAATTCAAGCGAGTAAGAACACTAATCTCACTATTCTAGAAAATAAGGTCCTAAGCCCTACTACTTCCCTACGGCACCTTCAAGAAGCCAGGCTATACACCAATTGGACCCAAGTCATCCATGGCTCCTCATCTGGAGCGGGCTCGGCAGCCAAGGCACCACCACAGCGAGGGTCTCAACATACGGCTAGGGTTTGTGCTGCTCCTCAATCTCAGCAAACGCCCTCTGCTACGGGGCTGGAGAACCAGATTACTTTCTGACCCACAAATGCTGCCGACAACCACCTATTCTGGAAGCAAGACAGTAGCTGGGGCTGGTGCACCCGAAAGCAACATTTCAACTCATAAAACGTCTCCTACCCTTCCTAATAGCGTGCACACATCAGGTATAAACCCCCCACACCCTACTCACATTAAAATCAACTACTCTGATATTGAAGATGAATTGAAATACTGGGAGTCGGCTGTTATTTGTTATATCCTTGGGGCTAATCCACCACTAAATGTCATAGAGGGCTTTGTAAAAAGAATATGGAACACAGAGGAAATTGATAAGATTGGTTCTGTGGCAAAAGGGATTTACATAGTCCATATGAAATCTAAAGACGGGGTAAACATTGCTTGTGAATCAAATGGTATCTTGTTTGACAAAAAACCTTTTGTAGTGAGACCCTGGACGAAGAACATTTCATTTGAGAAGGAAAATCTCAACACTATTCCTATATGGGTTAGCTTCCCGGGCATAGAATGCACTACTGGGGTGAAAACTGCCTACGATTGATAGCTAGTATGCTAGGTAAAGTTATCCGTGTAGATAATGCCACACTCAACAAGGATATAATGCAATATGCACGAATCCTTGTCGAAATGAACATGAAGGCGAGTTCTATGATTTACTAGCATTTGCGAATGAGGATGATGAACTTGTGAGAATCAGAGTGGAATATGATTGGAAACCTACTCTATATGCCAAGTGCAAACAGTATGGGCATATTGAGGGAAGCTGTAGAATGGAAACGACCAGGAAATGGGTCCCAAAACCAAGACCAAGGATGTGGAGGGTTTCCAGGTGGTGACTAGAAGGAAACGGCCCATTGCACAGACCACGCAGGTTGCCAACCCTGTTCCCCAGCCCACACAACCCGTGGCTACTGGCCCCATTACATCCACTACCCCATATGCCAAGCCACCTAAACATCCAAGTACCCCTATTGAGTTGGACACTAACACTTTGAACACTTCAAATGGCTTTGCTATACTAGCAGGAAATGATGCTCATGATGCAAATACTCTTGAACAAACAGTGCTGGGGACTACACCCCATACAGTTCCCAATGAATAACATACTCTCATGGAATGTAAGAGGGCTAAATAGAGTTACTAAACAACGAAAGATATCCCAATTTATCTCTTCCCGTAATGTAAACCTATTTGCCCTCTTGGAGACCAAGGTCAACTGTAGAGGCCTTGGCCAGTTCTACTCAAGCATGTGCTCCGGATGGTGTATTTCACATAAACTTGCACATAATGATAGTGGCAGAATTATCATAGGATGGAAACAAGATGCTATGTCTGAATATTTTGTTTTGTAGTAGTCAGTTGATGAATGTTGAGGTCAAACCTTCTCTGGGTCTTTCCTTCTTCTGCACATTTGTATATGGTGCTATTAGTAAACAGTCTTGCCTAGAACTCTTCTACCACCTTTAGCAGCTAAGAAGCACATGAAATGGTCATTGGATAACTTTGGGTGATTTCAACTGCCTTGCGAATCTAAATGAACGTATTGGTCAGGCCGTCCGACTCTCAGAAGTTACCCCATTGAGGAAGTGCATGGACGAAATGTAGTGCTCGATTCTTTACATGGAATAACAAGCAAGCGAGGGAACGAAGGGTGTTTAGTAAGATTGACAGAGCCCTATGTAATGATGAATAGAACACAGCTTTCCCTACAGCCGAAGCTACCTTCCTACTTGAAGGCACCTTTGATCACTCTTCTATCTTAGTGCAGTTCTTCGCTCAGGTAAACACTAAAAAACCCTTCAAATTCTATAATTTTTGGACTGACAATCCTAATTTCGTTATGATTGTGGCAAATGTTTGGAGCACTAATATTATTGGATGTTTGAGCTTGCAAATTCATCAAAAGCTGAAACTACTCAGATCAGTCCTCAAGGAAAAATTTCGAACCCCAATCCAGGTTACTGTACAAGGGGCTGAAAAGGCTCTTTCAGCTATCCATGCAGATCTTCATGCTCACCCCTTAGATGCTCACCTAGTCACAGCTAATAAGGCCTGTGCACAGAATCTGGCCGAAGCCAAGCAACACTATGCCTCCTTCCTTCAACAGAGAGCTAAACTCTCTTGGCTCAAGTATGGGGACGAGAACACAAAATTCTTCCATAGAAGCATCAATCATCGGAGAACCCATAACAAGATCAACATGATTTAGATACATAGGCAGACAATCAGTGATCATGAAGGCATCTCACAAGCTTTCCATGATTACTATATGGACTTAATAGGCACAGACCTGATGAATAGACAACGACTAAACATGCAAACCATCCATAATGGCCCTACTCTCGATACAGATTCTAGGCCCCTGCTTGACCATAACTTCTCCGCGACTGAGATAAAAGAGGCTCTTTGGAGCATTGATGACAACAAGGCCCCTGGTTTGGATGGCTTCAATAGTAAATTCTATAAAGCTGCATGGCCTATTATAAGCCAAGACGTGATTACTATTATCCAAGGGTTCTTAGCCACTGGGAAACTTTTGAAGAGTTGGAATAACACTGCTATAATATTCATCCCCAAAGTGTCCTATCCCTCAAAGCCAGGTGACTACAGACCCATCTCGTGTTGTCACACTCTATATAAGTGCATATCCAAACTCATCTGTACAAGACTAAAGCGAGTCTTGGGAAAGATTATCAACCACACACAACGTGCTTTGTGGCGGGAAGGCTAATCAGCCACAACATCCTCCTATGCCAAGACATTGTCAAGCACTACTCGAGGAAAGGTTGTTACTCCAGTTGTCTCATCAAGGTAGATCTGAGAAAGGTGTACGACACTAAGGACTGGTCGTTCCTGCATGACATGTTGATAGCTCTAAACTTCCCTCTACACTTTATCAGAATCATCATGGTCTGCATCAACTCCACCCACTATTCGATTATGTTGAACGGCTCCCCATCCAAAACAATCAAACCTAAAAGAGGGCTACGACAAGGTGGCATGGAATACCTCTTCCATACACTCATGAGGACTAGCTCCCATGAGGACTTCAAATTCCACCCCAGATGCCGGAAATTGAGACTTAATCACCTATCCTTTACTGATCTCATGTTCTTCTGCAAAGGGACCTCAAATCTATTCAGCTGCTCTGTCAAGGTCTCAAATCCTTCGTTGCCTCTTCAGGTCTTTGTGCTATCTTGGAAAAATCCGCTATATACCTAGCTAGCATTCCAGAAGCCCTAAAAATCAAGATTGCTCAGGAGGTTCTTCTGCCCCTCGGCTCACTCCCCTTTCCTTATAGTATCCCCCTCAATTTCAAAAGGATCTCTGCTGCGGACTGTGATGTCCTGGTTGATAATATGACCTCTAGAATTCGGTCCTGGTATGCAAAGAATCTTTCCTATGCAGCTCGTGTCCAACTTGTCACATCGATCCTAATGAGTATCAGCTCCTACTGTTGTGAGCTTTTCATCTTCCCGAAGACTGTAATCAAGAAGGTAAACCTCATCTGCCGCTTCTATCTATCGCACGCCTCGGACAACAATCCATCCCCAGGCAACATTGGCTGGAAACATATTTGCTGCCTTAAGAAAGGAGGAGGCTTGGGTGTAAGAAACCTTGAAACCTGGAATTTAGTGGCCGTGGGGAAATTAGCTTGGCATGTCTAGCACATGTCTGATTCTCTTTGGGTTCACTGGGTTCATGGAGTATACACTAAAGGCGCCAATTGGCTTCTGTTTAAACCCCCCCCCCCCCCCCCCCCCCTGCAAGAAACAAACTAGCCCCATGGATGCAAAGCAACAAGTACAGTCTAATTGAAGTCTACAAGGAGTACTCTGATCAGCTCCCCAATGTTCCATGGAGTTCTTTCGTCTGGAACAGGGCTTTTGTACCCAAAGCCCAATTTGTCCTTTGGCTTGCTATACCGGACAAACTGAAGACCAAGCACTGACTCCTCCAAATAGGGTCCGTAACTGATGACCTTTGCCCCATTTGTGGAGAAGCCGCTGAAACGGTAGAGCATATACTCTTCTAGTGTACGTTTAGCTCTAAATGCATTGACGGCCTGAACACATGGCTAGGGAACCACATCCAGACAAGATCTTTGACTGATACTGCAAACAAAAGATGGAAGGCTTCTGGGCTCCAAAGGAAAGCTTTTATCTCATGCATAAGTAGCCTGTGCTACCATATATGGAAAGTCCGTAATGAAGCAGTATGGCATCATTGTGTTCGACCAGTTCATCATGTACTACACCTAGTCAAGCATGAAATCAAGCAAAGGATCTCAACTCTCTACCCCCAGGAAGTCACCTCCCTTAGTTGGTTAGGAGCTTAACTCACTAGCTTGATTTATCCTGTATCTTTCTTTTTTTGGAGGGCTTCTCTCTCCCTTTGCATATGAAGAGTGAGGGGAAGCAACCGTTCCTAGAAGGTGGGTGCCCCTTTCATACTGATGCAGTGTACAAGGCGGAAGCTGCAACCCCTCTTCTCGTATTATATTGTCTTTGTTTTTGTCAAATGAAAATTTAGTTTTCCAAAATAATAATAATAATAATAATAATAATAATAATAATAATCTTTTCTTAGGGCAACTTGACAAGGTTCTTAGGCCTACGTTAGCTGATAATTGAACTGATAATATCTTTGATGTTTTGAATCATGATGATGATGGTGAAATGGAGGCACAACATGGAATAAAAGCACCGGGGGCTAACCCCATTTGAGTTAATGATTAGTTTTTGTGCTTGGAATGTTAGGAGGCTTAATAAGGTTAATAAACAACTTGAAGTTGCATACTTCTTGTCATTACATAATATTAGCCTTATTGGTCTCCTCGAGACTAAGATAAAGAGGTCGAGTCTTGGTGCTCTTTATACTAGAGCGTTTCCTTGGTGGTGTATCACAAGTAATATTGCTTGGCATGATGGGTGGAGGATTATTATTGGTTGGAGGAGTGATGACATTCAGCATAATATTATTCAATGTGATAGTCAGTTTATTCATGTTTTCGGAATTCCTAAGAACGGAACTAGTTTCCATTGCACCTTTGTTTATGGTTCCTCTTTGGTTCATGAACGGAGGAATTTGTTTGCTAGCTTACAAGAGATTAGAAACTCCATTAGGACTCCTTGGGTCATCTTGCGAGATTTCAATTGTGTGGCTAATTTTGATGAACGATTGGGGCAACCTATTAGATTACAGGAAATTAAACCCTTTCGATATTGTTTGGAATGGTGTAGCCTTCAATCTTCATGATATTCCGTATAATGGTCATTTTTTTACATGGACAAATAAACAGGCGGGCTCGAGGCGCGTTATGAGCAAAATCAATAGGGTTCTAGGCAATGATCTCTGGGATAAGGCTTTTCCGACAGCATCAACTACCTTTCTCCCTGAGGGCTTATTTGATCATTCACCAATGCTGGTTACTTTTTTTGTCACTCAGAGAGGGAAGAAACCATTCAGATTCTTGAGACTATGAGGGATTGGATTTTTCAGGATGTTTATTTCATCAAACTTGTGTATCTTGAGACTTTTAAGGCTACTCCACAAATAGATGGAGATTTGTGGTCCGGAATAGAATGTCTATCCCAAGACATCGATTTTGCTGTTGGCTTATGGCTTTGGACAAGCTTAAAACTAAAGATAATCTCCAAGCTTTGGGTGTAACAACTAATGACTTATGTCCTCTGTGTGCGATTACTATGGAGACGGTCCACCACCTATATTTTGATTGCCCAGTTAGCCAAAAGTGCTTAGATGGTATAGAAGCATGGATAGGTTTCAGATTCAAGCACATTGATAAAATGGATTTTCGGAAACTCAAATTGAAGAAAATTCAACAACAGCTCATGTGTTCCACCTATACTTCTACTATTTATGCCATATAGAGGAGTCGAAATGTTATTGTTTGGGAAAACATGGTGCCTAATCCTAGCTACAATGTTTTCAGAGCGAAATTAAGATTGCACATCGTCTCAGAGCACTCCACCCTTCTACTGCTGACGGGCTGGGTTGTTCATGAGCTTGATGTTAGATGATTTTGTTTCTTTTTCTCTAGATTTTCTGTTTTAGCCTTTTATAGCTTCTTTTTGTTTCGGCCTTTATTTTGGCTTTGTCTTTGGACATGAAAAGTGGGGCGAGGCAACTCTTTCTGGAAAGTGGGTTTCATCTCCATACTAATGCAATTAAGTCGGGTAGTAGTCCAATGTATACCGGCTCTTTTCTGTTGAATGAAAAAATTTTATTTGCCAAAAAAAATAATACTCTTTTCTATTCGCCTTATGTATTCTATATACTTTTGGACAACTATTCATCTATCACTTATAAATTTTATTTTATTATTAATTTATAAGTTAAAACATAGTAATGTTAAATATTATTTGATTCGTTTTAAGGTAAAATTCATTATTATCAACCTTTTATAATTATAAAGTTACATCAAGTTTGTTATAACACGTGGATACTAAAAGTCTTGTTCAGAATATTTGAACACTTATTATTATTTATTTTGACTCTTATAGATATGTCTTATAATCTCGTATAAAATCTTTTAATTTGTAATTGATGAATATGAATACATAAAAAAAATAAAGTGCATATAAAATTATTTTTAAAAAAGTGCATACTAAATTACATTATTGAAATAAAAAGCAAAATAGATTTTTGAAATAAGTTGGACCTCATGTGGGACATAGAATAGATATTAGATGGCTAAGCATGTCATGACACGATATTGTTCACGATATAAATTAGCATAATTCACGACAAAGATAAATGTGGGCTACCAAGCAAGATATGATTTCACAGTAAATTTAATATTTGATCAATTTTATTGAATTAATATATTTAACTTTTTACGCGTTTAATGCATCAGGTTATTTAATTTTTGAGTTCTTTTAACTAAAAGTTCAACACAAATTCTTAAGTGAGACAGACTTATGATGAGAGAATCTCTATAGGTTGATCCATATATATTTAGGGTGTTAAAGTGATCATTTACTATTTTAAATGATTAGTTTATAAAATGAGCTAATTATATGGACTCGTCTCGTGATGAGACGGTCCCACAAAAGACGAGTTGAAAGTTATTCTCCACACGCTTCAATTTACCAACATTTACGCTGTACCATCATCAAATTTAATAGTATAACTTGGGGGACCGCGTGCTTCACCCCACAACTAGTAAACCAAAAATGTTCCTAATCACATAATGTTTCAAAATATAACAAACTTTCAAATCAAACAATTAAATTTATATTATAACACTATTATATAATTAAAACAAATGCAAAAGTATCTATGGGTCGGAATGGGTCTCAAAAGCGTAGACCTGAACCCGAACCCAGACCCTAAGGTTATGGACCTAGATTTGACCCGGACCCATTGGGCCCCAAAATAGGTAGATCCAAACCCTTAAAATAGGGTTGGATCTGGTTTAGACCCTGAGGGTCCAAGACCTATGCCAATCTTTACTGCTAACTTAACAACATTTTTAAGAAGCTACAAGGTGGTCTAACTTGAACACTTACTTAAGTTTTGGAACTCCAGATGGTCTTATTGAGTGTAAAAACTCAATTGAATAGGCATCATCATTGATACCATAATAATTATCAGATTTGTAGATTGAATCCAAACTCAAGTAGAAATTATCTTAAACGGAAAGGGTGACAGTACATATCCATTGACCTTATCAATGGTCTCATTTGTTGGTGATAATATTACCCTCTCTTGAATATACAATCTGCCAATCGAATCCTTAGAAATTCAAGGATATGTGCAATCAATAATTGTAGCTACAAGATTAAATGTATTCTATATTAATTCTTCATGTATATCTATAGTTGCCTCTCCATCGTTGGTTCCTTGGAGCTTTGATTCCCAACTTTGAGAATCTAATATTCAAAATTCTCAAAATTCTTTATCATTGGCTAATCTCGGTCGTAATCTCATGTTATTCGTAAGCCATAACACCTTGAAATCAATCCAAATCGTTGAAAAGAAGAGCATTGCAATATCTTGTACCCTTTGGGATTACTGGCAAACCTTGTCTAAAATAACCATTAAATAAAATAACTTTGCCGCCAAAGCTCAAATCAAAAGGTATACCATTACAACGCTGAATGGAATCACATAAACTTCTATTTAGAGCTTTAAAGTAATGCTTGTGATTAATTGCGGCCTGATTCCATATGATAAGCTTGGTTCCTTTAAGGAGATCTACCAATGGATTATTAGGTTCTATACCCTACACATTGAATGTTCAATTAATTAAAGGGTTATTCCAAATCTTGAATGTGTCGTCCTTCCTCTAGGATGTAATAGAGCTGCTATGCCACTTGAGACAATTGGAAGGACAATCTCGCCTTTTGATCTTAGACATGTGCATAAGATCTTCCACATGATAGTCTTTCCAGTTCCACCTTGTCCATATAGGAAAAATACACCACCTTTATCTCTTTTCAGGATTCTATTAATCTCATATTATATTAAGGTTTACTCGTCAGCCATCAATTGAAGTAACATATGAAGTTTAGCGTTTAAAGATTTTTTTATTGTAATTGAGCGTTTCTATAAATAGCTTATTATTACCATCTTTAACGATGATATCTCTTGGGCAAATCTCAGGACATATGTTAATCAAAGAATTTCCTCAATGTCACAAAGAGAAAAATTCTTTAACTAGTCATCTATGAGGTTCACAACTATTTAAAAGGGGGTAAATTATAGAAATTGTTCATAATATTACCTAGCTTTGTTTGTAAATAATAATGTAAAAAATAAAAATTACAATACCTAACATTTGTAGCACACCTCTTTATCTACTAAGCACATCTTAAGAATACATCCTCCATTTGTTATCCCAGACATATTCAACCCTTGATATGATCTGGGCCAACAAAGGAATTGCAAACAACTTTCACAAATATAAGGATGTCCCATAAAACCGTACTTCAGTAATTCCGTCAATGTATTCCTTATCGTCATCAAGCATCCTTTTCCTTGGAGTCCACACTTTCTCTTTCATTTTTTTTGCCATACAAACATCTTGGGAATTCACTATATAGAAGATTCTTAGCATCTTCATATCGTATGTTGCACTCCATCTAGGCCATGAACTTTGACCTCTCATTCTTTGGTTTGGATAAGACATCATCTATGGCGTTGTCATAATTCAACGCAACTGTATGTTCACCTTAAAAATGAAAGTTTAATCTTTCTACGATGCAATTCGGTAATGAATACCGAAACCTAGCATGTGCCATAAAGCTTCAGTTGTGTACACATATGTGCAATTATAGCATTCTTGAATTTAATTTACATCCCGCTCGTCTTCATTTCCACTACATGTTCTACACCAATCTGTCGTAATTCCATTTTGTCCGTTCAGCATGTTGATGTACTTAAAGAGGTATTTCATTAGTCGAGATTATTACACTATTCAACATTAATATGTGCAATGTATTTCAAAAGTAATGTTGAATTGTGTGGAACCATATATTTGTTATCCACTTAATACCATTTTTTACTACAGTTGCAGCATTATCCCTTATTTATAACATGGGTAACCATCTCCATTTACATATGTTTCATCATTTAACCACTTTGGAAAGTGTTTTAAGTACTTTTTTCTCGCATGCAAGGTGATTTTGGATTCGATGATCCACATAGTTCATGCATCATCAAGACTGATACTAAAATATACATTGAACGATTTTCTTCCGTACAAAGTAACTCGACAAACATGAATTTGTCTATTTCAGTTGGATTTTGAATCTTATCATCCTGGTCCAGAAACAATATTGTATGTGCATGTGGAAGACCTTATATTTTGAAATTTAATATTATATACCACTGAAAAAAAAGATAAAAACTAAGGAATACTATATAAAATAAGAAAATTTAATTCATAAAATAGAATATAAAGAAGTATTACGAACATGCAATTACTCATCCAAAAAATTTCATTCTTGATGTCTGCAACTAAATTGTATAATTTTAACTTTAAACACTTTCGATATATATGATCGATCTTCTGGATGTAACCCATTATAATGAACTACAGGAGTAAACTTTGGCCACATTGGATTACACGTAAATGTAATAAATATGTCTGGGTATCCAAACTTCTTGCATATAAGACCCATAACATCATAATATATCTTTGTCATAAAACATGGGTTTCCCGAATATGTCGATGGTAAAAATATATGTCTACAAACTATGTTTGATGGACTATTGTTTACTTATCAACCTTAAGGACATTTTAGTTCCTTCATATGAGAAGAAGCCTTTCAGACTTTACCACTGCCCATCCATTGACCAAAAACTAATGGAATGGTTTTCTAGATAGTAATACCGTGTCAGCTTCATCATTCCTATCAATTATACGAACCATTCTCTCATTATTAAACATACATGCTTTTTTATTGCTGTCGAGATAAGTTCAGCAGTAAGACTGCACGTCCAATTGATTTCCCTTATGAGATATATGTAATCTCCACGGGGAAACAATAAACGATTATTAAAGTGTAAGATAACATGGATGAAGCTCACTGAATGCAGTGTAATCTACCATCTCGACCTTTAACAGTCACGTCACGTTCTTCGACAACACTTCTTATGTCACCTACAATTAGAACGACAACTTTTGATGCAGATGGGAGATTATGAGTTCTTCCTAATGACTTCGTATTATTTAAAAGTTTCTTCAAATCTTTCAGAATAGAATCATCAAAATCATCTTGATTGCCTAAGTTAGATATCCCACATTAAACACGTTAATATTTAATATTATATTTTCAAAATTTTTTATTATTATAAAAAGTAAAAAAAATAAAAATTATATACCTAAAAATATTCTTTCTGTTTGATATCTAATTTTTAGTGTCAATAATATATAATTGTTTAAATTTTACTGAGCGAGAATCTTCCGATAATAAAATAGAAATTCCATGACATAGAATAATTTCCTACATAATGAATATATTTAATTACATAATATCTATAAATAAAATATTTTATGACTATTGGGTGGTGACAAATGAATGTAAGTTGTTGGCTATTTAACTTATTTCTTTGACAAGCTAAAAAGTATTCACTTTTAAGCTAATTAGATAAGTCAACTAATGTTTTGTAAAATTAGGTTGACTATTAGTTATTTATTTGAGAAAAAATAAGCGACAAATCAAAAGCTAATGAATAAGACCAACCACCGAGTTAGTCTACACATTTTGGCTTTTCAAGTGTAATAAAATCATTATAATTTTAAAGACAAATAAAAATTTTACCTAAAACTCATTTATCAAAATCTTTCTATATATACCATATAATATTAAAGGCTTCAATATATTTTGATTACATTATATACTCTTTCACTAATTTTGAAATTGCATATAATATTTTTTATTACATTATATAATTAAATACCATTTAACCTAAAAATCATTTAATACGTAAAATTGAAATTCCAGAATAAGTGTTTACTACGCATGTTTATAAGATTCCTTCAGTGGTAAAATTATTAACACAAATTCGGTATGATTATCATTACAAGAAATTGTAAGACATTAAATCAATTGGCATTTGACAAAATCTTAACAAAATTAATTGGAAACAAGCATGTGTTAGTAGAAAACAATTGCAAAAGTCTCACATGGGTGACATCATGTTATACAATAATCAGATTAATTATAAAACAAAAAATCAATACCAAAACATGGTCTAAGTGAACGTATTACAGCTGTCTTACCTATGATTTCTAGAACGTTAAGATTTTTATGCTGCGTCACAATTTTGTGGCTCTAATATATGGATTGCTACCAATTTTTTCATATGGAAGAAAAATTTTGGATCTTTACTCCTATAAAACTAGGGCTGGCAAAAGCTGACCCGACCTGCTAATCTGATCTAAAACCGATCCGAAATTAGAGGGTTTGGGTTTAGATTTTTGACCCAATTAATTAAATGGGTCAACCCAACCTGATCTGTTTATTAAATGGGTTAAGTTCAGGTTTAAACCCGAAAAAAACCTGTTCGGGTTAAGGGTCAATCAGGTCAGGTCGACTCATATTTAACCCATTTATTAACTCATTGAAAATTTTAAATAAAGTCATAAAATCATAATTCAATAATATATCAGATATATTAATATATACATCCTCCTCACTTCCTCTGTTTGCTGTTTTGTTGCGACATAAACCCTAAACATTTGTTCAGACCTACCGCCTCCTCCTCACTTCCTCTTCTCCTTCCTCTTCTCTCCTTTGTGCGATTCTGCGACCTACCGTCTACACCTTCAGACCTTCTCCTTCCTCTTCTCGCCGGCAGCTTCTTCTCTTCTCCTTCATCTTCTCTGCGGCACCAAGGTAAGTATTATTAACACATAAAAGTCCGATTATTCTTTTTTTTTTAAAGATTTGGATTGTATTCGATTTTTTGTGTTTGATTTTGATGTTCATTGCTGGAACTGCTATTTCCATTGTTGTGTTTTTAGATTTTGATGTTTGATTTTGTGTTTGATTTTGATGTTTAATTTTTTGTGTTTTTAGATTTTATTTTATTTGTTTTGATTTTATTTTTCTGTTTTGATTTTGATTTTACTCCATTTTTCTTTATTTACTCCATTTTTTGGTTTTCTGACCCAATTTTGATTTTGATGTGTAATTTACTGGTATATCAAAAACCCTAAATATCTAAAACCTAAAAACTGCGGCGCCTTCCTCAAATCCTCTCCACTCTCCAGTCTCCTGTTTGCTGCTTCTCTGTGCGACTTCGGAGTGCGCCTTCTCCTTCCTCTTCTCTGTGGCGGTACCAAGGTAAGAATTATTGATTTATTTCTTTGTTTCCCATTTTTCTGATTTTTTTTAATCGATTTTTTATGATTTGGATTGTGTTCGATTTTTTTGATTTTTCAGATTTTTCAGTTCAATCTTCCTGATCTTCAATTCAAGCTTGTACTGTGTTCGATTTTCAACTCCATTAATGGATGAAAGTATGTTATATTGTGTTCCATTAATGGATGAAGCTTGTAATGTTTTACAGTGCTAGCCATAAATTAGTTTTTATATTGTAATTTTGTAATATTGTAATTTTTGGGTCAAATGGGTCAAATGAGTCAAATGACCTGAAATATATGGGTTCAATGACCTGAAAAAAAAAAGCAGGTTAAATGGGTCATTAGCAGGTTGACCCGACCTGCAACAGATCAGGTCGGGGTTTCAATTTTTGACCCATTTAATTAAATGAGTCAGGTTAAGGTCAAGGGTCTATTGACCCATTTATATATGACCCGAACCTGAAAACGACCCAACCCGACCTGTTTGACACCCCTATTAATAAAACCTCTCAAAATTGATTCAACTCTAAAATGATATCTAAACATCCGAACAAAAGTGAGTGACAACACACTAGGTAGTCATACTTCGGAAATTTTTAATTATATTTTAACCTGTAATTATCGTAAAAAAAAAAATGAATTAAACTCGTCAATATCTTCTGTTTTCATCGTTTACAGTTCTACATTATTATTGTTAGTTCTACATCATTATTTTTAGTTCGAATTCACCATAGATTTTTAGAAGTAGTATATATATATATATATATATATATATATATATATATATATATATATATATATATATGATTTGGATCCAGTGAAAACCAATTAACTTGGTGAAGACCGAAAACGTTTAATCTCAATCGTTGGATGGAGATTGTCGACCTTGATAGACACGCGATTTTTGGCTTCACGCGCTTCTTCCTTCTCAAGTCTCTCATTTTCTTTTTTTCTTGTTTCTCTCTCTTACATCTTACCCTTGGCTTCTCTCTCATATCCACGAAAACAATTCACTGTGTGCCTTTTTCGTTCTTTTTTGTTCGATTTCATTCTTCAATCTCTCTTACTGCTATCAATTGCGATTCATCTAAATTTTTTTGTTCTTTCTATGTTCGATTTTGTTTTATTTTCGATTTTTTTGTTTGATTTCTACCTTCTTCGCAAATTAAGTTTTCGTAACTCTTGTTTCATGTTCATTTTTATGTTTGATTTTGGTTTTATTTTCGATTTTTTTGGTTCATTTTTTCCTCTTATGTTCGATTTCTACCTTGTTCGCAAATTAGGTTTTCGTACCTCTTGTTTCATGTTCATTTTTATGTTCGATTTTTATCTTTTATGTTTCATGATCGCTTTTGTTCAGTTTCCACAAGTAAGATGATAGTTGAAATCGGTATGAATTCTTTGCTTATACATTTGTGACTTTGTTGCTCATCCGAAAATGCGACTGTCTAGTTGTAAGAAATTGATTTTGCTTATGCTAATACTTGCTTTCATAATGTCCTTCATCTTTTCTTTTGTTTTCTTGATGTATATATAGTGTACATTATACTCTTTGTAATGATCAATTTTACTGTAAATAATAAACTTTTCTCATTCTTCTTTTCAAAGCTTCTTGTTCTTTGCTTCCCATGGCTACTTAGCTGTTTCAAATGCCTTTTCTTTATAACATTTTTCCCACATTATTAATGTTAATATGTACACAATTTGCTGAAGTATGTACCCTTTCTAAAAATTAAAAATAATTTGCTGAAGTATTCACCATGTTTGATAACTATTATATCTTCAAATCAGTTCTTCAATTTTTGAAAATTGTGATCCAATTGAATCCACACCTGTATTCAACAATGATGAAGAAGCAATATTAGATGTTGATAGGCTAACGATGATGATGATACTTTTGTCTAGTTGATGATTGTTGACACTTTGGGATTATATTTTTGGGATTGTAAAGGCTAACGACGATGATGATGTAAAGGCTAACAATTATAATGTAAAAGCTTTAACTACATTTGGGATTACACTTTTGTTTAGTTGAAGTCGTTTTTAAGCTTATAATTTTGTAGGCATGATGTGAAGTTTAGTATTTTTAAGCTTACACATTCTTTTATTAGAAGTCATTTTTAACAGTGTATGATCTTTCCATCTATATGTACATGATATTTAAAACTATGTATTTTATTTTAAAAGCATACATAAAATATACATAATTAACAAACTTGATAAGTATGCAAACTTGATGTAAAATTTGATAAAGTATGTATAGGCTAAAACTTGATTGTAGATATTTATTAATTCTAAGTCTTTTCTTGTCAAAACTTTTTTGTGCCTCATTGATATTGTAGATATGTATATAATATTTGAAACTTGTACACTCTTCATATAAATATTTTTAAAAATTATTTATTAAATGATATACATAAATTCTAAATTATTTAAAGACTATAAAAATTTCTCAGGTTACCACAATATTATAAAATTTCTAAATTAATTTATAATATTTAATTCATGTGTATTTCTTTTTTTCATTTGATGTTTATTTTTTCTAGTATTTTTACTTTTGTATTTCTAGTTTTGTATGTCTCGTGCGGTGTTATAAATTGGTCATATACATATAGTAACTTTAGGGGTACCTAATATGATTTCGGGAGTACATACTTTCCTATAAATAGTACACCATGTTATTTGATTATTCTTTAATTTATTTTAGAATATTCAATTGATGTGTACTTCTCTTTTTCATTTATATACTTTATTTTTTCTAGTTTTGTATGTCTCGTGTGGAGTTATGAATTGGTCATGTATATATAGTATCTTTAGCGGTACACTATATGATTTCAGGAGTACAAAAGTGTCATATTTTTCATTATTCCTTGATTATTTATAATATTTAATTCATATGTATTTCTTTTTTCCATTAGATGTTTATTTTTTCTAGTATTTCTATTTTTGTATTTCTAGTTTTGTATGCATCATGTGGTGTTATGAATGGTCATGAACATATAGTAACTTTAGGGTACATAATATGATTTCAGTGTATAATTTTCTATTAATATTACACCATGTTTTTTTTATTATTCTTTGATTATTTTATAATATTTTAATTCATGTGTATTTTTTTTTTCCATTGGATGTTTCTTTTTTCTAGTATTTCTACTTTTGTATTTTCAGTTTTGTATGCCTCGTGCAGTGTTATGAATTAGTCTTGTACATATAGTAACTTTACGGGTACATAATAATATTTTGGGAGTACATAATTTCCTATAAATAATACACCATGTGTTTTTGATTAATCTTTAATTATTTTATAATATTCAATTGATGTGTAAATCTCTTTTTCATTGATGTTCTATATTTTTTTTTCTAGTTTTTGTATTTCTAGTTTTGTTTGCCTCGTGTGGTGTTTTGAATTGGTCATGTATATATAGTAAATTTAGGAGTATATAATATAATTTCGGAAGTACATAATTTTCTATTAATAGTACACCATATTTTTTCTTTATTCTTTAATAATTTTATAATATTTAATTCATGTGTATTTCTTTTGTCATTGGATGTTTAGTTTTTCTAGTAATTCTACTTTTGTTTTTCTTGTTTTGGATTACTTATTTTTAATCTAGAACAATTTTTTGAAGATTTATGCTACTCTACCCATTTTAGTTATTTATGTTGATTTTGAGCGGTTTTGATCATTTTTAAGCATCATTCTTATGGTTTTAATGTTGACGAAGTTTACTAAGGAGATTATTTCTTGTTTGAAGATGTTTTACAATGAAGATGGACAAAAGAGTTAATAAGTGTTTAAAATACAAAAGTTTTGAGGTGAAATTTTATATATACTCAATCTTTTAGTCATAACTTCTGATAAAAATATTGCATTAATGCAAGGTTTAAGGCATTGGAAAGTAGACTTCAAGAGCTTTCTAACGGTATATTATATGTCCGATTCCGACACCCGAGCAACAAATGACGACTGTTTAAAGTTCGCCAGCTAGAAGCAAAGCAACGAGTCATCGCCTGAAAGCCACAACTTGTCGCCGCATGCAATGACTCGTCGCTCCTGATGCGACAGCTCGTCGCTTCTTCAAACTCTTATATCCCAGGCAGAAACAAAGCGCTAACTCGTTACCCTGATGTCACGAGTCGTTGCATGTCCGTCAGAACCAATTTGTGCGTTTCGACGGTTAATTTTTGGAACCACTATATAAAGTGGCGGTTACCTTTTTAAAGGAACAATTTTTTTTCTTTAGTTTTTCTGTATGGAATTTTGATTTTTCTCTTCTGTTTTTCCATGAATCTTGCTGATTGAACTCCATTGTTACACTTAATGTCCTTGAAATTTATTTTACGTTCTTCTCCATTAGTAAGGTTTCTTTAATTATTGCTTATCATTTACTTTTGCGCATTGAAATCATTCATCATCTTCATGTTTAGTACTTCAATTAACTCTTCATTCATCATGAATTACATATTTACCACCATGTCTGGTGAGTAGTTTTCTTCTTTCGGGTTAGGGTATAATCTCTAATTCAAAGCATGAGATGACAATTTATCGATTGATTGTGTGAAACTTGGGTCTATAATTAAATCTACGCTTAATGAATCTCGGTTTAAACATCTTTATTAACCTTTTCAATAAAACGGAAGTTTGAGATTAGGACTAATTTAGGATTGAGATATATTTAAGTTAAATTCCTACTAGTTTAGCCAATAAAACGGAAGTTTGAGGATTAACACTATTTTGGTCTTAAATCGATATTATTCAATAGAGCAGAAGCTTGAGATTAATTAGATCACATTTAATTATGCCAATGACTCAATTTTATACAATCATGAGAGTGATCGACTCCCATGTTAGAATTAGGTGATGCCCCACACCCTAGAGCTTGTCATATCATATTCATCTTCATATTAATCATTGTTTTAGCTTTAGTTTTTGCATCTTAGTACTAGTTTCTCAACCGCATTACTTCTTGATCCGTGTCTTGTAGTCATAAAACAAACAAATTGATTAACTCGCCTCCTTGTGTTCGACCCGCAATTACACGTCAACCGTGTGCTTGCGGTATTTAAAAGTTGCACCATTAAATTTTTGGCGCTGTTTCTGGGGAGGCGACGAATAATTCTTTTGTTTTGTTGATTGATCTACTTGTCACTTGCTTGTTGTCCCCTCTCGTAGACCCCTTTGTGTTTGAATTCTCTGAATGCATAGAAGAGCTCGATCTCTAGAGCGATTCGACCCAGAGATCGAAGCTACTGCCGTAGACTGAACGCCGAACGCCTAAGGCGACAGCAAGACCAAATGGCCAATAACGCTAACCAATCCTTTGGCCAATTGGGTGCGCCCACGCTCACCCAAACTTCCATTACATTTATTGTCAAACCCGATTTTGGTACAGAAAATTTTGAATTAAAACCTCACCTCATCCAAATGATTGAGAGGAAATAATTCGGCAGTCACCCTAGTGAGATTCCTCATGACCATATCACAGGTTTATAGAAAGGTATGACACTATCACTGCTAAGGATCTTTCCATGGAAGCAGTACGTATGAGGCTTTTCCCGTTCAACCTAAAGGATAAAGCTAAGTCCTGGATCAAGTCCGAGCCTGCTAGTATATATAGGACCTGGGAAGAACTAGCCAATGGTTTTTTGGCCAAATTCTATCCCCCACGAAAGACCTCTCAAATCTGGACACAGCAGCAGACCTTCAAGCAGCAGCCTTTTGAATTATTTTACGAGGCATGGGAGAGGTTTAAGGACATTCAACTTAGGTGTCCTCACCATCAGATACCTAATTGGTTGCTCGCCCAGTCCTTCTATGGAAGATTGTTTGATGAGCACAAGTCGTCAATTAACGCCGCATGTAGCAGCGACATGGACTCCAAGCTCCCAGATGACCTCTTGAGACTCTTCGAGACCATGGCCAAAAATGGGTTCTCATGGAGCAATGAGAGAGGCCTAGTGTCCCAGAGTTACAATGCTGAATCCCAAACCATCAAGGCACTCACCAAACAGATAGCGAATCTCACTTAACAGATGGCTAAGGTAAGCATGGTAAGCTCCTTCTCTTGTTTTAATAATGCTGCTAACTTATGTGATACTTGGGGCGTCCCAGGCCACTGTTCGAGTACGTGCCTCCAAGTTTACGAGGAGGCAAACGCATTGTGCAGTAAACCTCCTGGTGACCCATACTCTAACAGATATAATGCAGGTTATAAGCACCCTAATTTGTCCTACTCAAGCACTAATGTGCTAAATCCACAACATCAGCAAGCTCCATACCAATACCCACCGCTGTACAAGCAGTAAGCTCACCTAACTTAGCCTAGTCTCAAGTCTGAGGTTGACAACCTGCGAAACTTGTTGCGGACTCACATCCAAAACAGTGTCTCACACATGAAATTTCTCGAGACACAATTAGCTCAGGTAGCACAGCAGATCAATACTGGTACTCCTAACCAGTTTCCTAGCCAGCCTGAACAGAAAAGCAAGGAACCTAGCCAAGTAAATGCTGTGATCGAGATGGAAGGTAACAATTTGGCTGAAATTCATCTTCATGAAGTGTATTCTATGAAGCCAATTGGTGATACCAATTCTGATACTGTTTTCTTTGAATCTGTTGAATTGAGACCTGACCACGAAAATGGGAAGGAGTCTAGAGTAGCCGACATTTGACTTTATCCCTTTCCCTTAGAAGTTGGCTCAAGCCAAACTTGAGAGGAAGTATGGGAAGTTTTTTAAGTTACTCAAAGACAACTCTTTAGAGTCGTCTTTTCTAGACATGCTAGCCAAGGCACCAACAGTTCCCAAAATGTTTGAGGACTTAGTGTCTGATAAGCATGGAGGGACTATCACAGTTCCTAAGCTAGGAGACCCCAGTAATTTCAGTATTACCGTTACTATTGGAGGTGTTTTAATAAACAAAGCTTTATGTGCCTTGGGTGCAGGTGTGAGTTTGATACCATATGCATTGTATAAGAAGTTAGGAAATTGGCCCCTTATGAGACTAAACTGCAACTTGCCGACCGTAGTCCTATCTACCCTAAGGGGATTTTAATGGATGTGTCGGTGGGTATTGGACGGTCTGTGGTCCCTTGTGATGTCTTAATTGCAGATATACCCAAGGATCCTAAGACCCCAATCATTCTAGGGAGACCATGTTTGGCAACTTGTGGAACCGTGGTAGATGTTGCTAGGGGTAGAATTGTGATGGAAATAGGGGATGCTAAGCATGAATTCAATATTGATAATTCCCTTGATTTTTCTGTGTCTGTTGAATCTATGTGTCACGTATATGTTCCTACTAAATCTAGCTATGAGTGTTGATGCTTTAGACTCCTTTCTTGAAGGCGCCGGGGGGAGTGAAGAAGTAATGAGTTGGGAAGGTATTTGTGAAGAAAATTTTGATCTAACCCATGAGCTGTCGCAAGATGATGAATTTGTCAGGACACTGAGTTGCAAGACGAAAAGCCAATGCATGAGGAAAAGGAGGTGACAAAGGAGAGCTCCACACCTCCCAAGGTAATTTCTAGTGAACTTTTATCCATACGGGGAGCACTAATGTTGTCCCTAACAAAGATCACAAAAAGAAATGCTTAAAAAAGAAGTCTTGTAAGAGAAAGAAAAAGAAAAGGCTCGTTGGGGACAGTTTTAAAAGTGTTGATCTTGTTGACGATGACACTACTCGGGTAAAGTACCTAGAAAGTGTGAAATTGAACACTTGTATTGAAAGGAACCTTTTCCTTCATAATGATCTTGAGCTTAGCTGATTTTCATGGGTTAAGCTGAGTCGAGCTATAGACGTAGTGTAGATTTTCATGGGTTGAGCTGATTTTCATGGGGGGGGGGGGGGGGGGGAGAGTCTACACCTGTTAGTGTAGATTTTTATTGTTTTCCTAGTTTAGTTTTAATGCTTTCTTATATTAGGATTTTTATTGCTTTTGTTATTATTTTTGTTTTGTTTTTCCTTTTTGTTTACCCTTATCCAAAAAAAAAATTGAAAAAAAAGAAAGAAAAGATAATGCTAGCCAATAACCTGTGAAGGAGGCTAAGCAAAAAGGAGAGTGAGTGTTCATCAGCTGCTAGCATTGTTCCTCCTTTACCGTGGCGCTTGACAGGTATATTTCGATTCCTATCTCTACTCTCATCTCTTCTTATATTCTAGTTCCACCATATTGTAATATCTTGACCCACCTAGCCATCCTTAATTAGATTCTCGCGCATCATCTCTTGTTAACCATTGCATGTTATATGAGCTAAAAATTTACTTATGTATACATACAGTTGTATATTTGAATGTGAATAATTTACTTATGTATGTAGTTGTATATTATTAGTTTCTTATTATTTTGATTTATGTGTATTTGATTAAACAAAATGGTTTGTTTTTGGTTATATATGTTTTGTAATTAAAATATACATAATTTGATTACTTTAAATAATACAAAGGTTATATAGCGTTAAATAGGGTTAATTTGGGTTAACTAGGGTTAATTATATATGTTAAAAGTTGTGTATTAATTTTGTTTTGAATTAAATAATAGCACTTAGGATGACAAAAGATTGCTCTTAGATGTATGGAAGCATTGAATCGTCAGAATTTATTGAAGGCGTATTAGAATTTTGTAGTATTGCGGTTGAATATCAAGTTAGGATGGGGGGATTTTGTTTTTATTGCCCACGTGTCACTTGTGGCAATGTATCAAAGGTAGATATTGTTCATATCCTTAGGGAGCACATACTTCAACGTGGGTTTAGGCCTCAATATCATGTTTGGGTTTGGCATGGTGATGAGGGACTTTACAAAGAGAAAAGTGTTGTTGAGGATGTCAATAATGTGGCCGATGTCAATGAGGATGTAGAAGATCGTGTTGATGGGTATGAGACAGATGAAGAGAATGTCGATGAGGATGTGGATCGTGTTGATGAGATGATGGAGGGAGTCGAGCATGAGTTAGGAAAACGTCCTCGTGTTTTTGACTTAAAGGCTTTTCATAGGCCTTTGTACCCTGGATGTACAAAGTTCACCAAACTAACAGCAGTGTTGACATTTTCAACATTAAGTCAAAGTTCAATTGGAGTGACGCTAGTTTCACAATGTTATTAGAAGCGTTAGGTGAGATGCTTTCTGAGGGAAATGAACTTCCAAAGTCAACATATTATGCCAAAAAGCTCATGTGTCCTTTCAGCTTAGAGTACTAGAAGATTCATGCGTGTCCAAATGATTGTGTATTGTATCGGAATGAAAACGAGAACTTAGAAGAGTGTTCTAGGTGTGGGTTATCACACTACAAGCATAATGGGGCTCGGGATGCTAAAGCGCCCCGGGCTAAGGTATTGTGGTATCTTGAAATAATTCCTAGATTCAAGCGCTTATTTCTATAAAGAAAGATGCATTAAATTTGAGTTGGCATGCAAATAGGGTGAAGAAAGGTTACTTGCTCACACATCCATCTGATACTCTAGAGTGGAAGAGTATTGATAGGTTGCATAAGACTTTTGGGGATGAAGTTTGTAATTTAAAGGTCGGACTGTGTATGGATGGAATGAACCCATTCGACAATCTTAGTTCTCAACATAGTACTTGGCCGGTACTGTTAGTGATCTATAATTTGCCACCTTGGTTGTGTATGAAGCGTAAGTACATTATACTTTCGCTTCTTAACTCGGGTCCTAAACTACCTAGCAATGACATAGATGTATATCTTGCACCTCTCCTTGAGGATTTGAGAAAGATGTGGGATGAAGGCATTTCCGTGTTTGATGCATATGCAAATGAGGAGTTCACCTTGCGTGCAATGCTTTTGTGCATCGTTAATGATTTTCTGGAATATGGAAACTTATCGGAGTATAAGAACAAAGGGAAGAAAGCATGCCCAATATGTATCGATGACATGGAATCCACGTGGATTCATAAGTGCAAAGTAGGGTGAGGAATCCAGCACAACCCGAGGGGAGTATGATTCAAGGCACTGTGACCGATATATTCGTAACTTTATAGCCGAGTATTTGGCCATGGAAAAGTCTATTGGACTTTCCACCTCTCGACACGAAGGAAAGCTTGAGGGAAAAGGAACAATTGGCTCCAAATCGATCACATCTCCTCGAGGCAGTCTTCTACAAGCACACTTGTATGTGTGCATAATATTCCTGAAGTCCATCCTTTTTTTAATGAGCATTTACATATATTGCGCGCAAAATATCCTTGTAAAGGGGATAGGGGATTGATGCAGTTGCATAATAAGACGTTTATTGATTGTTTTCATAGTCGAGTAGTATTTGAAGAACTCAAGGGTGTATCTGAAATTGTTAAGTGATTAGCTTTTGGTCTTCGTGATGATGTCAATAAAGATGATGGTATGATGTCAATGGCTTCACAATTTTGACTAAGGGTCAAGATAAGAAGTCATCTTACCTACAAAATAGTGGGGTTTCTATTTTAGCGTCATGTACATTTTACGTGAGTGCCAAGGATCAATCGCCGGTTGATGCTAAACTGGTATACTACAGGCGAGTACATGAAATATGGGAGCTGGACTACTCTACTTTCACTATTGGTCTTTTCAAATGTAAGTGGATAAATAATAATCGACGATGCATAAAAAATGACGGCCCTTGTGGATTCACTCTTGTAGACTTAGCTCGTTTGTGTGATAGTGAGGAGCCATTCATACTAGCCACACAAGCCTAGCAAGTATTCTATATTGTAGACCCGTCTGATAAAAAATGGTCTATTGTTGTACCGGGAAAAAGAACTATCCTTGGTATAGGTGATGTTGAGGATGAAGAAGAATATGATGCTTTGGAAGACTCCCCGCCCTTTATCAATCCAAAATCAATGGATCAAGATGATGTAGATGTTGGTTATATGCGTGTAGATCACACGGAAGGAATACATTTGAATTAAGTGATTCATAAGGTATGAATTTTAAGGTTTTTTAAGCTTTTTTGGCACTTTTGCACATAACTTGGTAAGTTGCGATTTTAAGGGTTTTAAACTTTTTTGGCACTTTCGCGCATAAAGTATCTCAAACTTGATTTGTTTTGCACGAAACATGGCACAGAATGCTATTTGGTATGTATTATTGTGTTGAAGTGGTTAGAATTGTAAATCATAGTCAGATTCTTAAAATTACTTGGTAAGTTGTGATTTTAAGGGTTTTTAAGCTTTTTTGGCGCTTTCACGCATAAAGTAGCTCAAACTTGGTTTTTTTTGCATGAAACTTTGCACACAACACTATTTGGTATATATTATTGTGTTGAAGTGGTTAGAATTGAAATTAAGTTCCTATGTTCTAATATATTTCTATTCATACTCATTCAGGTACTCATTTACAATACATCTTTTCAAAGACGAAATTGTCCTCAAGATTGAGACCTTGGATAATGAGCATCATAGTTATGACACTAAAGAGGACTAAATTGTTTGATACGAGCGTATGGCTGAAGACGCTCCACCACTTAGTAATGATTATGACACTGTAGACGTTTCACCAATGGATGCTCCCACTACCACTAAGAAAAGAAAAGGGCAAGGTCCTAAAAAAAAATCTCAAATTCACAGAACCCATGCATTGGGTCAACCCAGTGGAAAATGGCGTAGGCAATATGGAAAACAAGTGGGCCTATGTATCCGCAAGATTTTGATATTGTACGCATAAAATGAGGTTCCAGAGCATTTGAAGAACTCTCTATGGGATGATACTGTGGTATGCAACTTTACTATTTTTATTCATTTAGTTTCATTTTAAAATTAATTTAATTGGCACTGATAAATATAATTTTTCTTTCGTAGAATCTTTTTTACATAGAGAACGATTAGGAGAAGAAGAATGTGTTTCTTTCAGCTGTTGCTGAAAGATTCAGAGATTTCAAATCCAAGCTAATAACTGGCTGGATCACCAAGACGCGTGTCCGTAAGACCAAAAAGGGAAAAGGGGAAACGAATGTGGAGATGAAGGTGGAGAGCAAGCACCTTCAAAGATGCCCTATGAAATATGTGGTCACACATTGAAGAATGAGTGGGAGGCTTTTGTTGCCAAAAGAACAACTCCCATTGAAGTTGTAAGTATTCCATATTACATTATAGCTTTTGATTTAAATTTACTTCTTTTGATTCAATCATTAAACAAAAATATGACATTTGATTTCTATTGATTAATTAGGAAAAGCATGGTAAAGCTTCTGAATCAGCAAGCAAAAGGAAGTTTAACCATCGCTTGCGCCCAAAAATGTACGATATAAGGCCCGAAAAGAGTGGGTGGATGTGGGTTTATACCCCAATCTAAGTTTTACCATGAACTCTGTTGCTCAAAATCTGGAGCCAACTCCCGAGCCAGTGGTAAAGGTACATAGTTTTTAAATATATAAGCACTTACTAATTTAAATTGCAACGTGTTTTAATATTTTATTATGAAGGCGACTTAACTGAGGTTGCATATGGTGTGGCACAGCCAACCAAAGAGGGCCAAACAATGCATTCCATGCCTATTACAAGTGGCCACATCAGTGTGACCGTAGAAACTATTCTAAAGGGGTTTGAAGATTTCTCACTCCCGGTTCCAATGCCAGAATGGATCCTTGAGAAATTATTAGACGCTCTAGGTAGTTTCGTCACATGGCCATATGATTGGGTTCGATTCACTACCATGGTAATAATCATTTGTATCTTATTGATTTATTTTTAATTGCATGCTTACACTAATTTAATTGTATACATTTAAATAGCAAAAGAGTCCAAAGGGCACTAGGAGAGAGATCGGTTACTCATCAAAGGTGTTGACTAGGTCAAAGTCGATGGAAATCACTCCAATTTTGACTGATACGAAGCTAAAAGATCTCTCTCAAGATTGCAAATAGTTGCACACATGTGCATCTCGCATGCGTGAGGAGGACCCAATCGTGCTAACCCTGCAGAAGGAAAAATTCTGCTTTGTTGAGAGCCCGTTTGTAATTATTAGTCCTAGTGACATTGGGCAATTTTTGAGAGGAGAAATGTTGAATGTAGCTCATATCCATGTCTATATGAGGTGATGTTCATTATCTTACAACTTAGGCATTATTGTTTAATTGTTTTAATAACCGAATTACTGACAAAAGTTTCTTATTCGTAAGTTTAGTGCGGCTTACGAGTAGCTAAATTCTTGCGAACCTCCAATAAAAATTGGATGGTTTTGTCTTGAGTCGATTTCGGGTACTAAAAGCGTAAATGATCTAGATGACGTCAAAGCATACATTGAGACTGCTTTGAATAATTCCCTTGCATCTAAACACAGGTTCATTCTGGCTCCATATGTGGAAGAGTAAGTTTTATTTTTCAAATTGAACTTATCTTTTGATTTTTAAGTTCACATAATCTCTAATTCGTTGATTTTAAATTTGCGTTTGTAGTTTGCATTGGATACTTTTGGTCATATGTCCTTTGACGAATACTGTGCACGTCTTCGACCCATTATGAAAAGCTCAAAGCCCACCTCGCAACACAAAATTCAAAGCCTTGTTGAATGCGTAATTATATATATATATATATATATATATATATATATATTACATGCATTGATATATTAATAGTTATACTTTTCCAATGCGTTTCAGTACATTGAAGACAGTGCGTGGAGAAATGGACAGCAGTAAAGGTACACAACACTATTTGATATACGTTTCATTTAAGTGTTGTTGGCACTTTCACGCATAAAGTAACTCAAACTTGGTTTGTTTTGCACGAAACTTGGCACACAACACTATTTGGTATATATTATTGTGTTGAAGTGGTTAGAATTGAAAATCATAGTCATATGCTAGAAATTAGGTGCTAAGTTTCGATTTTAAGGGTTTTTAAGCTTTTTTGGCACTTTCGCGCATAAAGTATCTCAAACTTGGTTTGTTTTGCATGAAACTTGGCACACAAATCTATTTGGTATATATTATTGTGTTGAAAATGGTTAGAATTGAAATTCATAGTCATATGCTAGAAATTACGTGCGAAGTTTCGATTTTAAGGGTTTTTAAGGTTTTTTGGCACTTTCGCGCATAAAGTATCTCAAACTTGGTTTGTTTTGCACGAAACTTGGCACACAAATCTATTTGGTATATATTATTGTGTTGAAATGGTTAGAATTGAAATTCATAGTCATATGCTTGAAATTACGTGCTAAGTTGCGGTTTTAAGGGTTTTTTAAGCTTTTTTGGTACTAACATCTATTTTCTCTTAGTCCTTTCCACAAGATTATAATACCATTGATTGCGGCTACTACACTCTTAAATACATGGACGATATCTTACAATCCGTGAAGGAGGTTGGAGTCGAAAACATTGATGCCGTAAGTATTTGTTACGTTCTTAAATTATAATATTATGAGAGATGGGAAAATGCGCGAATTGAAGGACAAGATTGCCGCGTATCTTGCTAGTTTTTATTCTTGGTAAATAATGTAATTAGTTTAGATTTAGGACTTTTGTATATGTATATTATTATATATACGATCGAGAGTGTATACATATATTAGTTGGTGATCATTGGTGATATATTGGTGATTATCATTGGATTATTACATTGTACGTTAATCATTGTTTATCACATTGTACATTAATCATTGGATTGTTTATTAATATTTAACGGAAAAAAATGCTATATGCCGTGGTTCTCCCAAAACCGCAGCATATAGTGTATTTTTGATTTTAAAAGCAAAAGACTATATGCTGCGGTTTTGGGAGAACCGCAGCATATAGTCTTACACTATATGTTGCGGTTCCAATAAAACCGCAGCATATAATGCACTTAAATGCTGCGGGTTTAAACCGCAACATTTAAAATAAGCCATCTGCTGCTATCACTAATGCTTGGGATCTAAACCGTAGCATATTATGGCCAAAAAACCGCAGCAAATGAGGTTTTTTTCACTAGTGTCTGCTTTTGTTTCTCTTATAGAACCAAAGGATATTAAAGATGCTATAAAGGAACTGGAGTCGATCTTGCAGTGCAAAGTGAGTTAAACAAGTTTGAAAGAAACAAAGTTTAGGACTTAGTTGAAAAACCATAGGATCGCACCATTTGAAACAGTCGTATTATTAATGAGATTTCTATAGTCGTTTTTAGCGCCAAATTTTTTTTATATATTTGTTCATTACTAATTAAAATTTAATTAGTGATGGTGGTAATTTGAAAATTTTTTACGATGATTAGAAACTTGTCAACTCGTAACGTAGTTATGAAGTGTAACAAGTAACGTAAATTTTGAAGGTAAAACTTAAAGTTGAGCAACTACCCATAACGTTTCAGGATAATTATAATACTTATCCGAAAACTTTATTTACCCATGTTGAGAATAAATTAAGTATTTCATAAACATATACAAGTGATTTTTAAACATGAAGTACATGTTACATAACTTGTTACATGTACAACAATTTTTACCCAAACCATAAAATATCTTTGATAAACCTTTCCTACACTATAATAGATCAATTTGGGGACAAAGATCACTTCCCAACAACTAAAACTAACCAGTTATAGCTACCCCATTCTCTTCCATTGCATGCTCTTTATTCACTTATACACATAAGCTAAATGTTCTACCCAAGACCCCCTTTTGTTCTAGTTAATGTTGGGCATCATTACATGCATGCAAAGACAAAATACAAGGGCCAAAGAAATGATTTATTCTGTAGAAAGTCAGCCCCTCCATCATCTTCATTTCACTCATAAATTGTCACTTAATACACTCAAAAACTCATTCAAACAAGGCCATCTCTAATTACCTCCAACAAAAATACTTTCATTTCCTTACAAAAAAACACTTACAAAAAGACTATTTATATGAAGTTTGTGAACATAAGAACTTCATAAAAACATTATTCATTTTATTATACTTCATCCATATCACTTTGGAGCATTCTTACAAGGTATTATAAATTCAACTTTACAAACTTTGTTCTTACAACTTACACTAGAACAAGTACATATAAAAATGATTTTTGTATGAAATCTTTCTCATAAATCAAGTATGATATAAAGATATATTTTATGACTAAAAAGTGGAAAAATCATCACTTGTATAAATCTATAAAAGTTGGAAACTAAGAAAATGTATTTCCGCAAACTTATAAATTTTCTTACGTTAAGGATTTAAGTAAAATTATGGGACTTAATTAAGTATATTTCTCAACATAATAAGTATACTCTAAATATGTCAAAAAGAATCACAAGTATTAGTGTAACAACTCCAACTAAGGAAAGTTAAGTGCATGTTAGAAATCCAAAATTATTATTGATTTTTGGATGAATGCAATATGTTTAGTTGAAGAGTTGGAGTTCGGACTTGAAGGTCAAGGACTTGAAGTTAGAACTACTTCTAAGAATGCATAGGAGCTTACGTAGTAGCTTGCTGAATATTTATATAGGCTTGGGGTCGAGGTATGTCACATGGAGTGATTTTTAATGGATTTAAGAACAAGTTAGAAAGTTTGTGTATAAAGTTGTTTTTAAAAATAAAATTCCCAAAGAGAAGTTCTTAAATCTTGAAAAATGATGTCAAAATGATAATTTTGAATATGGAATAATTTATTACATGTATTATTATTGTGGGCATCATGCATATTGATTTTATAAATTATTGTATGTTTAAAGGCATGTTTAATACTACTTTGTGAAAGTTATTGTGATGGAAATGATTATATGAATGAAAATATTTGAAATTCATTTTAAAAGAAATTTCCAGTAGCTATATGTTAAGAAAATCTCTTGGATACTTTTTGTTGAGATTGTTCGTTAAATTGATATTTTAATGGATTTTAAGGTGTTAAATACTCTTATTATAAAACATGGTATTATATGAACTCTTCATCATCAAAAATAATTAATAAAAACATATTATAATGTCTCCAAAAAGATTTGGCCAGAATATATTTAGTTTGGAATTTTTTTCATGATTTTTGAGTAATCGTTCCATTGTTTAACGATAAATTGTAAAATGGTAAAATATAAAATAATTACCAAACAAAAAATATAAAATAATTACCAAACAAAAACATATGGACTCGAAATTTTTATCACATACTCATATGGTCAGTAAGTAAAATTAGTAAATGTTTGGGAAGGTTTCATTGACATTTAAGGACCTTAATAATTTTTACTTGGTTATTAATAATCAGTAAGTGAAAAAACGATAACATATAAAATAAATACTAAACGATGTCTTTTGGACATGAAAATTTTATGAGACACTTACGTAAACTGTAGATACATGTTCAAAAATTTATATGGATTTTCGTAACCATATCTGGAGTTGAACAAATTTTATTTGGTTTCTCGGTAAAATAACGATATTAATTATTAAAAATACCCCACATGATTTTAGTGGTTATTTAAAATTATATACCCCTTAAAATAGCTTCTGGAACATCACAAAATTTTTATAATATTTTATTCGGACTCAAATAATTTTAAACCTATTTTATTCTATTTATCGATAAAATGTCTATACAAAATAATAAAACATCATACATAACTTCTATAAGTTCAAATGCCCTAATAAACATGTTGTTTGACTTCTGGAACTTTAGTATAATTTTATAAAATAAATTATTATTTATTTACTAATTTATCAAATTAATAGAAAATGTTCATTTATTAAAAGGTGTAATATTGTTGATTAAGTTTGGGTAAAAATAGACCTATATCAAAAATTTATAATTATATTAATAACCTACTTCTCCATAGTATAAAATAATTTTAACTTAGATGGTTTATAAATTTTACGGATTTAAGTCACCATTTAAAGAACGGTAAATATCTAATTGTCGAAAATAATCGTAAGATTGTTGTAAATTCGCATAACCATTTATAATCTGATGGGAAAACCTTAAATTCATTTTAAATAAGGTATTATAATGACTTGATTAATTTGGGCCTTGTTGGAGAATTAATATGTATTTTGTAAATCAATTATCGATTTTATTACCGACAAAACTATCTCGTATTTAAGAAAATAGTGTTTTATAAAATCTTTTGTCATAATGATTTTATAGACTTATGAATCATATTCTAGTTATTTTGAATGAATTTCAAAACCCTTTTAAGTTATATTTACTTTAAGAAGGATTGAAACGAAAATTTTAGTAGTTTCCTTGAAAAATCGTATTGAACTTTAAACACTTTTTGTTACGATGTATTTCCATACGTGCTAGTGATGACCCAATATAATACAAAGGTTATGTTTGATGATATGATTATGTTAAGTATGTTTAACCCATGTGAGAAATATTATGATTTGATTTTTCTAAGTCGCAAATAAAATATGTTTTGCTATATGCAAATAAAAGATGTTTATCATATGGAAAAAGTTAATATTTTTGACTTTCAAATGCTATTGAAATTACAACATATATATTATATACAAAAATAGTTTAGCTTAAATGGGGGTACATCTGCCACAGTAAATGTTGTGTGCATGATTAAACGGCTCACCAATGCTGAGCGTGTATTGTTCACAATACCATTGTGTTACACTTGCCGGACATGTCGCGAACGGTAGATCGACTACCAAACGAGTCATAGGATGACTCACAGAGTACCCATGTAAACTTATGATATGAGTTTGAAATTGATTTGGATCCATTGAGATATTATGATTTATGATGAAAAAAGAGAATTTGAAATGACTATAGAGCCATTGAACTGGGTTTGAATGATCATATGATTTATCAAATGAAAAAGCATATTTCAAAATGAATTTACTCAAATAAAAAAGGTTTTAATAACTTTTTTGACGAACACTAGTATGTTTATACTCAACGATTTTGCTGATACTATGCTTTGTATGTTTTTCCAATGGTTTTCTTTCTAGAGTAAACCCCTATGGCACCTCGACGGAGAATGGATATGCAAGCGGAAGATGAACTCGAGATGGAGTATGACTCCCCTTTTGTTTAGATCTCTTTATTGTATTTGAGAGACTATTAGTTTAGTTGTTTAGATTTAGACTAATTTAAGGTTGTAATTTGAACTTTGGACTTATTTCGATTTGATTGTAATTTTCCTATATTTTGGACAGTTAAGACTTCAATTATATTGCTTTGGTTTGGTTCAAGTATTATACTTGGATATTGGTTTAACCTTTAAGTAACCCCTTAATTCTGTTGGCAAAAGTAAGCTTCCGCTTGATTAATACTAAATTCCAGTTAGTGTTTGCCTTCATAATTCGAGGTGGGTACACCATTATAGGAACTAGATGGATCTTTCGAAACAAATTAAATGAGAATGGAGAGATTATAAGAAACAAAGCAAGGTTTGTTGCTTAGGGTTATAATCAAGAGGAAGAGATTGATTACGATGAATCTTTTGCACTCGTTGCTAGATTAGAATCTATTCGAATTATGCTTTTTTTGCTTTGTACATGAACATAAAATTATCTCAAAATGGATGTTAAATGTGCATCTTTAATTGGCTATTTACAAGAAGAAGTCTATAATGTTAAACAACCCCTTGGATTTGAAAATGCTAATTTGCCTACTCATGTATTCAAATCAATCAAAGCATTATACAACTTGAAAAAATCTCCAAGAGCTTGGTACGATAAACTTAGCTCATACTTGAGAATAACTGTTTAACAGGTAAAATCTATATAACACTTTTTATTAAAATTTATGGTAAAGATATTCTTGTTGTTCATGTGTATATTGATGATATCTTGTTTGAAGCTAATAATGATTCTTTATGTAATAAACTTTCTATGATTATGTGCAAAGAGTTTGAAATGAGCATAATGGGAAACTTAACATTCTTTCTTTGACTTTAAATAAAGCAAAAGAAGAATGACATATTTATTTGTCAAAGTAAATATGTTAGAATTCTTTTAAGAGGCATAATATGAACAAGTGCAAAAGTGTGTGTGTAGGGGGAGTAATTAAATACTAGCATGTGACTTAAGGGGGAGTAATTAAATACTAGCATGTGTGTAGGAGGAGTAATTTAAGTAATTACTTATATATTTGCATCAATATTTTATGTAAAAATTTTTGTGATTATAATGTATGTGAAATTTACCTAGCAAAGTGTGTCAGTTGCTGTGTTTTAAATCTTTCTCAGAATTGAAAATTATTTCAATTTGTTGGTACAACATCAAACACACATAAAAATAAAATTAAATTGTTAAGTGTCTTTAATTAATAAAGAACACTTGATAGTCTTGGCTAAATACTTAGAAATGATTTTAAAATGGTCTTGAAACAATGACTAGAAAATGGTTCATGAATCTAGTTCCACTCTAATTATTATTTGGATGATAGTTACTACAATCATAATTACACAATTCTAAAATCGTCCCTTCACGCCAAAGAAATTAGATTTCCCATTTCGATCATTTTCTGATTTCCTTACCCATTTAGTGTAACAACATGAAGCTAACTAGCTTATTATACAAGATTATTTTGAAATAATGTGGAAGCTTAATACTTATACAGGATTATCATGTTGATAATATAATCAATCACTCAACTGACTATATTATCCACTAAACATCTATCAAAAATTTCAAATATCAAATTTTACAACGTTTTTGAAATGATTGATAATACAAAATTTTCTTACTATGGTAATCTCATTAATATGTTATTATTTCAATAATTTGTTTTCTCGTTAAAATATATATATTTTGTCAATTAAATAATATTTGTCATATTTATACGTACTAGCACGACTTAACTTGTTGCAAAATTGATTATACATACACTTAAGGGAACTTTACAAATGAAACAATGAATATGTATTTAACATTCGAAAGATTATAACATTATTTGCAAACCAAAAAAATTATCTACTACAAATTAATGATATAATATATGATGCCAAAACTGGGGTTCTCAAAAAATTATCAATAACATACAGTATAAATAAAGTTTTATGTTTAGATAATTAAAGTCGCAATAGCAACAGACACTAAACTCAATAAGCTAGTAATACTGCTGCAAGTTGCAAAATTTTCGGCTGGTGCATCTGCAGCGGGAGATGATGAAGCAGGGGTGGTGAGATTGCTTGAGGGAGAGGTAGGAACATCGGTTGGGGTTGAAGGACTGGTGGGGTAAGTCGGTGCGGTGGTAGGGTTAACGGCGGGAGCAGCAGCAGGGGTTAAAGCAGTGGGGCTTGAGGCAGTTGCAGGAGTGGGTGTGGTTGTGGATGTGGCGGCGGGAGCGGTGGAAGGAGCTCCACCAGCAGGGCTTGGGGTGGTAGCGGGACTGGAAGCTATACGAGCAGGAGCAGGAGCTGAGGCGGGAGTGGTGGCTGAAGGGCCAGTGACCGCGACAGAGAGCTTTTGGTTGGCAGCACAGTGTCCGGGAACGGTGCAAATAAAATAGTGGGTCCCAGCTGTGGTGAGAGTGATGCTGGCAGGAGAAGTTGTTTGGACTTGGCCAATAGTGTTCGTGGTGCCACATGCATCGAAGTTGCTTTGTTCACTTGGGCAACTGTGTGAGCTCTTGCTGGAAAATTAAACACTGCCATTTCAAGAAATAGTATATTTGTTAGAAAAATATTATTTTGTTTGTAAAGTTCTTCATGGCATCACATAATCACAAATTTTGAGAAAACATCTCTAATTCGGCTGATCTAAAAAGGAAAAACTATAGAATTAGTTTTTCAGTAGGCATTAAGAATATTGTAAGTATGCATTTGAAATATTGTAAGTACTTAAGTACTTACTTGGTGCGCATTAAGTATATTGTAAATTGACATTAAAGATAATATAAGTAGGCATTAAATATATGGTAAGTAGGCTAGTAAGCTAAGTATCTCGTTAAGCATTATGTAACACTCCGAGATTTTAATAACGTAATTATTTAATAGTTTTAATAACTTTTAAAGATTTTACAATTATATTAAATGATTTCTGAATTAGTTTTAATAAATTTCTTTCATATACGAATTTAAATGTTAACTTATATACATATATTAAAAATATAGTTACGATTCACAAATAAAGAGGTTCAAATCAAAATAATTATTTTATTAAAATGTGTGAGCCCACGAACGTGAGTATCTTAGTTGGGTTTCGCAAGAAAATGAATCGAGATAAAAATAAATAAATAAACCTAATAATAAATAAACAACAACAACAACAACAACAACAACAACAACAACATAATAATAATAATAATAATAATAATGATAATAATAATAATAATAATAATAATAATAATAATAATAATAATAATAATAATAATAATAATAATAATTATTATTATTATTATTATTATTATTATTATTATTATTATTATTATTATTATTATTATTATTATTATTATTATTATTATTATTTTTATAGTAATAACAAGGATAAAAACCCATGAAACCCTAAATGCTTAAGGTTAGCCGTCAATCCCATTCCCTCTCTTCCCTCTCTCAATTCCTTTCCCTCTCACTCACGGTTCAGCCCTCAAACAACCAAGCAGCTCCTCCTTTCCACCGTGATCACCACCTGCAGCAAGGCCACGCCTTTTTCTCCCCCACGCACAGACACGGTAGCAGCAGCTGGTTCCCAACATGTTGTGTTGCTGCCGTCAGCTTGCTCTCCCCTACTGCCATGAAGGCTGCCGCCACCAGCAGCCACAGTCCAGCCGCGTGGTATCCTCCACAACTACCTAGTCTTCACTCCCTTTTTTTTAATTGCCCCATTGTAAGCCTCTCAAGTTTACTCTAAGTAATCTTCCTAGTATCTAATTAGAAGTTTATAAAGGCTTATGAGTTTGGTGTTGATTTTGTGTTAATTTCATTGAATCTTGTTATGGGTAAGAATTTGATTGATGATTTGAATGTACTTATGAATTGGGTTTTTGAAATATGAATGAAAAGTGTTGAACTTTGTATTATTTTCATTGAATCTTTTTATGGGTAAGAGTGTGTTTGATGAATTTAACATATTTATGACTTAGAGTTTGAAGTATGAATGAAAATAATGGTTGTGTGCTATTTTGATGGTGTCTTAGTACATGAGTAACTTTATTTGTGTTGAATGTGGGAGTTTTGTTAGGCATGGTAGTCTTAATTGGCCTTGTTGAAGTAAAAAAGAAATTATTAATGTTGATTACAAGTAATCTCGTTAGGTTATCAAAGTTATAATTGAATGATATTAGTAAGGCCATGAACATAGTGTCAACTTGTTCAGGATTATTAAAGTTACTTGTTATGATGTCTTGATTTTAGTTCTTTCTAACCTTAGAGGATATAATAAATGATATTGCAATTCGATAACCTTAAGATTCGTTCTTGTCATCATATTAGCACTACACTAACATTGTGAGACTTAAGTGTGAATCGTCGTTTTATTTTAAGATAATGTGAATTGTTATAAATCAAAGTTAGATGGTGTAATGAAAAACTTGACATAATCCTTTTATTCTTTGTTGTTGATGGAAAGACTTGTGTTATTGTTGAATTGACTATTATGCTTGGTGTTGAATGGGATGCGTATGTGCTAGAAGTAATTGAAAACTTGTCGTGAATGGTGATAGTGGTTACTTTGAATTTTAGCTGGTATGACAAAGTACTTAAGGGAACTTATTAGTTTTATTCATAACTTATATAGGTGCCCACTTCATAAGAGGAAAGTAGAACCTTAGTCAGGTGATTTTTGTAACTTGTGGTCATGCGGTGACGCTTGCAGGTACGTACGCGCAGTAATTAATTATCATATTCATCGTTTCAAAGTATTATTCATAATTCATGATTATATGCATCGTATTAGAATTATAGAGCGCCAGAATATAGACCATCCTAGCGAATAGTCATAATAGTGATATAGGCAAGTAGAATGAAAGCATTAGGAGACTATGAGAACAGATTTCTAAATAGTAGAGAACGCACCATGGTTGTGTGTGGTATCGAAGTGATTTCCTACTTATTGAGCCTTGATTTATGATTAGTTGGCAAGACTCAACTGGATTATGTCCGGTTGATTTAGTAGTCCCCTAGGTGAGGTCCGACGCGACCACCGTAAGGGGGTATGAGCATGCTTGGGTCATTTGGTGCCAGGTGGCCGATACCGCCACTTGACCGAGGTGTTACCATGCGGGTCCTGCAAAACCCAATATGGTGGTCTCTTCACTGGTTTATTACCCCAGTGTGTTAGTTTTTCTCGAAGGTAGGACCCGAGAGGGTCAGCTGGAGGGAGCATGAGCTCATACTTTTCCATGGGCGCCGGGTGGCCGATAACGCCCTTGGCCGTGTCATTATGCCATGAATAGAGAAAAGATCCACTACCTTTGAATATACTTCGAGAGATTAGTAGTTTGAAAGAGAAATTATGAGTAAATAGAGGTGTTTTAACAGATGAGTAGACTCATTATTTCCATACTATATCTTTGTCTATAGTATTGTTCCATGACTCTAATTGTTATAAGTTCATTAATTACTGACGTGTATGCGTTTTTTGTTGTTTGTTCATCACTCTCTATGATGTTTCTGCTATGACACATCTGACTATGGTCATTATGTTAAGCAGCAGGAGGATCGTAGCTTGACATGACAGGTATAGGAGCTTCTTTTGGTGTGCATTGGGGAAAAGAGCGGAGTACGATCGTAACAATTGTGTACAAGTTGCCTAATGCTTGTAGCTTTTATATTACTTGTAAAGTTTTATTTTGGGATTGTATAATTTCTTCCGTATGGAGTCGTATGACTCCTTGTATGATCCATAGTTTCGCTGCATAGTTTTTGGATGTATAGTACTGAGAATACTCCTTCGGTATCCGTCAAATCGATGCGTTAACACTGGAACCAAGATCCTTGTTAGAGTTGATGATTCAAGAAGCCGACGATGGTTCATTCCGTAGTGACGTATTTTGAAAGGCATTAAAGCCTTAAATTAGTTTAGTTATGTTAATCATTTATATATCCTTGTCACACCCTCAGTTTTAACCGAGATGCTGCCAAAATTTCCACTTACCCACCTTTTTAATTAATCTTTAGCTTTTATTTTATTACCTTCCCTTTTCTTTTTATGTAACACCCGAATTTCCTCCCTTCCTTCACTATTTCTGGTTTCGTTTAAGGGGTTGGAAATTCAGGGGTGTTACACATTAAGTATATTGTAAGTGCGCATTATAATGTAAGTAAGAATAAGGGATACAGTAAATGGACATTAAGATTTAATGAGTTGGGTCTGAAAGAAGGTCTCTCAGGAGATCGACTATTACATAATTATTACATGATCATTACATGATCGTAATTGGTAATAGTTGTATGGGTTTGGGTGTAGTTATGTTAAAAGAAATACCAACCCATTGGTTAACTTGGTTGTAAGCAGAGGCGAAGTCAGGATTTTAAATTAAGGGGTTTAAATAGTCGATATACTAGAAATTACTTACCAGTGTCGGTAATTAGGCTATCCGGAGTAGCTAACCGCCTAAGGCCCCCAAAATAAGAGGCCTCAAATATTAAATGGTGTTTTTCAGGCCCGATTCTGAGTAGCACTTTTTAAGTAATTTGTTTGTAAATTATTTGTATATTTGAAAAAAATATAATGTTATAATACATTTTGTCTTGAATTATTTTTCTTGAAGAGACTACTACAAAAAAGGGAAAAGAGAACGCCTCAAATATGCCTAAGAGAACTCCTCAGGAGCGTTCTCCATGTCACAGTTCTCTTAGCCTAAAAGAACGCCCCTTTCTTAGTGTTTTCTTAAGTAAAATAAAAGAGAACATGTGGAACAAATAGGCGTTCTCTTTTCTTCACATTAAAGAAAACTTGCACCTTATGGAGGTGTTCTCTTTGCTACTTGTAAAAAAATCTACAACCCCACCAAAGAGAACACCTGCTTTAGGGAGGTATTCTCTTTTCCCTTACCAAAGAAAACTAGCAATTACTGGAGGTGTTCTCTTTGCCCCTGCCAATAACTACTAATAAAAAAGCCGTACATCTGCAATTTCCTTTTATTTTTAAGCCACCATTTATATAACAAAAGACCTATATTAATAAATAAAAATACCAATACGATATAATTTGTACTAATCCATATATACCATTAAATATACGCGTTCATACATGCTATACCAACAGCAAAAATTATAAATCATTTCATCATATAATTAGACTAGAATTCAACTATACAATTATCTTATTCCAAAAGTCAAATATCATCAAAATTCTTCATGAATTCTAATCTTTAATAATTTCCATTGATATGATCTTATAACACATCATCCAAATCTTTTGCTTCCTTCTCCAATTTTTGTTGCCTATGTTTGACAACGTAAGAAATCCATAAATCTCGAACTTGATCAATGCTCTCCTGAGAATAAGTTGAAGGAGCCCCAGGGGAAAACTGCAAGACATTAATAATTCATTAAAATTTTACTAACCCAACTTATTGCAACAATATGTGTCAAATAACAAAAATTTGAGCGAAAATTTCGGCAGAGTCTCCTTTGTATATAGGACAACCCCAAATTGGGAAACAATGAAATACATCATAACCTGTCTCAATAACTAATCAAATAATATATTCCAAAAAAATCAACTGCCCATAAATAAAATATGTCAAACAAATGTCAACTTTGAATCACACTCTCTCAATCTATAATACTTCTATTAGTGGTGATTTAGAGGCTTGTATGCAGTCAACTAACTCTACTTTTGGTAACTATCTTGCTGCTAGAAACATCACAACAACATGTAATCATCAGACCTATAAATTGCAGCCAAGAAAGAGAAGGTGAACATTGATGCCGAAAATCCAATCCATCAATATTATATCCAAATGTCATTGTGTTTCAATACCAATATCATAATGTTTGATATAAATTTTTTACGAATACTTACCTCCTCCAAAATCAATTGTTGCCTACTTTCAATAGTCTCAAGCATATAACGGCATACATAATATCCACAGTATTTGGCGTCTTAAGGTTGACGAGGACACTATTACAGGAAATCAAAACAAACAAACGACGAAAAAATAATTAGAATATAGAATTTGTCATAAGTTTAGAACATGTCTAAACAATAAAAAAAATTACTATAAAAGAACCTTACTTTTAGTTAGTTCAAACCAACTTTAGGATTCTTTTTAATTTTTTTGAGATCCTTTCGATGGACCATGCTAAACTTCACAAGCCTCATAGTCATTTACATATAAAATGATTAAATAGATAGAACCTAAATAATATATCAAAGTAAAACCATTTACGATGCAATAGTATAGTACTTACTCATAAATAATTTTACGAGCATTTTCACGCACTTTATTTTCCACACCAGTAGGATCTAACCAATAAACCAATCCTTCCATGAACTAATAATTGCCAAAATCCAATGTTGACTACACAAAGATAGCATTCATACTTGCAAATCAATATCACTAAAGGGGATTCTTTTGATGAAAAAAAAAATTATTATTATAATAATATAAGACAACCACAAAAAAAATTTTGTCACTTACTTTTCGTAATAAGGTGCCATGAATAATTGGTTTTTAGTCTTAGCATTATTACATGCGAAAATGCTAGCCAAGTAGTTAGATTGATCCTTTATTTCTCTATTGGTGATAATGGAGAAAGCATATTAGCATCACAAAAACCATACATTCCGGAGATACCTTCTTCTTGACAAGATTCACTCAAATACCTTGTAAATCATAAGAAAAATAAATTAATAAATAAATTATAACTTTAAATATAAAAAATAAAAAAATGGAGTTTTAAGTTACTGACTTCATAAAATTTGAAAGGTGCCCTACTCCTACTTCTCGTTGATAACACCAATCAAGCATGTCTATGTAATCAATGTCAACAGTATGCTTATTGCGGAACACATAGTCTGGTATTTCTATATCGATTTGCTCTTCACTTTTTCTCATTGCTAAAGCTTCAAATTTAAAACTTTTTACCAAGTTTGTGGTCAGCTTGGCACGATCTTTATCAGTGATTTGGTACTTCTGATTTGATGATGAAATTGATGAAGGTGATTTCGGATATGGTGAGATGAGTTTGTTTCCATCATCTTGCTGTGCAGCTGCGTCCTTAGTTTGAAAATAGGATGAAGGTGAATATTGAGATGCTGAGATGGAATTGTTTGCATCTTGCTTCTATGCATCCTTAATTTGAAAACAAGGACATAATAACAATTAGTTTGCAAAACATAATATGAATTATGTCTACAAACTTATACCATGCTACTAAGGAGTACTTACACTGGGAAATGGGAAGATGAAGTGACACGGCCAAGGAATAAAAGATTTCTTAGCTAGACAAACTAGTGTCATTTCCTCATTAGGATATGGCAAAAGTGCACTAGGCTTGATATCCGTCTGAATATTGACTCGATAATGACCACTTGGCATAGGGGCCCCATGATTCTTCACAATTTCTGTTGCTTTCGGTATATAAACCTGTGCCATGGCAACCATATCTATCCCTTCATCTCCTTCTAGCCCCAAGTAACAATCATTCCATCCCTATTCATCATGAAACATTTATAATCATATAAAGTTAGTAGTTTAAAATTATTATAAATTTAATCTATCATTATAATACAAAGTAACATATTTATTTAATCTAAGTAAAACTCTCATGAATAAGGATATACCTCAATAAAAGGAGAAGTTTGAAAATTGTAAGGTGTGGGTTGCGCTTCGGAATCAGGCAATTGAACAACATATGGTTCACAATCATCAATGTTAGTATGACGATCTTTTATACCTTGTTCATGAACCTGTTCCTTTTCAAATCCATGCTCCTCACTATTATCATGCTCTTCATTTGTAATAAATTCTTTCGTTGCTTCATTGTCAACAATGTCACCACCACTACTAATTACAAGTTCAAATTGCACATCTTGAACTCCTAAACTTGCAAATGGCATAAAACTCGATCCTTTTCCGCCATTACCACTTTTTTCTTTTTGTCCAGTAGAATCACTAAGATGGGAATCAGACCCAAAATCCTTACCACGACCCATTCCCTGGCCAACACAACACCAAATTTTGTCATGAAGTCACACAATTGCTCCTGATTCAATTGACAACACGTCATTATAAAAGACATCATATAATTCTGCTTTTTCTCCATGCCCATTATTTTTGTGTTCATACGATTGATTACAGAGTGTAATTCTTTAGGTGGTGCTGGTTTTTTGAAGCCAAAGTACTCCTTATTTGTTATGCCTGATCCAAAGGCTCTTACACAACCACCATGCTCTTTTTTCGTAATAACTTTTGCTAAAATGTCATTTCTTTCTTCAACAACTATCTCTCCGTTATTTTGTTGAACTTCCAATGCTTGCTAACATCAACAAACAAAAATAAAATGCATTGTGAAAAATTGGTGTTAACATAACATTTAGCAAAATTGCAATGGGTTTAGCTCTTACAATTTCCTTAGCTATTGCTAAATCGGATGGATTCTTAAAGGTAATAACTCCGTCTTTCACATGAGAAAGAGCTCTTATCCAAGTCCAATGCCTAGGAACTTGATCAAGATGAACCCCTTGTTCATCTAGCTCTTTTTCCTACATTTGGAGAAAATAGTATTAAATAGTTGTTTGATTTCAACAAGTTAAATCAGCTTGTTTTTTTGTGGATAAAAGTGAGACTTACAAGCTCTTTCTCAAATGGTTGATACCCAAGTCGCCCTCCTCAATAGCCAGATGTCTTCAAATTTGCCTTTTTTCTATTAGTTTCGCTCACTTCCTTCGCCAAAAGTATAAATCACTTAAATATGACTATACACTTAGTTATCAAATGGATTGAGTAAACTGTAGAAATAACACTAAAGTGGATCGAGTTGATTGTACAAAAAACACTAATCATCATGCATATTATTGTCAAATGAAATTTATCCTAAAGTTACTGTCATATATTCACTACAAAAAACACTAACCTTGAACTCCTTGGATGTACAATACTTGATGAATTTGTCCCAATCAGTTTGAAGTATCCACGGATAATCCTTTGGTGGCTTTTCTCTCATGCATTCATATAAACTACAAGAAGAATTAATTAACAAAGAAAAGGCATATGTCTACTATGTTATCATGTTGGTCATTAGCTAGGCAATACTAGCTGCTAAGTTATGGCATGTTATACAAAGGAGAAAAACCTAAGATCAATCAAGCAAAGAAATAAACATAGGAAGGTTAACAAACCATCAAGAATCAAATCCAAAACTGGTTACAAGAGCATATATTGCTGTCAAAATAGCCCTGTACATGAAGAACATGAATAAGTTATTTGTCTTTCTCTCTGTTTGACCCAGAAGCAAATACATACCACAAAACAAGACAAAACATAATTGCACATCAAAACAAAATAGAATGTGAAGCAAAAAAGAGAAAATACCGTTAAACATCACAGAATTCCCTTGAGACTACTCAAGCTAATTTAAACATGAAGAACACAATATATGCATCAAAACGTCATTGAAGGGAAAAGATTTCAAAATTTAATCTACTTCCATTGAATCACAACATTTTCAAAAACTAAGGTCGTGAGCAACCCAAGGGATTTTTTTTTTGTTTCATTGTTGCTGCACTTTATTGTTTTTTGTTCCGTTATTGTTAAAATAATTTTCAAATCATATAAAATTATGAAATATATTCAAAAAAGCTCTCCATTCATAATGCACCAAGTGCAAATCAAACCACATCCATATTGCTACTACATTCAATGGAAACACAAAAATTTAGCCCAAAATCAATCCCTATTTAAGCCATAATCGTAAGCAATAAGAAATGAAAAAAATCAACATATTCTGGAGACTAGAATGCATCTTTTCAGGAACTACTTTTACTTATTATGCTACACAAGTCTTAAGTGCATAGTAGACTTTTACTCACTTTGATTACATTAATTGTCCGATTTTGTTTCTATACTTCATATAAATAAGAACTGTACTTGGTGTTCCAATTTACTTATGTATATTATAATATGAAACCAAATAAATGTGAATCTTTGGCTGGATCAGAAATGGATAGACTAATTCTACATTAATATCCACATGCTAATCTTCAGTGTGGATTCTTAAATTAAATGTCTCATCATTTTAGGTTACTACCTTGAATATTGTTCGATTGGCTATCTATTTCCTATGTGTAATCTAAATGCTACTATTACTTTATGAAGTTTGAGTTTTAATTCTTTAATTTTACTTCTCTTTGGTTATTTTGAACTTAAATAATACATTCTAAAGCAGAGCCGCCTTGAAAAATTTTGGGGCCTGTGCAAAATTTTTATTTTGAGTCTTATTTATAGTAAATATATTTAAAATCTTGCATAAATGCTTAAGCAAGTAAAGGATCGGACAAATCAAATGATCATCACTTACCTTAATGTAAAGTTTACGCATCAAAATAGTTTGAATCCGAAAGACTCCATTTTCCAACCCAATTCCTAATTTCTACATCAATTGCTTCTACTCCCACCAAAACCTAACATAATGTAACACAAATTTCTCCAATGCCAATTTCCAAATATGAAAATTAAACTATTCAAAACCTATAAAAATCAAATCTTCAGGATTCGAACTAAAAACATTGAAGGAAGGACCCATGAAGGCAACACAAAAATCTTCAGGATTAAAAAAGAAACTAAAAATAATTTAGGAATTGAAATGAAACTAACAATCAATAAATAAAAATACCTATAAATAAAAATCGATAAAAAAAAATAAATTTGGAATTGAAAAACTATTGCTCTACAATCGTGAACCCAGAAATTCAAAGAAAAAAAAAAGAAAAAAAAAAAACTTACCAGCCGTGGGTTTGATCGCTACGGCGTGGCGGCAAGCGTTCCGGTATGCAGAAGGCGGCAGAAGCTCCGGTGTGCAGAAGGCGGCAGAAGATCCGGTGTGCAGAAGGAATGCGGTTTTACCAACCGTGCGTGGGTTTGTGAGGGAAATAGATTTTCACTTTGTTTGAGAGGGAATGGGATTTTGGGCTGATTTGAGAGGGAAATGAAAAGAAAAATGGGCGTAATTTTGAGACAAAGATTCGAATCTCGTTGCCAAAAATTATTAGTTAGAGATTTGCAACGACTTTGTTATATCTGTATATTAATTATTTTTTGCAATGATATATATATTTACGAATTATTTATTTAATTTTAACAATTAAATTTTTCGTTGCAAAAAATAAAGTTATATCGAAAAATTATTTTAAGTGGTGGGGAAGTTAATTTTTTTCTTATGGCAACGATTATTAGCAATAACAACAAATTTTGCAACAACTTGTTTTTTCGCAACGAAAAAAATATAGTCCCAACAACAATCCAGAAATTCAACGAAAAAAATAAATTTTCATATTATTTTCAATTTGGTGGTTTTTTGGAGTGAAATTTTTAAGAAAAATTAAGAGAACTACTAGAAAATTAAGGAGTTCACTTTGGTCAAGTTGTGGGTCAAAGAGATTAACAAAGAGAACTGCTATATTAAAACATTGTTTTCTTTGGTCTAAGAGATCTCTTTTCTATTTAGGAGTTCTCTTTATACATGTTCCATTTTCCCTTTTTTGTAGTAGTAGGAAAAAAGTTTATCTTTAATGTAGTATAGGGTCTCATTTTAAAAGAAATCGTAAAAATAAATAGGGTCTCCAAAATTTTTGCTCCGCCCCTATTATTTATTAAAAAAAGTTATGAAAATTTTAAAATCATATAGACTTAAATGAACTTGGATCATAGTAAAATTATACACAACAAATAGAGTTGAAATTTTCCTATTATTATCCCTTTTGAAAAACTAGGTGCTTTTGACTCCATTATTCGCCGATTAAGTCTCCAAAAAAATACTGCTATTAAAATTAAGATAACAAAAATATAAACACACACTAAAAAGGATAAATGTAAGATTATGAAAGATATAGTGTAATTACATTATAATATAAATTTATTAGTTTGTTAAAAAGAATAATAGTTTGACTTTGGATTTAATCCCTTAACCTTATGTTACGAATGTATTACTCCAACCACTGAGCTATGGTAATTTTTGTTATATGTTTGTACTATGTAAATTATAAATCATATATTAACAAGGGGGACTAAAGCAAAAAATACAAAGGATCGTAATTTCGACAAGGTTCCTCGGCTGCCCATGTAGCTTCGCTCCGGGTTGTAAGGTGAAATTCGGGTTTAGCTTATTAAAATATATATAAATGAATTCTTTTCTGTGACCTTGATTTATGCTAATTGATATATCAGTGCTAATCTTAAAAACATTATAACAATTAAAACTTCAAATTAAGTCTTTTAGTAAAATTGATGAACCAAGATCTTTGTTTGTAAATGAGATCCTGGTGACATAAATATGTTGAGCGAAACATAACTTTCTTTAATTATTATTTGTATGATTCATTTGGTAAAATATCCGAACTATGCACGATTTAATTAGTCAACTATTACGAGATATAAAAACATAGAGAGCGTACTTATTTAAGTAAGAGAGTAATATCCATAAAGAATAAAGGTAATGTAATACGCTATGCCTAATAATGCCACAATGGGACATGAGTAATGTAATTGGGTTTCGTTGATTAAATTGTAGAAATTAGTAAAGTCAAGAAAAGAAAGAAAGTCAACATTTTATTTTATTATATGGTCTTGATTTTGTTGGTTTTTTCTTTTTTTTTTAGATTTCAAATGTACCAATCAATGATTTAGTCAAAAATGGTGGAAGTCCAAACTAAATATATGAATAGAAATTGAATACATTTGTAGAAAAAGTCAGGAGATGCTTCTTATGATAGTTTTTAATGTGCAAACGTTTAAAATTTATAAGTTCTACTTCACAACTTTTACTTTTATATTGAATATTACCTTCAATAAAAGTATAAGTAGAATATGAAGATAATACATATGATGCTAAAAATTATATGTTAGCAAGAATTAGATTTGTCTTAATCAAAGTACCGCTTTTACATGAGCAATTTCGGTTCAATTCTCGTTGTCTCCCTCTCTAGTCCTTTATCCCCTCAGCCTACCATTATTATCATCGTTATCATACATTGTGTATCGCACACGCCGCTCATAGAATCATAATCAGGGTCTTAGGAGGGTTGCTACATAATAAACCTTTCCCTTATCAAATGATATTATGAAGAAAGAGAATCTCAACTCGAGAAATACAACCAACTAAAAATAAAAGGTAACATAAAAGAAGACAAGTAGAAAGTACCAAAACAGGCAAGTCAAGACAAGTAAAAAAGCTAATGACATAAGCTAAAGATGAATTAATAACAAACAAACTCGCACAAGCAATAAAACATGGGAATGATCACTACCTATGTTATAGAACCAAATTTGGTGTCTACAAGTAGCTTTACATCTAGTCCAATGTTCATAGAGGTGCACATCATACCTATCAATCCTAATTGGCTTCTCCCACATTTTCTTGAATTTAGAGCGACTTGTCTTAACATTAATTGTGATACTTTTCACCTTTCTCACAAGTATGTTCGTGCTCTTTCGCTGATGCATAAATCATCTCAATTTACTTTCACGTATCTTTGCAGAGATATGTGCAACCCCCTAACCTCTCTTAAAATTTGATTCATTATCTTAACTATCTTGGTGTGTCCATGTATCCACCTTAACATTCGCATCTCTACTAGTTCCATCTTATACTCATATCATATGTCTTTTTAACTGACCAACACTCTTATACCATATACCAAGGTGGGTTGAGTGACAACTCTATGGAATTACCTTTTAGTCTAGCTAGTCGGAAAACTTTTATGTCACAACAACCTAGTTTGGTGTATTACATATTTATCAATCTTCTCATAGCCCTATACATACTGATGGAAATGGATTGGACTCGAACTCGAATTTAATGTTTTCCAACTTTGCTCGCACTAAGATTCTCGAACCTCCAATTAAGTCGAATTATGACCTCTTTTATTAGAATTGTTAATAATATAACAGTATGTCACTTCATAAGAAAAACTTTCAAATCAGTACCTATTTGTGAATTTTATTTAAAATAAAAATATATTAGCTTTGGTATGATTATATATAACTTATATTACATTGATTTGTGTATTTGGAATGTTTGGTATTCAAATGGGTTTTGAGTACGATATTTTGTATTAGGTCAATTGTGAGTCTTATGTGTACTTATTACTTAATATCTCGTCTATCTGATTATACATTGAATAATGTTTAAATGGTCATCGATTAAAAATTTATTTATGGGCATAGATAGATTTAGTATAATAGTCCGAGTTAAAATGAATTAGATATTCACATGTAAATATGAATTACGGGTTACACGTTGGAAATTTAAGTTAAACCAATATCTAGGATCGACAACGTTCTAGTGACAAAGAAATAAAATAAATTAAAATCATCAAAATTATGATAATACATTCAATGCATCGGATTGCTCAATTACAGGTTCTAGTGTCCACTTCTCACTCTTTCAATCCCACCTGCAGTCAACCTGCTAGTTGTCGAATGACAACATCATTGCACGTTCCAAAGAATATAAACCAGTACACGTTAGAGACTTCATACAGTGCATTATATAGGTTACGTAAAAGCAATGAGTTTATCCTAGCATGCAAAGGCTCTAACAATTTTAATCATAATCGACTTTCTAATTCCCCAACTCATGTCGTTGCCCATCCTTTTCGGGTCGCCAGAGTGTTATCAAAATTTGGAGGAATACACATATTTGGGAGAGCTAATCCCAAGACAACCTCCGACCTAAGACGTTGCCCGTCCTATTCGAGTCGTCAAATATAAAGTATGCATACCCCCATGATGACCGTAATGATCCAAAACTGCCATGGAAACGATAATAATAATTTCAAATCCAATGTAATAAACTTATAGGGTAGTAAACACAATCATCCTCAATTTTCAAGTTAACTCCTTTCAAATTATTTGAGGTGTCTAAACCTTAAGTGATATACAACATCACATCATAGAATGCATACAGCATTACATTACGTAACATTTACAAAAGTATGGCCTAAGCGTGTACCTTAATAGCACGATAGATCAACACAATCACTTCACGAATGGAATCTCAACCTCTTATAAACCAAGGTCAATTTTAAGGATTAAAGATTAAATTAGCACAATTAAACACTTAAAAATCAACTCAAGAATTTCTCATCTCTTTCTCCTCTTTGGCCAAAAAAAAATGAAGCAAAATTATAGAGGAAAGTTATGAATTTTTGATGATATTCAAATGTTTCTTTTGACCCTTCAAAGCCTAATTAAACACCCTTAATTCCTTAAATGCCTAGCATAATTGTCCTTGTTAAATGCCATTAACTATGTAATTAGGAAGGAGTTACATGAAGTCCTCCACTAGGTTGCACAAAAACGGACACGGACACGGACACGGACACGACACGGGTACGGGAAAACGCCAACTTAAAAATGGCGGACACGGGGACACGAAAATGGTAATATAATAAATGTATCAAATTAAAAATAATTTTACAATCTTCATTTGATATATGTAAATAAACACTTTAAAAACATAAAACTCACATAAAATGCAAATAAGTACCAAATAAACAACATAAGTATCTAAATATAGTCATACACACCCATTCCATTTTAGTATTTCACTTCACTCCCTCCTTTCTCACACCCATTTCCTCCTCCAAAAACACCCAAAAAACCCAACCAAAAACACCCACAAAAAACTCAAACACAAACACCCAAATTCCAATTAAATTCCTTAATCAACCCCCAAATCTTCTCCTTCAATCTCCTTCAAATCCAACAATGAAGGTGGATTACTGGATTATTCGTCTGTGATGGTCTGATGGCGTGGTGCGGGAGTGCGGCGGCGACAGTGGAGGTGGAGGAAGAGTTGTGTAGAGTTTTTAGGGTTAGAGTGAAAGAGAGTTGAGAGGAGTGAGAGCAAGAGAGGGAATTGAGACTTTGAGAGGGAAGGGAAATGGGTATTCAAGACTCAAGTCACTGTATCAGTGACTTCTGAAAAGGGAAATGGGTATTCAGAATTTCAATTTTTTTATTATTTTTTTTTTGTTAAAAAAAACGTGTCCGTGACTCTTGCCGTGTCCGTCGCGTGTCTTTGCCGTGTCCGCGTGTCCGGAAAAATATTAAAATATTGGACACTTCATTTGGCGTGTCGGACACGGATTTTCGCGTGTCCGTCGCGTGTCCGTGTCCGACACGTGTCGGACACGCGACACGTCAGCTGAAAGCCGTGTCCGTGTTTCGCAGGTCCTCCATGCCCTCCTAAGAACCGGCCATATCTCTTGCACTACCCATCTTTTTAAATTTAGTTTATTTATTATTCGGTTTAATTGTTACACGTTCGTTACGCGATGTACCTGTTACGCAATAACTTATTACGTGACTAAACGCGCGTACAACAACGATATAATCAAATAATTTTTTAATATATTTAATCATCTAATTATTCATTAAAAATAATTAAAGTTCATAAGGTATTTTAACGGGGTGTTACATTTAGCTTACATTGTTATCCACTGTGAATCCTTTCAACCATTGATTAAAAGTTGTTTTGTTTGATTACTCTCTCTAACTTTGTTTTGTGATTAATTTTTGTAAAACTAGATGGATTGAACTTGATCAACTACAAGTCAATGCTCTACTATTTAATTAATTTGTGAGACTTGGTAAAATTATTTTATAATAGAATTATTAGCATACCATAAGCACATAATATGTCTAAAACATTATTAAAGTACAAAAAACGATCTAAAATAAACTATATATTTAAATTAGGATAAAGTTGAAGTCAGAGCTACATGTTAGATGTTTGGTAGAATCAATTATTGGATTTTCCCTAAGATCCACCTTCAATCCGACTCTGATTCGGAATCAGATCATATTATTGAACTTAGAGTTAAAATTTTCATCCTCATATTCAAATTAAAATCTTTTTCGACGGGTCGAGTCAAATTAGGATCAAATTCAATTCTAACATTATCTCTAGCAATACCCAAACAAAAAGATTACATGTTAAAGATTACTCTAATAATATTTTGATTATAAAATTATATCCTAAAACAAATATAGTAAGAAAGTATTATTAAAATAAGTGCATGAATTAACTTTGCAATTTTTAAGATAAGTTGGTTATATCAAATAAATCGAAAATAAAGCTAAGTTGAACTAAATTTAATGAAGAATGAAATAAATCGCAAATGAGAATGTGCCATTTTTAATATGGGTTTTGGACGACTTGATTTTCCCACTTCAACAATAGTACATTATGTTTTATACTTATTAATTAAGCATTGTACATTATCTTTTATACTTATTAATTAAGCTTAGTTCATATAAAAACTAGGATTAAGTGAATAGGGGTCTATTATAGTTTAAACTTTCTTGATAACACCCTAATCGATCTAATCCATTAATATCGTTTAGTATGTATAATATAAAAGGAAAATTTGATTTAAAAGATACGAACTTTCTGCTTTTAAAGGTTAAACTTTAATTTATTTTTTAAAGGTTTTAACTTTACACTACATTAACTTCTAAAGATGTTAAGATAAATGGCAACCATTAATTATTGGTTGCAATTCAAAACAAATAAAAGGAGGGGGTTAAAATTGGTTTCAAACATCAAAACCATTCATATTCATCCAACCCTCAAAGCATACATCAATGGCTTCTTCTTCACTATAGAGATCATGTTATTCCTCAACCGAACGAAGTTCCAATACTTCGACCATTCAGTGTCATTATGGATTCAATGCCAGACTACGTATGGTAAGGAAGGATCCAAACATGGAAGAAAAGTTTTATTCATTCGCTAATTGGCAGGTAAGTCTCTTTATATTTGATTGTTAATCAATTTTTTTAGGTTTATCCTAATTTGAATTTGTGTGTATTGTTGATTAATGATGACTGTGTCTTTTTTAAATGCGCAAAAAATGCATTTTTCTAGAGGATTATGAACTACAATTGAAGCTGAATGAGATAGAGAAGATGATGCAAGACTTGGTTGAAGTGATGAAAAAAATAAAGTATAAGATGAACAAACTCCACATAAAGAGAAAAGAATATCATTATCATCATCATCATCATACCCAGTGTATCCCACTCCAAGAAAACTATGGTCAGGATCTAGGGAGGGAAGAAAGATGGCAGCTCATTCCCACAGAGGAGAGTGCGGTCAAAGAGTCCCTCGGCTCGAGAAAAGCCTTCAAATTGAGAGAAACCTGCAACTTACAAACAGAATAAATAGAATACGTACAAATAACTAAAAACAAAGACAAAAGTAAAGAAGGAGGTAAAGAGCGATAATTAAAGGCAATGAACAATAACAAACGATGGGTAAAAGGGACGAGTTTAGTAATCTAAGACGTGAATAAGGCGCCGCCAACTGCCCCTATCTCTGGTCAGGTCCTTGGAGAGGTGAAGTTCATACATGTCACTTTTAATCTGTTCCTCCCACGTTCTCCTAGGTCTTCATCGTCTTCTCTTACCCTCCACTATGATGCATTCGATCCTTTTCATTGGGGCGTCATGTGTCTTTCTCTGCACATGCCCTAATTATCTCAATCTATTTTCCCGCATCTTTGCGGAGAGAGGTCCAACCCCTAACTTTTCCCTGAACTCCTAGTTTCTCATCCTATCCATCATAGTATTACCACACATCCACCGCAGCATACGCATTTCAGTTACTTTCATCCTCTGTTCATAAACCTTCTTTACGAGCCAACATTTTGTCCCATACAACAACGCCGGACTAATTGCAACACGGTAAAATTTACCTTTTAATCTCCTCGGGAACTTTTTATCACAAAGCACCCCGGTTGCTGCTCGCCACATAAGTCAATTCGCTTGTATACGAATAGTAACGTCTCCATCAATCTCCCGATTACTCTGAATCACTGATCCCAAATACTTGAACTTGGACATACATGTGACAACTTCTCCCCCTATGGTTACCGCAGGCTCCTCTCTATCGATTATGTCCTAATAAAATTGCATCGCAATTATTCTGTCTTCATACGGCTTATGCGCAACCCCTTACCCTCCAAGGCTTCCCTCCACTCTTCCAATTTACTATAAACAGACAAGAATACAAAGCTAAAATTAAGAATGAAGAAAGTAGGAGTTAGGGAGAAGAACATGCATGTTTCTCATTCTGTCTCTTTCTTGGGCTGTGTTTGTCATGTGCATTGCCCTTTCAAAGTAGTAGATTACACTAGATTGTGATAATGTAACGTTCTTGCTAATTTTTTAAAATGGAAGAAGATATTAACGTATAGCTAACTAAGCACGAATGATATTGTACATAATTATGGTGTAATAAAATATCAGTTTGGTAAAACTGATTTGTTCTAATTCATTGTAGCAACTGCAAAATAACATTGTTTCTTACATTCTTAAAACATACATATTTCCAAACAACATACACTAACATAGTAGTGTAATATTACATCCCAAAGGACATCATTGTTAACTATAGTATATAACTACTTGTAGGCTGGCATTTGATCAAGTTCATGATCCTTGAGTTGGTTGAGAACATTGACTAGGCTGAGAACTTTGAGTATGCTGAGAAGACTTTGCTCTCTTTGATCTTCCACCTCTAGCACCTACACCACTTCTTATTAACCTCCCATTCCTCCCAGTCTTTGTAGGTTGTACGGATGGAATAGACAGTGTAGGAGTTAATCCCTGATCTTCAGTGACAACTTGCTGTGACATTTCATTCAGATTTATACCCAGTGTAGGAGTTGATCCTTTGTTCAGACATGATATATTGTTGTGCCCTTTCCCACTACAAACACTGCGCAAATCATTTATGAACCATGTGTACTCAATTTTCCTGATTTCTTGGGACTCTTATCATGATCTCTTCTACGTTTTATTTTCTTCTTCCAGGACCAACCTTGATGGGTGGGCGTATTAGAGCACTACTCATTCTTGGCCAGAACCTAGGGCCTTCAATCGGAGGAATGGAGAATGAATATGCTTTCAAATACCTTTCCTTTATGTATAATGGATCAATGTTATCCTCAACCTATTGATTTAGGTATGAGATGCATGCTATAGTATGTCTGCAAGGGATTCTGTTGTAAGATCGCCAACACCCTAGGGGAACTTACAAGCTAACAACGAAGAACAAACAATAAACAATGAATGTGTATTTATGGCATTTGAACTTCGAATGAAACAGGGGAATTTTTTTGTATTTTTTTTCTCTAAGTTTTCGAAACAATAAAAAAATATATGAAGAATCCAAGTAACTTGATTCATCTATGGCATAATCATCTTTGAGTGTTAAAATGATAAACCGCAACATTCATCAATGGCCTCTAAAGACCACTACAAATTTAGCCATTTCTTTGTAGCACAATTAGAGTAGTTGACAACCATTAACTTTCTTTGAATCCACAAAGTGATTCATGGGCTCCCTTGAACACAAACACTCACGCCAACAATGGATGTTAAGCTAGGTACTTTCTCTCAAACTCTCCCAATCCAAGAAAAAATTGAAAAAGACAACGGTTTTGAAACAAAGTTTCGATTTTTGTCATAAATTTTTCAATGCTTAAAATATTACATACTAGTCTATTTATAATAAAAGACTAAGATACAAATCTAATTTTGAATGAGAAAATGGCGCCTAGAAGTTGGTTACTTCTTACACCACTTGCTAGTAACCTCCTATAACTAATCACTACTAAAGATGTTGTAGACTCAACTCTCTTAAATGATGATAATTCAAAACACATATTAATTAAACAAATAAATTAAGTAATTATATTTAGTTGTTTAAGTTGATCCAACATCATATTAAATATAAAGTGAATAATTAATATATATTTTAAGTTTGAAATATTTTAAGTGTTGGTAGATTATTTGATAAACTAGCTAAGCTTGAAATATGCATGAAATATGTTTAAATAACTTTAGTTTATCTTAAGGTTGAATTTATATGTTTTGAAATAAGTTTAAATGGTTTTAAGATAATTATATTTAAGATAAGGTTATTTTCGTCATTATTATTTGAAATATTTAATAAGTCAAAATATATTAAAATTAACTTTAAATATTTTAATAGGTCAAAATATATTGAAATTAAGTTTGAATTAAAAATAAAGTATGTTTGAATAATTGAATGTATTATTACATGTTTTATTTTAAACGTTTGGATATATTATGTTATTAAATTTGAATTTGAATTTAAAATGTGTGTTTAAGATATTTAGATGATTAAATGTTAAAGTATAAGCTTCACACGTTTTGTAATTAAGAGTACACGATTTATATTTGAAATTAAATAAATTGTTAAGCTATGCTAATTAAAGGCTTTCCTATAAATAAGATGACAATTTAAATTGATACTAAAAATAGGAAAAGACAATTTAAATTAATGATAAAAATAGAAATTAATTTTGAATGTAATTTTACACGTTATTTTATCTGGTTTTTGCTGAGTTTTCAATATTTTGTATGAGTTCTAACATGGCTGCATAGCTTTGGTTGTTGATAACTAAAAAATCACACAATGACGTAGTTACATGAGCTATCACTACAACGTCAGTTTGAGGTAAAGCTCAAGGTCTTAAAGACTAGCACAGATTAACCAGATCAACGAAATTGACGGATGAAGCTTTCTTGCTTTTCAAGGATATGTTGAGGCGTGACATATATAAATACAAGGCTTCATTTAAGGATTAAGATTGCACCTTTTCTTACAATTTTTCTCTCTTATGGAAATAAGATCTAATATTATTAATAATTCTTTTCCTCTTAAATTACATGGACAGATAAAGCAAATATGAGTTCTTAAAGGGAAAAGACCACCTAACATGGTCTACCTCGAATATGGTCCCAAATTTGTCGATTGGTTAGCTAACTAAAGTTGAGAAAGGTTATTTTTTTTTGTTTTGTAGGAAAAGAAAAAGTGGATCTTAGATAGTGGATGCTCGAGATATATGAGTGGTAAAGTTTCTTTATTGTCTAAAATTAAAGAAAGATGCAATGGCTCGAACACCCTAGGAGACAAAGGTGAATGCAAAATTTTAGGTGTAAGCAAAGTTAGTAAGAATCCCTCTAAAACTATTGATAATGTCTATTTAGTTGAAGTTATAAAATTTAATTTGCTAAGTGTGTCTCAACTATGTGATAAAGGTAATCACGTAATCTTTGATAAAGAAAATTTGTCGTTAAAAACCCTAACACCGGAGATACATTTATTACTGCCCTTAGACATGATAATGTTTATGCTTTGAATACTAACGAAATTGCAGCTCAAATTTCAAGTGCTTAAAGGCTATAACAGATGATCCAAAACTATGGCATAGACGTCTTGGTCACATCAACACTCACAGTCCATGCATGAATTGTTAAGTAAAGATCTAGTTAAGGGACTTCCAACTCTTAACTAGAAACACAGTCCTACATGTGACGCATGCATTAGAGGTAAACAAGTAAGAAATTCATTTAAACCGAAGAAAATGGTAAGTACTTCAAGACCATGTGAACTTTTACACATTGATCTATGTGGTCCAATGCGTGTACTGTAATACCCCAGATTTAGCTTGAAAAAGGATTGATAAACTACTCATATCAACAAGGTGCACCTTCTTTTCTAGGGAGCCCATTTGCTAAGAACTCCACAGTTAAGCGTGCTTGGTGGGGAGCAATCTTAGGATGGGTGACCTCCTGGGATGTTTTCCCGGGTGCGTATGAGTGAGGCCAAAGTGCGCTAGAAAGACTTGTGTTGGTTTGTAGGGCTAGTCTACAGTCTTCATGAGTAGTCACCAGCGGTCCTAGGGGCCGGGGTGTTACATGTACAGAGCATACGAGGTAAATCTTATATTCTAGTTAAAGTTGATGATTATTCTAGATTTACGTGGGTTAATTTTTTGAAGGATAAAAGTGAAGCCTTGAAACCGTTCTCAAGACGTTGTAAAGAAATGCAAACTCAGTTGAATCTTCCAATAGTCTCGATTAGAAGTGATCATGGGAGATATTTGATCAACTAGGGTTTGACTCCTTTTGTAAAAAATATGGTATAACCAATAACTTTTCAGCTCCTAGGACACCCCAACAAAACGGCGTGGTTGAAAGAAAAAATCGAACTTTAGAGGAAATGGCTAGGACAATGCTTATAGAAAATGGATTAGCCAAACATTATTGGGCCGAGGCTGTTAAAACGGAAAATTGTGTCTTAAATAGGTGTCTCATTAGACCTATACTTAAGAAAATCTCCTACGAGTTATTTAAAGAAAGAAAACCAAACATAGCCTACCTTAGACCATTTGGTTGCAAATGTTTTATCCATAATAATGGTAAGGACAATCTAGGTAAATTTGATGTTAGAAGTGATGAAGGTTATTTCTTAGATACTCATTAAATAGCAAAGCTTATAGAGTTATAAATAAGCGTACAAGTATGGTTGAGGAAAGTATACATGTAGTATCTGATGACTCTGATAATGGAATATTAAGTGAAGGATTTAAAGAGTTAATTCTCAATAAACATTTTGATGATGCAAGTGATTATGAATTGGATGCCAATGATATTAATCAAGATAAAAAGAAAAACATGCAGGATACTATATAAAGTCTTGATGAGGTTGAAGAAAAACAGGTTGTAAACATTGAAGACTCACCGCCTGATCTTGAGACCCAATCTCAAGACCTAGAAACAGTTCCTGAACGTACTGCTTTAGATACTCCAATTATCAACTCCTCAAATGAAGTAGGAACAAGTTCTTTGAATGATTGCACACCATCCATATTACGTAGAAGACTTAGAATGTCATCTCAACATCCTCCAGAAAACATCATAAGTGATCCAAACAAAGGTACTCAAACTCGATCCTCTCTTAAAAATTTATGTGCATTTTCTGCTTTTGTTTCTCTTGTAGAACCAAAGGTTATCAAAGAAGCAATACAAGAACCAGAGTGGATCATTGCTATGCAAAATGAATTAAATAAATTCAAAAGAAACAAAGTTTGGGATCTAGTTGAAAGGCCACCGGATCGTACTATCATTAGAACTAGATGGGTCTTTCGCAATAAGCTCAATGAGGATGGAGACATTATAAGGAATAAAGCAAGGCTGGTAGCTCAAGGTTATAATCAAGAAGAAGGTATAGATTATGATGAGACTTTTGCTTCAGTTGCAAGGTTAGAATCTATCCGTATTATGCTTGCTTTTGCTTCATACATGAATATAAAACTATATCAAATGGATGTTAAATGCACTTTCTTAAATGGCTACTTACAAGAGGAATTATATGTTAAACAACCACCTGGCTTTGAAAATCCCAATCTACCTAATCATGTGTTTAAACTAAACAAAGCACTATATGGCTTGAAACAAGCTCCAAGGACTTGGTATGACAGATTTAGCTCACATTTACTTGAAAATAACTTTCAACGAGTTAAAATTGATAAAACGCTTTTCATTAAGACTAAAGGAAAAGATATTCTTGTCATTCAAGTATATGTTGATGATATATTGTTTGGAGCTACTAATGATTCTCTGTGCAAAGAATTTTCTGAGATTATGTGCAAAGAATTCGAATTGAGCATGATGGGAGACTTAACATTTTTTCTTAGACTACAAATAAAGCAAAAGAAAGATAACATATTTATTTTTCAAAGTAAATATGTTAGAGATTTGCTAAAGAAGTACAATATGGATTAATGCAAAACTTTTAATACTTCTATGAGTGCAACACTAAGTCTAGATCAAGACATAAATGGTAAGAGTGTTGATCAAAAGACTTATAAAGGTATGACTGGTTCTTTATTGTATTTAACAGCTAGTTGTCTTCATATTATGTTCAGTGTTTGTTTATGTGCACGTTTTTAAGCTAACCCAAAAGAATCTCACTTAACAGCAGTTAAGAGAATCTTTAGATATTTGCATGGGACTAAAGACTTTGGTCTATAGTACCCTAGTTGTGGAGATTTTGGTTTGATTGGTTTTTCAGATGCTGATTATGCTGGTTATAAGGTGGATAGAAAGAGCAGTTCAGGATCGTGTCAATTCTTGGGAAGTTCATTAATCTCATGGGATTCTAAAAAGCAAAATTTAGGTTCTTTGTCTACAGCTGAAGCTGAATACATAGCTGCAGGTGCATGTTGTTCTCAAATCTTATTGATTGCACAACAACTTCGAGATCTTGGAGTTGATCTCAAAGGTATTCCAATTAAATATGATAATACAAGTGCAATTTGTATTACTAAAAATCCAGTACAACATTCACGTACGAAATACATTGAGGTTCGTCACCATTTCATACGTGATCATGTTGAAAAAGGTCATATTACTTTAACTTTTAGTTCTACAGAAAATCAATTAGCTGATATATTTGCAAAACATTTAAGTCCTGATCGTTTTGCATATATTCGTATGGAACTTGGCATGCCAAATGATGTTGCGTGAACTAAGGGGGAGTAAGGGTTCAATAGTAAAAGTAAAATGTTACTAAATATTAAGTATGTATTTAGGCGGAGTATTTAATTTTATTTACATGATTTGATTATGGTTGCATATACATGTGTTTATACATGTTTTTGAGAATTGAAAATTAAACTTCAATTTTTTGAAATTATTTGTTACGAATAAATATATAAAATATGGTATTTATGATCAAATACCTTTAATTATTAGAGGATATTTAATTATCTAAAACAAAATTGTTTGTTTGATACATGCTTTGGAAGTCAACAATGCAATAAACCCATGTTCGTGAATTTGTTTCGAATCAAATTAGTTTTTAATGAAACTCATAATTACCCCTCACATACATCCCCTCACGTTACCCTTCAAACCGTCAAGCATCACTCACATCAATTGTGCCTTTTCCCCAAGTTGTCCAATCAAGATTTATTGAAGTACAAATGCTACCCCCATCCAAACAATTTCACCATCACCTGTTGAAACTACACCAATCACCTTTACACCGGTCAAACCCAAGGTCTCCAAGAAAAGGAAGACCAGGTCTAAGAAATAGTTTCTATAATGGTTGATGAGCAATATTTGTTTGACAAATAGTTAGTTTTTGTTAAACAATACCAACATTTAAATCCCTGTTTACTTTTTGCAGAAAGTAAAAAAGGGGAGAAATATGTAAATTATGTTTATGCTTTGCTTTGCTGTTTATTGGTTTATGCATTGTTGTTGTTTGCTTGCTTACTGCTGTTTTATGATGCATGCTTGGTTTTTGTTAATCTGATGATTTCTTTATTATTTTTTTTTGATTGTTTCATGTTCCAGTATTGTTTCATGATCTTAAGTATAAAATCCATGTTCATCTGTTAAAATCCATGTTGATTGTTGCTTGATTGATGTTTATAATGTTTGATGATATGTTCATAGTTATTGATTATTGTTCTTGTTCATGTCGCTTAATTCTTGTTCATGCCGTTTAAAAATCATGATACATCTTGATTTTAAAACATTGGTATGATGATATGATACTACAATTTAATATTGATTATTATATCTTTGCATGTATTGTGATTAGTTATTTGTTTACTTCAGATAAAAGTTTATTTTATTAACGATTTCAATATCCATGCATGAAAATTTATTTATTTATACTATTCGGATTTGAAATGGCTTTCAAAGTCTTGAAAACATTCTGCTTAATGATATCTTATTATTCTTATCATGTTTTTCAATTCATGTTCAACTAGTAATATGTTTTAGGAAAATATGGTTTTGATTTTCATCAAAGGGGAGATTGAAGACTCAACTCTCTTAAACGATGATAATTCAAAACACATATTAATTAAACAAATAAATTAAGTAATTATATTTAGTTATTTAAGTTGGTCCAAAATCATATTAAATATAAAGTGAATAATTGATATATATTTTAAGTTTGAAATATTTTAAGTGTTGGTAGATTATTTGATAAACAAGCTAAGCTTGAAATATGCTTAAAATATTTTTAAATGACTTAAGTTTATCTTAAGGTTGAATTTATAAGTTTTGAAATAAGTTTAAATGGTTTTAAGATAATTATGTTTAAGATAAGGTTATTTTCATCATTATTATTTGAAATATTTTAATAATTCAAAATATATTAAAATTAGCTTTGAAATTTTTAATAGGTCAAAATATATTGAAATTAAGTTTGAATTAAAAGTAAAGTATGTTTGAATAATTGAATATATCATTACATGTTTTATTTTAAACATTTGGATATATTATGTTATTAAATTTGAATTTGAATTTAAAATGTGTGTTTAAGATATTTAGATGATTAAATGTTAAATTATAAGTTTCACATGTTATGTAATTAAGAGTACACGATTTATATTTGAAATTAAATAAGTTGTTAAGTTATGCTAATTAAAGGCTTTCCTATAAATAAGATGACAATTTAAATTGATACTAAAAATAGGAAAAGACAAATTTAAATTAATGATAAAAATAGGAATTAATTTGAATATAATTTTACACGTTATTTTATCTGGTTTTTGCTAAGTTTTCAATATCTTGTATGAGCTCTAACATGGCAGCATAGCATTGGTTGTTGATAACTAAAAACAGCACACAATGACGTAGTTATATGAGCTGTCAGTGCAACGTTAGTTTGAGGTAAAGCTCAAGGTCTTGAAGGCTGGCACAAATTAACCAGATCAACGAAATTGACGGATGAAGCTTTCTTGCTCTTCAAGGATATCTTGAGGCGTGACATATATAAATACAAGGCTTCGTTTAAGGATTAAGATTGCACCTCTTCTTACAATTTTCTCTCTTATGGAAATAAGATCTAATATTCTCTAAGTGTTCAAAAGAGTTGTAATTCTTAGTTCATCTAGTTCTTACTATTTGTAATAGGATTAAGTGTTAAAAAGAGTTAGATTTTGCATAGATTAATACGCGTAACTTAGAATACTTTTTAAAGTGTTCAAATTGTAATCTCTATTGTGAGATTGGGATTTTCTTTTAGTAAGGGACTTGTAAGACGTTCTTCAAGGGGAAGAACGTAGTGAGAGAAGATAGAGAGATCTTCTAGGTTGTCTTAAAGTCTATTAATAAAAGGCATTGAATCCTATGGGCTGGAAGCGAACCCATAAGCGGGGAGTAGGTTGTTTAGAATCGAACCTCGTTAATATATCGTGTGTCATTGTTTAAGTTTATTTCTGCACATACGTTATAGTAACCGACATAAAACTGTTCCAGAAAACAGTTTTGAAAGGTCACCCAAGCTCTTGAGCTAACCTTCCAGACAAAAATTTTAAACGGGCATACTCTCTATTCACCCCCCCTCTAGAGAGTATTTGATCTCCTGTCAACTTTCAGAAGTTAAGTAACGTCTTCCACTACTAATAAATACTTTTAACTACATATAACTACCACTACTAGTAACTTCCTAACTTAACTACATATAACTACCACTACTAGTAACTTCACTACTAGTAACTTCCTAACTTTCATGATGCATATAATTTCCTTGGTAACATCCACCCATAATGTGTAACTTCTTTAGTAACCTCCACCATGATCTCCTTAATGGTAGAGATAACTTCCCATCTAGTGAACAAAAGAAGTGGCGGTTAAGGGGAAAGTAGTGGTTGGTTATTTTAGTCTTGGGTTGATTGAATCTTGACCTTTAACTTTATGAATCTTCAACCAACTTTGTACATGAATAAAGTAATTAATCCCTCTTAATTATAAGCAATTTAGGTGCCACTTATGGATGATATTCTTGGACTAATTATGTAGCTTTTGGTGTTGAACGCCCCATTTTCAAGCCTGGGCTCCTTTTTCTTACATGCACATTTTGCTTACATACATGCCATGCGTTTTCTAAGATACAACTATATTCTAACACATTTAACTAAAATTAAACTAAATCGAATTAAGACACTTAGCTAGGATAAAAAAAATACAACTGGAATCTAAATGCTACAAGTAAAAAAGAGAAATTATATAAACCTAAAAACATCCTAAATAAACTAAGGATTCGGAAAACAATAAGTAAACCAAGGTGAAAAAAAAAACTTGTATAGTTGCACATAATTGTTCAGGATGAACTAACATTACAAATAAGATTGAGTTATGGCTTGATATAATTGTAATAGTCCATGTTGAAGTGAACCGGATAAGTTCATATAAATATGAATCCCGGTCCACACATCGGACATTGAATTAAACCACTTCTAGGATCGATGACGTTCTAGTGATAAAGAAATAAAATAGTAATGACGAAATAACAAGACAGCGGAAGTCTAAAATTACAACTTGAAAAACTACTGGCCTCTTCCAACCAAATACAATCTGATTCAAAATGTACTTACTGAAATAAAAATTATAAAGTATGGATGGATAAAATTCTAATAAAAATTTCGGGCACGATAGTCAGCTCGACTACAAGTTCTATTAGAATAGTCCTTACACACTAGTCCCCACCTACTAGTCAACCTACTAGTTGTCGAATGACAACATCATAGCAAGTTCCAAAGCACATAACAATACACGTCAGAGACAACATACTATGTATTATATTAGTTACATACAAGCACTGAGTTTATCCTAGTATGCGAAGGCTCTATTAATTAAATGTCACGTTTGACTTTCAAGACTCCAACTCATGTCGTTGCCCGTCCAGTTCGGGTCGACAGAGTATTCTCAAAATCTTGGAGGAATACAAAAGGCAGAGCTAATCACAAGGCAACCTCCGAGCTAAGACGTTGCCCGTCCTGTTCGAGTCGTCAAAAGCAAAAGTATGCATACCCCCATGGTGACCGTAATAATCCAAAACTACCATGGGAACAATAACAATGGTATTCCATTTCTATTTAAATAGCCCCATTTAGGCAATTACACAACCATCCTCAAATTCCAATTTGAACTTTTTACAAGTTATTTTGGGGGTCTAAATCTTACGTGATATACAACATCACAACATAGAATGAGCACAACATTACTTTACATAACCAATTACAATTGTATGGTCTAAGACTGTACCTTAGTAGCACGATTAAAGCAACTCAAGCGCTTCGCGATTTGAATCTCAACCTCTTATGAATTGAGGTCCTAAACACAACACACATACAAAAATCACGTATTAGATTATGTTTACACATTTAATCCACTCCATACCTTGTAATGCCCCGAATTTTCTCTATGGTATAGTTTCCATTTTATTCCTCTTTCTAGTTACTTTTCTTTAAGTCTAGACTTTAATTTAAAATAATTTATTATAATATTATTTGTGATTTATTATAACTATCTCTTTTATGCTTTATAATGTGATTTAAAATGTGCGTAAGTTATTATTATTATTATTATTATTATTGTTGTTGTTGTTGTTGTTGTTGTTGTTGTTGTTGTTGTTGTTGTTGTTGTTGTTGTTGTTGTTGAGTTAATATATTATTTTAATTAAATTTATGTACTACTATTATAGGTCCTAGGTTATTTATTTTGGACCAACTTGTGGTAACAAGCTTTAAATTAGGAGATTTTTTTAGTACATTATTATCATGATAGGCGTGTAAAATTAGTGTTTAATTAGGTTAATTGATTCTAATTCATGCTTAATTATTTGGTACATTCTAGAATGGAATGAATGCATGAACATTCTTCAAATATTTTCATTTTTTTTTCCTCAAGTTGATTGAACTCCCTAATGCTCATAATTTTCAGCCATTATGAGAAGTCTTTTAGGATGGTTTTTCCCCTCCTATAAATACTAGCCTATTGTTATGTAATTTTTCATTCGTTCATAAACTAGGTCATAACTCTCATTCTTTTCTCTAAAAAAAAAATATAACAAAATACTTGCTTTATTTTTCTTCAAGTGCCAAATTATCATATTTTTGGGCTACTTTTGAAGACTTATTTTTAATTATTCAAGCTTACTTCAAAGAAGTTTTTTTGCAAACTATTTGGGAGATTTTCTTGGAGTTTTCTTTAATCTTCTAAAGATTATTAGTTTCCTCCATTATCCAGGTAACTAAATTTTTCCTCACTTAGTTTCTTAATTAAACATAGAAGTCTTGTTTAGAATTAATTAAAATTTAAAATGATTAATTCGGTTTTATATTGTAAATTTTGTTTTAATTATTTTCGTGCATATATTATTGTTATTTTAATTTTCTATGATGTGTTATAACATTGATTTAATTTAGGATTGGTTAAAATTAATTTTTGTGACTGAATAATTTTATTTTAAATTATTATGAAAATTGGGAAAATCTGCACTTTTTATTAATAGTAATTTGGCTGTAATGTATTGATTATAATTTATTTTCACATTATTTTAACAGTAAAATATGTTATAATCAGTAGGTAATAGTGTAAACTAATTTTGGTTAATTTGGGCCAATTAATCTAATTAAAATGGAATTTCTAGTAATTATTCAACTATTGCGATTAATTGACAGTTTATTTCCAGAATTTATTTTATTATTAGTTAGCCACATAAATTATTTAAATTTGAGTCTAAAATTAATTTTTATCATTAATTTAAGTCTAATAATTATTTTAGTAAATTTATTTATTATAATTGGTCTAGTTACATTTTGGTTAATTAAATTAACTAATTTATGAGTAAAGTGTTATGCGAATTAGCTAAAAGGTTAAAATCTGATTTCATGTGATCTAATTCAGTATCTATTTAGTTGGTAATTATTTAATGTTTAATTTAATGAATTTGGGTTTAATTTTACAAAATTATTACGTAATAATGGCTTAAACTAGTTAATTTGAATTTTGTGAATTAATTAAGGTTAAGAGGACTTAAAATGTGATTTAATTTATTAATTCATTAATTTTGGTCATGTACCTAATTGCTTGGTTATGTGTTAATTTCATGTACTACTTATTTATTTTAATTAGATAGTTTATGACCATTTGTTGTTAAAGTCATGTAAATGGAGAACTTGACTTTGGCATTGACTTGACCATGACCATTGACTTTTGTTGACTATTATAATGGTTATGTGATTTTATTTTGATGGTTTATAAAACTGTTTTGTTGCTTGTCAACAAGTTTATAGTTAAGAATAAAATAACATTGTCTGTAGTATATTCTTGCCAAGAGTTGTTGTAAGGTGTATTCTTGATTAAGTTCGAATTATCCTTATTCCAAACTCAGACATTACAACTTAAACTGTATGATTTTGATCTTGATTGGTTTTGAACTACTCCCTAAGAGTTTTGGTATTCTGGAAATGGTCATTGTGGCTTTTGGGTTCTTAAGGGTAAATCGATAGTTGTTCCTTATGAACGTTGGTTTTGTTGTTATTTGGAAATCGTTGGGTAAGTCCATAGTGGTTCCTTCGATTGGACAGCACATCTATAGTAGATTAGTTTTAGATTTAGTTGTCGTTCTCGTTATGCTGGATCTTCGGAAAATGAGAGAGATTGGCCATTCTTAGACAAGGTTATATCATTGTGGTTGACTCAAGGTTCACCCTGACTTAATCTAGGCTTAGTGGGCCGCGAATTTGTTCACTGCGTCCGTTCCAAGTACGACTTGAAAATATTGTTAACTTGGTTTTGTTAAATTGTTTTGGAAAAGTTATCCTTGGTTTTAGCTGATTTCGTTATCCTACTTTGGTATTAATTGAATTGATCAACATTATTTGACTCTATCGGTTTGGCTTGTATGGTTGGATCGTTGTTAATTGATTTGAATTTTAATTAAACCTCGCATTAGTCCTTTGTTTAAATTTGAACCTTGGTGTTAAGGATAGTCTAGTTACTGGCCACTAAGTGGTAATTTGCTGTTTAGTTGTTGCAGGTGATGATTGAATTCACTCGGAGCGACTGGGGAATAAGACTGAGAGAGTGTACGGTTACCTAGAACATTACGTTGAAGTTTAGATGTTTTATTTTTCTTTTTGGGAGTGTTTTACTCCCTGGATTATTATGTAATGACTTTTGATTTAGCTTATTTGAAGTTATAAAATTTTTTTTTCCCGAAAGTTTAGTGACCCAACTTAATGTATTGTTTCCGCCAATACACCCTATATTAAGACGGGTCATTACAATGCATACCCCCATGTGACCGTAATAATCCAAAATTGTCATGGGAACAATAACAATGGTATTCCATTTCTATTTAAATAGCCCCATTTAGGTAATTACACAACCATCCTCAAATTCCAATTTAAACCCTTTACAAATTATTTTGGGGGTCTAAATCTTATGTGATATACAACATCACAACATAGAATGAGCACAACATTACTTTACATAACCAATTACAATTGTATGGTCTAAGACTGTACTTTAGTAGCACGATTAAAGCAACTCAAGCGCTTCGCGATTTGAATCTCAACTTCTTATGAATCGAGGTCCTAAACAAAACACACATACAAAAATCACGTATTAGAACGTGTTTACACATTTAATCCACTCCATACCATTAAGGCACTACTAAAACTTTATAATTTTAAATGATTTCACCCAAATTTCAAAAATTCCAAAATTTAAAATCTAACCAGTAACTTAAATTGCCATTTCGGACAGTTTAAAAAATTCAAACGAAAAATCAGACTGCACCACTGTGTCCGGAAGGCATCAATTTCTTTGGGTACCAAATTTCATACTTTCTAACATTCATTTACTATTTTTAATTAATTTTAACGTTTCACGAGTTTTGAATACAACGGATAAGTGAAACGACAACAAAACACACTCGACATCTCGGATCGGGGCGCGACTGCCGAGACAGTAGCTGCTGTCCCTTTTTTCTTATATATATATATATATTCTTTTATTATTTAAATGATTAAATCCTTTTAATCTCATCCTTAGAATTACATGACTAAACCACAATACATACAAACCCACATTCCCTACTACTAATTGAATCTGAATAGTGAACCAACCAAAACTCTTAACACTTACACAACTCAATATATATACATACATCCACTCATATACAAAACTTTATTATTAACCCAATTCATAATCATGACATGAAGAATCATCAAATTAAAATATTCCCTTAAATCATAAATCAAAAAAAAAAAAATTTCTTTCAATATAAAAGAAAAATCATGAACCCATAAGTTGTGACAATTAAATAAAATAATTCCACAACACTTAATTCTCTTAACAAATTAAGATTTTATTAGAGAATCATAATCTAAAAGAAAAAAAAACAACTTCCTCAATCAAGATATATAAACACAGTCCTTCAAGCAAATTAAATTTTGTTAAAGAATTATGAACTCATGAGTGACTATATAAATTGACCCATATTTTTAAATTCCTTCTAACAAATTAAAATTTTGTTAAAGAAATATAAATCATAAGAACTTATTTAAAATCAACATGAATATAATTCTTATAACAAATTTAAATTTTGTTAATAAATTACTAATCATGGAAAGCTATACATATATAAAAAAAAATCATGACTTAATCCTTTCAACAAATTAAATTTTGTTAAGGATTTATAAATCATAGAAACTATATAAAATAACTCATGAATTAATTCCTCTAACAAAATCAAGATTTTTTTGTTAAAGAATTATAAATAGTGGAACTATATAAAAAAAATAAAAAATAAAAAGAAAAAAAACATCATGACAAAAATTCCTCTAACAAATTAAATTTTGTTAAAGAATTGTAAATCATGGGAAAAGAATTATATAAAATAACTCATGAGATAATTCTTCTAACAAATTAAATTTTTGTTAAAGAATTATAAATCATGAAAACTAAAAAAAAAAAAAAAACAAACACATAAACACAATTCCTTCTAACAAATTAAATTTTTGTTGAAGAAATATGTAATTTATGAAAATAAAAAAAGTAAAACTAAGAACAATAATTCTTTTGATACAAATAAAAGCAAAACATTGATTAAAGAATTAAATTTTCAAAACTTACAATTTCAAGGATTGAAGATTGAATAATACAATTGAACACCCGAAACTCAACTTAAGAATTTTCCTCACTTTTCCTCTCAATACTACACTTTGGCCAAAAATTTTAAAGCAAAAAGTGAATAAAATTTTCTGATTTTTTTGTTGTGAGTAGAGATTCAAAATAAACTTAATTATGAACCTTAATTCCACCCTTAAAGCCTTACTAATTACCCCCTTAATTAGCATTAAGGGAGGAGTTACAAACTCCTCAAAAGACTCCCTTAACCAGCTCCTCCTTCTCCATTTATTTTATTTTTTTATTAATTAATTAATTAATTGTTCCGTTTAATTGTTAGACGAAAAGACGTTATGCGATAAACTTCTTACGCGATAACACACGCGTACCACTTAAATAAATTAATTTAAGTTAAATAATTAAAAAATCAAATAACTAACTAAATTAAATAATCAAATAATTATAAATTTTCCGATATTTTAAACGGGGTGTTACAATAATCCAAACAAAAGCTGCCCTTGTATTATTTGGTTGAGGTGTTTGGATAAAACAAGCCATGAATAAAAATCCCACCCAATGTTGAAATATAGGTGGACATTGATTTGCAACAGATTCCTATTAAGTCTCATTTTCTACAAGAACATGTTTTATGTTCTAAATCAACACATCCCCAAGGGAATCAGTGCACAGAAAATATTGTGGATGTCGTGGTATTGAATCACAACTACGAGCATGCTCTTTTTTCTTTTCCAACCTTGCAATCACACAAGGACTATAAACATACTTCCATTTATTAACTTGTCCCTTTTTCAAATATAACCTTTGTATCACAGTTGTCCTAATGTCCTCCAACATAGACATAATGTGCTTTGTTCTAGCATTGATTATGTATCCATTAAAAGTTTCTGCCATATTATTCATGATAAGTGCAAATATTGGCACTTATTTATATCATTTTATACTCCTTAACAATGGTCGTTGTTAGTAATTACGTGCTTATTTTAAAGATTTATGCTACTTTACTCGTTTTGGTTATTTATGTTGATTTTGAGTGGTTTTGATTATATTAAGCATAATTCTTATGGTTTTAATGATGACGGAGTTTACTAAGGAGATTTTAGCTCGGGTGAAGATGTTCTGCAAAAAAAATGAGCAAAAGAGTGAAAGAGTGTTTATAATGCAAAAGTATTGAGCTAAAATTTAATACATGTCTACGCTTTTAGTCATAAATTTTGATAGGAATATCTTATTAATGCAAGGTTTGCAACATTAGAAATTAGACTTCAAGAGATTTCCAACGGTATATTATATGCCCAAATCCAAAAATCAAGCAAGAAATGACGACCGTTTGAAGTTGTCTGAAATTGTCAGCCAAACACGCCGACTCGGCTTCCTTGTCCTGGATGTGAACGCCGACTAGGCTTTTTCTTCTGGATTTCAGGAAGCGTTTTTTTCGTCACTCTAATTGTGTATTATTTTAGTCTATCTTTATTTTAATTAACTTCTTAGCGTTTATTTAGTGGTTAATGAGGGGCATTTAGGTTAAGTCTCCTTTGAGGAGCACAAGGAGGGAGACTAAAACCCTCTTCTCCTTCTTCTTCTTCTTCTCTTCTTCTTCTTTCCTCCAGATTTTATTACTCCTTTTTCACTAGATTTACTTTTAATTCATCATTTACTTTAGTTTATCATTAAGTCCATCATTAATCTTCCTTTGAGCATTGTACATTTTCTTTAGTATTTAATTTTCCTTGTCTTTAATTCCTTGTACTAGTCTTAATCTTCCTTTAATGAACTTTAAGCATTGTTATTAATCTTTCTCTAATAAAAACTAGTTATTGTTATTCATTTATTTCTTTTTGAATTAATTGTTGTGTTCTTGGAATTTAATTATTGTTTTTCTTGAATTTGTCATTAATTTCATTCTTAGTCATGTCTAGTATCATCCTAAGGTTTGTGTTTATTGCTTTTCCATGATTAGTGAGTAGATTTATTTTCTAGGGTTAGGGTTTGAACCTATAAGTCAAGTATGATTTGATTTTTGAATGTGTCTATAAAATTAGGATTAAAGTGGTTAAATTGTGCTAATAACCCTAAATTAAACATGCATTGTCAGACTAGTCAATAGAACTAGCGTGTGAGATTAGGATCGGCTTTACTTTAGAGTAAAATTTAGTTAAATTCTTATTATTTCGTTCAATAAAACTAGCGTGTGAATTGAATTAGTAGGGCCTAAATCTAATAGTTAATCAATAGAGCGAGAGTTTGAGATTAACAAGATCATGTTTAACCACGTAACTAATCCGACTTTTCATAGACACTAAGGAGAATTTGATCATACGTAATTTAGGGGATTCCCAATACCCTAGATCTCTTCATCATATAGTTTAATCCATATTTCTTATTGCATTTGTAGTTTATTAGAAAACAACCAACCAAGCATTTTTCTCTTTAAGCAATATAATTAGTAGAAATTGGCAAGTTTCTTGTCCTAACTTCCTTGTGTTCGACCCGCATCTACACATACACCATGCACTTGTGGTTAAATAAAATTTGCACATCAATCACAATTACATCAACTCTACTGCTTGTCTTTATAAAAGCTCTACAAAAACATGCTGGATTGCAACTCTTAAATCCCTTAACTACATTCTACAAATTCATTACATAGTTCAAGCATACATCAACAGGAACAAAAGTAAATGTTTTACCCATCCTCTCAACATAAATAACACCTTCTTTTTCTTCTACAAATTTACCCCCATACCGGTAACGAAAAGTAATATTCACTAGTGGAAAAAACCCATATGTTACTAAACAAATGTTATGGTTTTGTAAGACGCAGCATAAAAATAATAGGAAAAAATAGGCAAAATAAATAAAAGGTATATGTTGTAGTTCACTGAAAACCGCAATATATAACACATTATATGCTACGATTCTCAATGAACTGTAGCATATACTTCTTTTTTTTTCATTATACCTGCTGCTTCATTATTCCTCCTAAAAACCGCTACTATTCTTCAGCCCACACGACACTTCTTCATCTTCATCTTTATTTCTTGTGCATTTTCATTTCTTCTTCAATCAAATTTATGTAATCTCAAGGACATTTCAAAACAAACCCGCTGCTACTGCTCTTGTTTTTTGTTTCAAGCTAACACTTCTTGTTTTAAGCCATTTCTTCTTGAACGCGCAAAATTAAGCATTTTGTGATCTTGTTCTTCTTCAAAACCCACGAAATTTAGGTAATTTCTCTTTTTAATTTCTTCAATTTTCATGGTGTTTTAGGGCTTAGTTTTTTTAATGGTTGTTTACTAATTTTGTTTTTGTTTTTCATTGTAGGTTGCATAATGCAATTGTAGAGCACAAAATATTTAGTTTTATTTTTGATATTTTTATTCAACTACTATCCATGTTCTACAAAATACACAAAATATACAAAATAAGAATCAGATTGTCCATAAATAGAAGCAAAGCAAACACAAATATACCATATTAACTTACGCATCAAATTCTTCAATGGTGTGCCTTACACTGACTAAATGGATTATACTGCCGGATACATAGATATTAAATAGAGAGGGGTGTGGAATAGGTAAAACATCGAAGTAATAGAGTGGAGTAATGACTTGATGAAGAATGGTATGAAACTCTTTCATAAAAGTTAATGTGGTGTAAATTTCGAACCTTTAAAAAATAAATTAAAGTTCAAACCTTCAAAGCGGATAAGTGAAAATTTGTATCTTTTAAATCAAATTTTCCATTATCAAATGATAAAACAAAACTTACATCTGAATCATGAATCTTAAACATTAATCACAAAATTAAAACAAATTATATTTATATGAAGAATAAAATTTTATTTCTAACTATCAAAATAAATATACCATAATATCAATAAACCTCAAAAAAAAAAAGAACAAAAAACAAAATCCACCAATTAACATACAATAAAAATAGGGGTTAAATAAAAATAATAATAAAAAAAAAAAAGCATCCAAAGCCCAACAACAATACAAAATTTTATCCCTAGGCCATCAAAGCTGCAACCGCAACTGACACCAAGCTCAAAAACCCAACACTTGTGGAGGCGGCGAAGTTGCCACTGGGTGGTGGGGTTGATGTGGCGGAAGGAGCTTCAGTGGCGGGGTTTCCTGATGGGGAGACGCCAACAGCTGGGGTGCTTGGGCTATCGGCGGTTGGGGTGGTAGGGCTGACGGCACCAGCAGAAGGGGTGGGGGAGATAGCGGGAGCAGTACTTGATGGACCAGTAACAGTGACGGCGAGCTTTTGGTTGGCACTACAGTGTCCGCTGAAGGTGCAGATGAAGTAATGGGTTCCGGGCTTGTTGAGGGTGAAGCGAGCCGGGGCAGTGGTTTTAACAGCGCCTATAGTGTTGCTGGTGCCACATGAATCAAAGTTTGCTTTGGATACTTCAGCTACTGTATGAGCTGATGCCGGAAAGTTAAACACTGCATATTTTTTAAGAAAAATATTAGCAAAATCGTAATATTACAAACTGATTTGTTATTAGGCTTGGTATACAACAACACCGGCCAGGGAAGAGATTTAACTGCACACAAGTTTGATAAGATTTCATCCTAAAATCAATAGGTAATAAAAAAAGCTATTCACTAAACTTATATATTAGTCAAACTCTCTAATTTTTCGATATAAGATTACATGTAAGTTATTTTCCAATAGAAACAATATCAGTCCTTAAAATATTACATCAGAAAATTCTTGGAATTATCTATACATTAGATTTAATTTTGACCAATTCAAAATTGAATTTAATTTTGTTTGTAATAGTACAATTTTAATCTTAAAAATAAAAAATTTAATTTGTTCTTTCAATTTGTACTTAACTAAATTCTGGTGACATAATAATGTGACTTAAAACATAAAGGGTCCCTCAGTACCTAATAATTTGTCAATTTACACAGAATTAACACATTTAAGCTTCAATAATGCAAGTTCAAATTTTACTAATATTCAATGCAAATGGATTATTTTTCTCATGCTAAATTGTACTATTGTCTAGTAGGCTCTTAGCACATGTTCATCTCTAAAAGGTCATAAGAACGTAGAAAGAAGGTGCCAAAAGGTCCAATTCATGTAATTATGAGATACCTACACAACAACTTTGGATGCTCCATTATTGAACTTTGATTATGATAACTAATTAACTATACAACAAATTAAGAAAATACTAGGAGACACTATTTTTTTAATCTAAAAAGCAAATGTAAATGAATTTTCCTTGTGCTTGTTCATGAGGTTAATATTTTATTTTAAAGAGTTAATTTATAAGATAAAATATAAGACAAAAATTATACTCCCATCGTTCTTTTCAAATGTCTCATTTGTTTTTGGGTTATTATTCATCAATTAATCTTAATTTGTATTTTATTCTTAATTTATGCATTAAAATATAGTCAAATTAGATATTGTTTGATTCGTCTGAACGTAAAGTTTATTAATATTTAGTTGTTACTTTTTTAATTTACACAATTATCGCTATTAAGTATTAATCGAATTAATGCATTGAAAATTTTTAAATTAAACAAAGGGAGTAATATATTTTGTCATGCCGTGTTGGTAAATTCTAAATTTAATACAAAGTTGTGTAATCAAATTAATGCTTACATAAATCAAATTTTAAAAAGTTTTCTAATTCATTAGTTTGCATTAATTTATATTCAGGTAAACAAAAAGAAGTAAAACTTTATTAAATTTGAGTTTTAATCTTTACATTTGCAAAATTAGAAGAAATTTATTTATTAATGTTTACATTTGCAAAATTAGAAATTAATTTATAATCCCCTCTTAATGGGTGTTTGCTATTCAGAATTTATGTTATGTTTAGTAATGATGATTTATTTTGGAGATCTAGACTAGATTGAAGTTTAATGTTTGGTAAATAACACCATTGTTGTAAAAATTATTAAAGTAGAGAATTTGAAATTATCTTCTTAAACTTTATTATTTTCAAATTTTATATGAATAATTTCATAATTAATAAACTCAAATTTAAAAAAAATTACTTATTCTCAAAAACAAGATTAAGAATAACTTCTTAATGTAATCATATTTGGTAGCTTGACTGTGTTAAGTTATAACTGATAACTTTTAACTTTCAATAAAAGCTTTTGATTAAAAAATTGTTTTTGGTATTAATTTTATTCACTTTAATTTTCGTTATCTATTAAAAAAGTTATACTCCGTAACATGAATAGGAATTAAAAAAGATCAATCAAGAATAATTAATAATTGAGCTACAAATCTAAATCAGATCCATAATATTAGAATAATAACCCCGTAATTAATTACTCTGTTTCAAAACTATTGTGCAACTAAGAGTCGCACATATAGATCAGCAAAGGGTCGATAAATTTAGGCTCCGAGCAACTCAGATATTCCTTTTCTATTCTAGTGTTCCTAATTAAGGTTCTTATATAACATATATATATTTATATATATGATAAAATTTATTTATTTGACATCTCATTAATTTTATCATATGAATTTTTAACTTTTTTTAAATGCATTATAAAAATATTAAAATTCAAAATTTATTTTAAAAATTGTAAATAAAATTTCTCACTACATTTTTTTTTTGAGTTACTCTCTTGAGAGACCGTATATTTAAGAGACGTATTTGAAGCCTAGTCTATTAAAGATAATGTGTACTTATCGTATTCTTAATTTTTACTAACATTATTTTTAATATTTACTTATCGTATCCTTAATGCCTACTTTCAATATCTTAAATGTCTACTTACATCATTCTTAATATCTACTTACAATATTTTAAAAAATATATAATAGACAGGCTCAATTAAAGATGATCTCTCAAATAGACCGTCTCTTACAAGAATTTGTTTTTGTTTTTTTTTTTTAACTTTTTTATAGTTTTTAAATTAACTTTTAAACCTCAAAATCTCTAAATACAGATAATAAAAAATCCATAATAAAAAAATATATATTAGATGAATCTAATGAGATCTCACATGAATATATTTTATCTCAAAAATACTAATCAAATTTATCTCTCCTTAAAATAAAATATTTTAAATGAAAATAACATTACTAACATAAAAGGAGCAAATAGTAAGAAATTGTGCAACAAATAACACTATGGAAGATGGGATTCTTAATGGTTCGACCCATGGAAAAAAATTAACCGGCCTGAGTTTAAAATCTAAGCACAAGTTGGTAAAAAGAAGAAAAAAAAATTACCAAGAACATCTCCAACTTTGAATGTTTGTTTAGCAGCCCATTGAGCGTAAAAATTAGGAGAAGAAGGAATAGTCCATCCAGTTTTATCACCAACAGTGTATGTTGCAGCAGAAGAAATCCCAAAAATGGTAGCAATAACCAGTGTTGCTAGCAGCAATAATGCTTCATTCTTTCCTGCCATTCTTTTGTGTTCTTTTCACCTTTTTTGGGTCGCCCCTGCTCTCTTTTTGGGTTATTTCTAGTAGAGACTAGAGAGTTTTAATGGTTGGTTGCGTTGGATGTTGATCAATGAATATGTAATAGAAGTATGTGTTGTGGTATTTATAGCCAAAAATATAAAGATGGGAATATTAAATTTTTATAAAGTTGGACAATTTTTAGCTGTTGGATGTTTGACACGCCTCATTTGGGTTTTTCGTTGATTTTTTTATGATTGTTGGATTAGGAGAATATAAGAGTGGGAAGGGGCTGGGTCAACTTTTGTTGTTTTTTGAATTGGTTTTATTCGGTTGTCATTCTCATAATGGGAATTAGGATTTTTTTTTTTAGCAAAAAATAGTAAGATAAATAAAAATTAGAAACACAAAGTTTGTGCCTCACTTTTCATTTAATGTTTTTATAAGAAATATTTTCAATAGTATATATTTTATGTGAAATATTTTTAGATTTGTCTTTGATGTATAAATTTTTATTATAAACTTTTTAAAATTGTTTATAGAAAAAAAATTACAAAAAACTACCTAATCTATAGCACCTTTTGCAAAAAACAATCAAATCTTTTTTTTTTTTTTGCAAAAAACTACATTATATGATATTTTTGTTTCAAAAGACTACCACTTGACGGAAACCGTCAGTTGTCCGTCAAGTGGGGCGTTGACTTTACATGTAGAGGCACGTGACATACTTTAAGCTCAGCACTAAAGTAAGGACTTCCCTTTTTTTCCTCCACTCTCATTATCTCTCTCTCACTGTTCATGGAAGGCATCCTATGAAGATTAAACAGTTGCGAAAATTAGGGTTTTGGGAATAGTTATTTCTGTATTATTTTCAAGGAGTAAACCATTCTCCAATATATACATGAACACTAGCTTCTATTCTAGGAAACTAAATATTTTATACATTAATTAAGGTAATATAGAATAATCTAGAATAATCTAAATATATAAAATATATACTTTCCTACATTCCCCCTAAAGTTAGGTCGTGGGATCACCGATACCTAACTTGTATAAAGTACTATTGAAGACCTTTGATGAGACAGCTTTTGTGAGAATGTCAGCTAGTTGGTCTTTCGATCTAACAAAGGGAAGACGGATGATCTTGTTCTCCAGTTTCTCCTTGATAAAATGTCGGTCAATCTCTATATGTTTCGTTCGATCATGTTGAACCGGATTCTCGGAGATGCTTATTGCTGCTTTATTATCACAATATAGAAGACTTGCCTGTGTCTGGTGGCAATCTAGTTCTCCTAAAAGTTTTCAGATCCATAGAATCTCTGTGACCCCTTTTGCTATTCCTCTAAATTCTACTTCAGCACTGGATAAAGCAACTACCTTCTACTTCTTACTCTTCCAAGTGACCAGATTACCCCCTACAAAGGTGAAGTATCCTGAAGTAGACTTCCTGTTATCTCGATCACCAGCTCAGTCTGCATCTGTGTAACCGATAAGATCAAGATTATCATTCTTTGAGTAGAAAATACCTTTATTACTGGTTCCCTTCTAATATCTCAAGATCCTCAGGACTGCTGCCATGTGTTCCACTTGAGGTCGATGCATGAACTTACTTACAACTCCTACTGCATAGGCAATATCTGGTCTCGTGTGAGATAAATAGATTAGTTTCCCCACCATTCTTCTATAACGATCTTGATATGTCATTTCTGCCCCTTCAACAATTTGTAGACCATGATTAGCTACCATCGGAGTCTCTACCTGTTTACAGTCTAACATGCCTGCTTCTGCCAGGAGATCTAGGGTGTACTTTCTCTGATTAATGAATATCCCCTTCCTTGACCTTAAAACCTCTATTCCAAGAAAGTATTTCAATTGTCCCAAATCCTTCATCTCAAATTCTTGGAATAATTTGCTCCTGAGCCGATGAATTTCCTTAGCGTTGTTCCCAGTAATCACCATATCATCAATATAGATAACGAGACATGTAATTTGGTTTCCACTCTTCCTGAGAAACAGAGTGTGGTCTGAGTTGCTCTGTCTGTAACCAAATCTCTTCATTGCTGTAGTGAATCTTCCAAACCACACCCTTGGAGATTGTTTCAAATCGTATAGCGCCTTTTTAAGTTTACACCCTTCTCCTTGGTTATATTCATCTGAGTAACCTGGTGGAGGTTTCATATAAACTTTTTCTTCAATCTCCCCATGTAGGAAGGCATTTTTTACATCAAATTGATATAGGGGCCATTCTTTGTTTGCTGCTATTGAGAAGAGGACTCGGATAGTATCGATCTTAGCCACAGGTGAGAATGCTTCCATGTAGTCTATCCCATATGTTTTTGTGTACCCTTTCGCAACAAGTCTCGCTTAATACTTGACTGAAAAAACCCATTTACATCCAACAGTCTTCTTGTTACTTGGTCACATACACTTCTCCCATGTCCCGTTTTTCTGGAGGGCCATGATCTCCTCATTCATAGTTTGTTTCCACTTTGGATCTCGGAGGGCTTCTTTAGTGCTTTTTGGAATAGTACTGGAATATAGAGACGTATTGAAGGCAACAGCTATTTGTGATAATTTTTCATCATCCCGACTACAAATAGGGTATCGGGATCTCTGGGATTCAAACTCAAGATCATATCGTTAGGGAGGCATTCCTCTTGTATACCGTAGGGGCAATTCATATTTCCTGGGAATAGCAACACTACTTGGCACAATATCATCAGTAGATATATCAATGAAAGGAGGAAGAGAACTTGGTGTTACCTCTTGTTCGACCGGATGCTCAGGGACTGGAGTAGTCTGAGGAGATGATTCAGTGACAATGTCGGTGGCAATATCAGTGGTAGTGCCCACTTGTTCTTTGGGGTCTCGACTGTCAACCAAGGGATGAATTAACCAGCTAAGATCCTCACTCACACTCTCCCCCTGAGATCAAGTCTGGGTATAGTAGTAAGATTGTTCAAAGAAGTCACAATCCATGGTGGTATAAAGTTTGTTATGGATGGGATCATAACATTGATAACCCTTCTGAGTAATGTTGTAACGGTTCGGTTTAAGTGAACCGGAAATCCATATCAAAATACAAATTCCGGTTCACTCTTTGGACTCTAGAGAAGACTTTTCTCTAGGATCGTCAACCTTCCGTCGATAAAGAAATATAGGGGTGTTACAAATGTCGTACCCAAGAAATACACATTTGACTGCCCGTGGTTCAAACTTGGTTCGTACCCTAGAAGGAAGGTGGACATACACTACACACCCAAATATACGAGGAGGAAGGGAAGGAGAAGAGGGAACAGGGGTAAAAGTATGGAGAGTGGCAAGAGGAGTCTGGAAATGGAGGGTTTTAGTTGGGAGACGTTTGATGAGATAGGTGGCAGTAGCAATAGCCTCGGGCCAAAACCGGACAGGCATACGAGCCTCAAACATGAGAGCTCGTGCTTTCTCAAGTAGGGTACGATTTTTGCGTTAAGCAACCCTATTTTGTTGTGGAGTTTCTGGGCAAGAGGTTTGGTGGACAAGACCATGATCAAGAAAATATTGTTTCATTGCAACAGAAATATATTCCCCATCATTATCAGAGCGAAGGATCTTAGGTTTTTCATGGAATTGAGTAAGATTCATGTTATAGAATTTAACAAATACATCAAAAACATCAGATTTGTGTTTCAAGAAATAAACCCAGCACATACGGGAACAATCATCAACAAATAACACAAAATATGCAAAATAATGAGAGTCAATATGTGGAGCTGGCCCCTATACATCATAATATACTAAATCAAACGGTTTGAGAGCACAAGTATTACTAGGAAAATAGGAATATTTATGACTCTTAGCCAGTACACAAGTTTCACAATTTAGGGACGTAGTACAACTATGAAGTGAAGGAAAAAGTCGTTTTAGATAACCTAGGGACGGATGACCTAAACGACGATGCCAAGTCCACAATTGGTGAGCAGGAGACCCATGAGCAAGCATTGCACTACTATTTTGAATCACCTCATCGACATAGTATAGTCCACCTCGTTCAGTACCACGTCCAATGATCGTCCCTGTCTGAGCATCCTGCACAATACAATTTTTAGAGGTTAGGAACACAGTACAATTCAACTCCTTGGTTAACTGACTAACAGACAATAATTTATGAGACAGACTGGGAATTAACAAACAATTTTTAAGATGAAGAGAAGAAGAAATATTGACAAGCCCAGCTCGGTCAATCTGTACACATTCCCCATTAGCTGTCTAAATATAGGTTCGATTAGTAGGATGGGTTGATAAAAAATCACGGGGATCAAAAGTCATTGTATCAGTTGCTCCGCAATCAAATATCCATTGGGAGTGGGGTTTATGGCTAAGAAGGCTTGTGGATATTATGTGGTGTGGGCCAGAAATATTAGTGGGTTTTGTATTTGGGCCGAAAAGTATTGGTTGTGTGTGGGATTTTGGAGTATGAGGTAGGGTTGTTAGGGTTGTGGGATTATAAATAAGAGAGTGAAAGGGTTTGCTCCCCTCCCCAAGTGTTGCGGTTGTTTCTCTCTCTTCCTTTCTCTGTTTCTCGTTGTTTTTGTTGTCTGTTTGGTTCCTCCCCCTTGCTGCAACCCCTTACTTTACCTGAGTCCACACATGATGATGGTTGGTCAGCAAGTGTCAGGTAAGCCTTGTCGCCGGTCGGCCTTGCCGGTGCCTTGGTGGCGGCTTTTCGCTTCTGTAAATCGTCCCACCAATCAGGGTACCCCACAAGCTTGAAGCATCCCTCCTTAGTATGCCTTGAGCCACCACAATGAGTACATCGGAGTATTCTCCGGTCCTCCTCTTCTCGGTTTCTCTGGAGGGCCTTGTTTCGCATGGCTAAACCCGATCCAATCTCTAAGGGACCCGTTCCTAGTGATGAGACGTCGTTCATTATTCTCCGGCGTGCTATTTCCCATCTGATTGTGGCGTAGGCTGCCTCCATAGTTGGTAGGGGTTATTGTTGAGGATGTCCCTTCTTTCTTTGTCTAGATTGTCATTAATCCCAGTGAGAAATTGATAAAGTCTTTGCCTTTGTATATACTTGTTAAATTCTGTTATGTCCTTCGAGCAGACCATTGGATTTGGCATTCTCCGATCAATTTCTTTTCATAATATATTGAGTTTACCGTAGTAAACCTCAATGGTGTCATTGGCTTGTCTTAAATTTGCTGCCTTTGAACTCAGATCAAAGATCTGGAGTTCGTCTCTACCACATCCCAAGAGACTTTCAATCCCTTGCCATAGGCTTTGTGCAGTTGTATAATCCAGGAATTGATTAACAATTTCTCCATCTATGTTTTCAATAATCCATGATATGACCATGGCATCCCTTTGTTCCCATTGAGCATAGTCTGGGTCTGACGGTGGTGCAGGTGCGGCAGTGATGTGACTGAGCCGCCCTCGACCTCCACTGGCTACGTGCATTAACTTGCACCATTTTGTATAATTGTGATATGTAAGTTTTTCTGAGATTTTGACAGTGGTTGGATTTTCGGTTTGGTTGGTTGTTTTGTTAAATTTCTGAAACATCTGGAACATTTGTTCCATCTATTCCATGGATATTACTTGTTTCTGTGTTTGTTCTTCTGAAAAACCAGCCATTACAGGTAAGATACAGTAGATGATGAGTCCTTCCCGGATCTAAACCCTAAGACTCTAATACTATGAAGATTAAACAGTTGCGAAAATTAGGGTTTTGGGAATAGTTATTTCTGTATTATTTTCAAGGAGTAAACCATTCTCCAATATATACATGAACACTAGATTCTATTCGAGGAAACTAAATATTCTACAAATTAATTAAGGTAATATAGAATAATCTAGAATAATCTAAATATATAAAATATATACTTTCCCACATCATACACTGCCACAACTCAATCATCATTACAATGGAACATTAATTCATCTGATATATTAAAATTGAAATAGAAGAATTTTACAATTTCCCCTCTAATATTATGATATATAGAGAATGTATTAAAATAGTTTCATACTTTTTAATTTTATGTTTGCATCTCCACCATTTGAATCATCCTCTCAAGCTCAACAACGAAATGTAAATCCTGAGATTGAGGTTAAATTCATCATTGTTGAAAAAGGTGAACAATCTGTCATCAAGAAGAAAACTTTAGGGATTGATGATAAAAAGAAGAAAGTTTGGGATTCACTGAAATCAAATTAGAAGAAAGAAAAATTCAACAAAAGAATTCGGTGAAGCTAAACTAGAACATTTAGAATAAAGTGAAAGATGAAACCCAAAAATGGTTTTTAAATTGGAACTTGTCATGGTACTGTTTATTCAATTAATTTATTTATTTAATAATTAGCATTATATTACTAAAATACCCTTTGACCTTTTTAGTTGACCTTGACTTTCAGTCAATGGGCTTTTTCTGGAATTACTATTTTCCTTGAATGGCCCATGGTCCAGTTACCTCTAAAAAACCCTAACTTCCCACTTTCCCACAATGTATGGCTCTCCTTGTTTCAAGATGAATAACTGTCCATTCTTCCCATGACTAGTCTACCTCCCATTACTCCCACTACTCCCATGATAGTTCACTTCTTAGATGCAACTTCCCTCCTTCAACATTATAAATAGTGGCTACCACCAAGGAGGGAAGATCATCTGAAAAAAAATATAGCTTTCCTAGTATCCTTGCTTACATTACATCCTAAGCTTACCCAAACACTAACACTAGCAATCTCAATCTTGACATTCCCTCTTGTATTCATTCAGCAATCGTTCATTCATTAATTTCCGATTTACGTTCTAACTTGAGCGTCAGAGGGGTATTCCGGGAGATCACCCCCCGGACAAGGCTAACGTGTTGTGTTGTAGGAATCCAAGTCGCTTCCTTCCACAACTCGCCGTTCCAGACCACGTTTCCATTTGTAAGTGTCTTCTGCACTTCCTCGTTTCATAACCGAAACAGTTTGGCGCCGTCTGTGGGGAGGAATTGAACAAAAAGTCATGGCTCCTAAGAGAAATCCGACTCAAACCGCCACCGTGCATAGCACAGATACAGATACTTCTGCAGGTCACGCTAATAATCAAGCCGTGACTCGCCGTGATCTGGACATGCTAGCACAGAACCTCACGGCTGCTTTCTCTGAACAACTCCGCGCCGTCATGAATAATACTCCTACTCAGCAACGAGTATTAGAAGATATGGCGGATCAAATAAAAAATTTGCGGGAACAAATCGAACCCCATCAGGAGATACCGAAGTCTCATGAATCTCAGGATGGGAACTCAAGGACGTCCCACTCTAGTAGACGCAATAAGAAGATGCGGGAGAGATCTAGAACCTACCCGAGTCTCAGCAAAACAGATCTGCGAGATGGCGAATCTAAAACCGCCTCTCGAGACGTTCGCACCTTCCTAGAAAGTAAGAAACAAAAGACGTCTGAAAGCGTCCAATCATTGGTGGATAAAAGGAGGGAAGAAAGAAAGCAAGCCCAAGCCACGGAGTCTAGCCGCCGCATCACCATGCCGAGGAATGAGGCCGGCAAAACTAGCCTTTCTGGAAAACTTGTACCCATAATCTCTCCATTGGCCCCGGTGATACTAAATACCCCCAATAATGGGAAGATAAAGATTCCGAACATGGCGGCCTTCAATGGAACGTCCTGCCCGGAGGAACATCTGATGGCCTACAAAAACTTGATGTTGCTGTATACCAATGACCCGTTGTTGTGGTGCAAGTTCTTCCCGACTACTCTTACGGGAGTAGCACTGACATGGTATACCTCCCTTCCAGGAGGAAGTATACACAACTTCGCCCAACTGGAAGAGAAGTTCCTGGGCCACTTTGTAGCTTCCAGAAGGCAGCAGAAATCAAATTTCCATCTACTCAGCATCACGCAATTAGAAGGGGAGTCCATATCATCCTATCTAAAAAAGTTTCATGAGGCGGTGCTGGAGGTAACCGATTTGGAAGAATCGGTTGCATTAAACGCCCTGATCAACGGAATGAAGGCCCAACGGCTAAAGTTCCAGTTGGTCGAAAGTCAAGTGAAGACATACGCAGAGGCCATGAAGCAATGCCAAAGCTATGTCACGGCCTCCGAAATATGTCAGGCCCATGATCCTAAAAAACGGAGGTCTGATAAGAAGGACCCCATTGCCAATCAATCCTCGAGAAATAGAGAGGAACAAGCATTGAGGAGGGAAAAGAAACTACCCTCCACGTCGTCTGGAGCCCCCGTCAGATATGGGGCCTCCACGATCCAGACATGTGTACGTCACGGAAGGGGAAACAAGGACGCGGAGTATACTCGATAGAGGCAATGACCCGATGTTCAACCGCAACTGGAAAGACATATTCTATGCCATCCGCAATGAATTACCAACTCCGCCTCCTACTAACACCCCCTCCAACCGTCGCAACTTCAATCTGTGGTGTGACTACCACAAAGAACACGGCCACACTTTAGCCCAATGCCGTAAACTTAAACGTATCCTGCACCAATTGGCTGATGAAGGGAAACTATCGAGGTTCATTAACAAGGGAGACTATGTAGCAAAAGAAGTCGAAAGAAAGCCGTGGCACCAAAGACGCAGATCCCCCGGGAGGAATGAGGCCAGGCGCGAAAGTTCCAATACTCAAGGGACTATCAACCTTATTTTCGGTGGATACACTGAGGAATATCCCACCATCCGCGCCGCAAGAGATAGCGTCCATACTTTGCTAAAGGGACCTCCAATGACCACCTCCAGTGGGCCGGTCATGAAATTCGATGCCACGACCTCCCAAATGCTGCAACAACCACATACTGACCCTCTGGTGGTCACTTTGAAAATTGGGCAAATGAAAGTCAAAAGGGTACTTGTAGATACTGGAAGTACGGCTGATCTTCTAATAATGGATTGCCTAAGGAAAATGCAGTTTGAAGAAAAACACTTGCAACCCCTTGATAAACCTTTGATCAGGTTTGGGGGAAACCAGGTCGTTCCATTGGGTACCATCGTACTCCCCGTACGAGTAGGGGAGAAGAAAAAAAGTAGAACGATGCCCATACAATTCACGGTTATAGATCTCACATTCCCCTACAACGCCATCATGGGGCTTCCGCTCATCAATAAAATCAAAGCTGCAATCTTCCCGCATCAACTCTTGCTTCAGTTTGAGCGGGATGATGGGCAAGTGGGTATACTCAAAGGGGACCAAGTGACAGCTCGTCAATGTCTAGTGAGTACCCTCAAGCGAGAAACCTCCTCCACTCCCTCCAAAAGAAAGAGGGTAGACTCTTCAGCCGTCATGAGCGTGTATACAGACAGCCCCAACGCTCACGGAAGGCCTCACCCAGTGGAACGATATGAGGAAGTGGAGATATTTGATGGAAAACAAATCAAAGTTGGAAAAAACCTCTCAGACGCAATCAAGACTGACCTCTTGGCCACCATCGCCGAGTTCCGCGATGTCTTCGCTTTTTCCACGGAAGAGATGCCTGGTATCCCTACCCATATCATGTGTCATAAACTTGATATAAAGCCAGGCTATAAACCCGTGAAGCAAAAGCTGCGACATTAGGGAAGAGAGCGAATAGAGGCCGCCAAAGAGGAGGTGGAGAAGTTATTGAAGGCCGGATTCATCAGAGAATGCAAATATTCAGATTGGCTTTCCAACGTTGTTCTCGTCAAGAAATCCAACGGGAAGTGGAGAATGTGCGTCGATTTCACGGATCTAAACAAGGCATGCCCAAAAGACGATTACCCTCTCCCCAAGATAGATCGTTTGGTGGACTCCACAGCAGGACACGCCCTATTGAGCTTCATGGATGCTAACGCAGGTTATCATCAAATCCCGTTGGCCCCTGAAGACCAACCGCACACAGCGTTCATCACGAATGCCGGCGTGTACTGCTACAAAGTCATGCCCTTTGGTCTAAAAAACGCCGGAGCCACTTATCAGAGAATGGTAAACAAAGTCTTCCAGTCTCAGATAGGCCGAAATCTGGAGGTATACGTGGACGACATGATTGCAAAGAGCAAGCAAGCGTCTAAACATGCTGCAGACCTCCGAGAAACATTCACAACCCTCCGGAGGCACCAAATGCGACTCAATCCAGATAAACGCGTCTTTGGAGTTACTGGAGGTAAGTGCCTTGGTTTCCTTGTCGACGAAAGAGGGATAGAGGCAAACCCTGACAAAATTAAGGCAATCCAAGATATGAAGTCCCCCAAATCCGTAAAAGAAGTGCAGAAACTAACAGGGTACCTAGCAGCCTTAGGGAGATTTCTATCAAAATCCGCGGACAAATGCTCCCCCTTCTTCAAAACCCTAAAGCAAAGCAAGTTCGAATGGACGAGAGAAGCAGAAGAAGCATTCCAGGAATTGAAGGAACACCTGTCTACCTTGCCGAAATTAGTATCACCCATCAAAGGGGAGAAGCTAGTCCTATACGTCTCTATCTCCGAATACTCGCTATCCGGAGTATTAGTGGCGGAAAGGGAAAAGAAACAGCTTCCAATATACTATGTGAGTCATGCATTCCGGGGCTCAGAGGGGAACTACGGCGAAGTGGAAAAGGTCATATTCGCAATAGTGATGGCAAGCAGAAAATTGAAGCCATACTTCCAATCCCACCAGATCATCGTTCGGACTGATCAACCTTTGAAAAAGATTCTGGAAGGGAAAAATAAGTCAAGCCGCGTTACAGATTGGGCAAACCAGCTAGCAGATTTCGGAATCGAGTATGAGCCTCGCACAGCGGTCAAAGCTTAGGCTCTAGCCGATTTCATTGTCGAAAGTACTCTTCCCCCTCATCCTGAACCCAATCAAGAATGGAAGTTGTATGTAGATGGGTCTTCGACACAATTAGCAAGTGGGGCTGGACTCCTCATTGAATCGTCCACCGGGGTCCGTATGGAAAGGGCGGTAAGATTCCAGTTCGCGGCATCCAACAATGAGGCCGAATATGAAGCTTTATTGATGGGGCTGAAAATCTGCTACGAAGCAGGGGGTAAAATATTGTCCGCATTTTCTGACTCCCAACTAATAGTTGGACAAGTAAATGGAGAATTCGAGGCCAAAGATGAAAGCATGAAAATGTACTTACAGCAAGTAAAGGAATTTGTTCAGAAATTCGACAAATTCACTTTGGTCCATATCCCAAGATCCCAAAATACACAAGCTGACTCTTTGGCAAAGCTGGCTAGCTCAGCTGAAACATCCGCGGCCCGCGACATCATCTGGGAAGTACTTCCAAACCCCAGTATCAATCTCATGGTCAACACCAATGATAGGTCAGAGATGTGGATGGATCCCTACATCAAGTTCTTGAAGAATCAGACGCTTCCCCAAGATGAAAATCAAGCAAGAATGGTCCAGAAAAAGGCCAGATGGTTCGAACTCTACGAAGGAACGCTCTATAAAAAGTCATATACACATCCCCTTCTGAAATGTGTTTCTCCTGAAGAAGGAAACTATATCCTTCGTGAAACACACGAAGGCGGATGTGGTATTCATCAAGGAGTGCGAACCGTTGTAGGAAAGGTTCTCAGAAGCGGATATTATTGGCCCTCACTCAGGAATGACGCGGAAACCTTAATCAAAAGATGTCCTGAATGTCAATACCACTCGAAGATTGGGAGGAAGCCATCAAATTACTTGACCGCCATGCAAGCCGTTCTGCCTTTTGACAAATGGGGCATGGATCTCCTCGGCCCCTTCCCACCTGCCAAGGGCCAAAGAAAGTTCATCATTGTGGCTATCGATTACTTCACCAAGTATGTGAAAGCAGAGGCTCTTAGCTCCATCACAGACAAGCAAGTCTGTCAGTTTATATGGCGGAATATTATAACAAGATACGGCATCCCTCGTGTGATCATAACAGACAATGGAAGGCAGTTTGTTAGCAAGAACACCATCGAGTATTGCGACAGGTTCAACATCCAAATCAGGTTCAGTTCTGTATCTCGACCTCAAACTAACGGGCAAGTTGAGTCCGCAAACAAGGAAATTCTCAACGGTATCAAAAAGAAGATAGAGGGGGTCAAAGGAAATTGGGATGAAGATCTACCAGGCATCTTATGGGCAAGTCGAACAACAATCAAAGAGGCCACGGGGCATACGCCGTTCTCTTTAGTGTACGGATCCGAAGCCGTACTTCCAGTGGAAATAGGCGTACCCTCCACACGGGTCACCTACTACTCACACGCCGAGAATGAGGAAGGAAAAAGAACAAACCTAGATCTCCTACCCGAAACAAGAGGAAACGCACTGTTGAGATCGATAGCACAGAAGCAGAGAATGATTCGTAGCTTCAACCGTCATGTCAAAACCAGACGTATTCAAATTGGGGACTTTGTACTCCGCAAATTCGAGGCTACGGGAAAGATAGTGGACAAAGGAAAGTTAGGAGCCAACTGGGACGGCCCTTTCAAAGTCACCCGCGTTATCAAACCAGGAACTTTCGAACTAGAAGAAATGAAAGGAAAAAAACTACCTCGCCCATGGAATGGAGACCATTTGAAGAAATTCTTCATTTAACAAGATTTCAAGGGGCAATCAGTAACTCAGTCTTATCAGATTAACTCCGCGACAAAGTTTCATCCCACGATGTAGTCGCGTTCTCATTTGTATTCCGCTTTATCAGCCATCTTCCCGCGGCATGCTCGCGTTGTCAATTGTAGCTTTATGATGTAGTCTTATCAGAAGTTTCACAAATCAGAAGTTTCATTTTCAGATTATTCGGCTCTTACGATCACATGTACTCGGCAAAGTTCTATTGCAAATCTTATGAAATTCAGTCATATCGATAAGTCTGACCCCCAGTTTGGGGTCCCTAAGTCCAAAATCTTCTAAGATGTTTCCTAAACTGGAACATCGATAAGTCTGACCCCCAGTTTGGGGTCCCCAAGATCAAAATATTCTAAGTTTTTCAAAGATGTTTCCCAACCGGGACATCGATAAGTCGGACCCCCAGTTTGGGGTCCCTAGGTTCAAAATATTCTAAGTTTTTCAAAGATGTTTCCCAACCGGGACATCGATAAGTCGGACCCCCAGTTTGGGGTCCCTAAGATCAAAATATTCTAAGTTTTTCAAAGATGTTTCCCAACCGGGACATCGATAAGTCGGACCCCCAGTTTGGGGTCCCTAAGCTCAAAAACATTCTAAGTTATTTTCACTAAGATATTTCCCAACCGGGACGTCGATAAGTCGGACCCCCCAGATTAGGGTCTCAAATTTCAAAATTATTTCAAGTTATTTGCTAAAAATTTCCCGACAGGGACATCAACAAGTCGGACCCCTAGAATGGGTTCCAAGGGTTGAAATCACTAAGAAATCTAAAAAACTCAATGACCTCAAAAGCTCAAAAAAAAAAGCATATACATTGTTCTGGGAAACAGGAAATATTCAAATCGCATTGTTTGGAAAAAATTCTAAATAATTACAAGTTTGTGATTACAAAAATGAAGGTTATATGTCGTCAAGGAAGGCATCCACATCCCCTTCGAGACCTTGACCCGGCGGCGGAGGAGACCCGGACATCCCCTCTTCAAGACTAGGGGTGAAGCTTACATAATCTTCAATATTAAACGGCTCCACCTTAATCTCAGACAGCTCCTTGGATAAGCCCTGGAGGTTTCTGCCTTCGTCAATGATCAAGTTCGACAAATCAAGGCATAAACTCTCCAGGCTGGAGAGCGTCATGTTTTCCGGGACATCAGACGCCGGAGGAGAGGAAAGGGTCAAATGGTCTAAGTCGAGGCACAAGGCCTCCTTTTCAGCGTCATCATTTATCTTCTCCGACCAGACCCTCTTCTCCTCCGCATCCCAAGAAGGATCGACAAGCACCGCCGACTCCCCCTCCAAGATTGGAGCTAGGTTGGACAAGGCTTCGCTCCCCTTTTGATTGGCAGTTTTTTGAAGGGTTTCGAAATCCATGCCCAACTCCGCGGCAGCCAGGCGATACTTCTCGTCACTAATCTTGGAACCGGCGCCCATCATCTCCGCCGTCAGATCTCCCAGAAAACTTGACGCCTCCGGCTCATCCAAAGTCAGCCAGTCTCGAGCTATCCGGGCTTTCCTTCCCAAGCAAAGCTTATACACTTTAGCCGCGGATAGTACCATCTTGAAATTGGCGGAATCGGCCGCCACCTGCTGCATTAGACGCTGATTCTAATGAACCAGCTTGGCATGAATATCCATCAGGCGGCCGATCTCATGGCCGAGGGTCGCCGACTTGTTGGAAGCAGCATCCAAGTTCCCGACGGTCTCCTCTAGCTGCTTTCTCACCTTTTCCCGCCATTGCTCAGTCTGGACCAAGCGTTCTTTCAGCTCAGAACACTTGGCCACTTTCTCCTTTAAGCCCGGCAAATCCTCCCGCAACTTCAACAGTTCTCTGTTCAGCTCTTCGCAACGGGAGGTGAGGGAGGCCAAGGTCTCTTGATCCGCGGCACTTTGGCGACCAACATTGAGCTCGAAAGCCAACCTTATAAAGGCCTGCGAAGAAGCAATTTATAAGACCCAACAGATTGAAATAAAAACCATTCACTGGGAGGAAGAAACTTTACCTCTGCCGCGGCAGCCTGCGCCCGACGCACTCTATCGCGGGGGGCATGGACTCTAGAAGGTCGACATCCACCTTGCTGACCAGGTTGGACGTCGCCCTGTTGAAACGAACGATCAGGCCCTTATGCCCCAACTCCGTGAAGGGCGTCTCATGTTGGAAGGGTGGAACTTCCCGACGACGATACACCTCCGCAAATTGTGAATCCGGAGCCGAGGAAGACTCCCCTACTTTCTCCTTGCCCTTGTCAGAAATGGGCACAGAAGTAGCCTGGGAAGAGGACGCTGCTTCCACAGCTGGCCTCATCCGGAGAGGCACCGCCGTATGAATGGTATCTACGGAGGCCCTCTTGGCCGAGCTCTCCCCGTGGGAAGAAGAGTCTCTCTTCCTCTTCCTCTCCTTCCCACTCTTTTTCTTCGCATCCCTCGTCTGAGGGATCACCCTCTTAGACTCATCGGGAATATGAATTTTTTTCCTCTCCTCGAGGAGATGGAGAGCCTCCTGTTGGCTGGGCACATCATCAAGGCCCTTCTCTACAGTGGCCGAATCCTATGAAAAGAGAAATTTAGAAAAAGCCAAGATAAAAAATTAGAAAGTTAAGAGAAAAGCCGTACCTTAGGCGGAAGAGGGAGAGGCTTTTCCGCGGCCCTTTGATTAGCTCCCTCAGCAAATCGCATGATGCTGAATTTCTTCATCAGATCCGGATTCTTTGCTCTTAAATTTTCCTTGGCTACCCCTGAAAAATCAAGAGTTAGAAATGAGTAAAAAACTATTAAGGGAGAAAGGAATCCGACGGCTCTTACTCCGATCGATAGCCAAGCTGATGCCAAATGCCGAGAGGAGGTTCTCATTCTCCAACTCGGGACGACCTGGTATCCAATTGAGTTGGACGTTCATAGGTTTCCTCCCCAACTGAACGTCCATCTTTGCATATTCTATGATCACCGCGTCGTCAAAGGAACATTGCGGGATCCCATTATTAAAACCCGAAAGGTTGGGTTTGATGTCGAAGGATGTCTTGATGTTCCATCCCCTTGAGTTGTACAAATAGGCAAACTTGGTCCTATATCCTTTCTGGTTGTCGGGAAGGCCGTGGACTATCTTCAGTTCACGACGATGGGTAAATGTTATCCAACCACAGCCATGTAATTGGGAATTACATAACCGGGCTCTAAATATATACCTAAACGCTGTGAGCGTCAGTGGTACGGCCAAAACTTTACAAAGAATCAAAAATGCCACCATACAATCCCAAGCGTTGGGGTATAACTCGGGCACAGAAAGGTTCAAAAAATTCAGCACCTCTCGAAAAAAAGGGTGGAGAGGAAATCTAAGTCCTAATTCGAATGAAGGAAAATATACAGCTATACAATGTGGAGGGGGAAATCTAACAGTATCATAGTTCCCCGGTGTAATAATGTTGATGTCTTCTTTTAAACCCCACTTCTGAGAGATGGCTTCCCGTCGACTTTCCAAATCCCTTTTGGTTTGTAAATCTATGAAGTAATTAAGGGGCCCGCCGTGTGGAATGTAAAATGAAGGAGGGACCGGCGCCGCGCTTTCCCTTCCTGATGACTCGGTTGATACTTCAACGTTTTCCATATCTACATACAATAACCCTTCCAGGTCAGGATTTATTCGCGGCAAGTAATTCGGGAAGAAAGCAATGTCCACTTCCCAAGGAGCAGTTTTCATTTTCTCCGGCGTATACACAGGGGAGACAGACGATTCTTCCCCGGCCTTTATTGATTCACAATGAGGGGTTATTCTCACCGAACTACTATCGTCCGAATCATTCATTAGTAACCCCTCTTTATTAAAGCGTCTACATACTACCAAGGGAATTTCCGTCGGGTTAGCAATGTTAATGTCCAAGTTAGCTAATGTATCATGAGTAGCCGCGACATCCATATTAATAATATTCGAAAAACAGTAGGCAAAACTTGTAAAGAATAATGGATAAATTCATAAAACTAATCCAAAACCTTTAAACATTCAAGAACATGAAGAACAGTTTGAAGAATAACTTGAAGAAATTTGAAAAATCTGAGAAAAAGTTTGAATACCTTGAAGAGAATTTGAAGATTTGTCAGAAACTTGATGAAGATCTGTCAGAAACCTTGAAGATCTTCGAGAATTTGTCAGAAGTTTGAAGGAGGGATGAAGATTGTCAGAGCGTCTCTCTCTACTTTCTCTTTCTAGCGATTTGAAGATTTGGGGGAATTAATGAAGATTAGATGAGAGGAATTGTTCCAACCACCCTATTTATTGCAGCAATAAATGCCTTACTTGGGACGTGAACCCTCATTAAACAAAAATGGAATCCCAAAACGAAAGCTGGGAAGTCGATAAGTCGGTCTCCCAGTTAAAGGAAGTCACCAAAAGATCTTTTCCAAGTGTTTTAGCAAAACCCGTGAGATCCACTAGTCGGACCCTCAATAAAAGGGACATGTTGCAAAATCCAAGTGTCAGTCCTTAACTATAGATGGGAGGTCGAAAAGTCGGACCCCCAATGAGAGGTGAAACCTTATAAAATTTTCTAAGTAACTAGTTACCAAACTCTCATACAGACGCCAGGTCCATAAGTCGGACCCCCAGGGAGAGGGAGAATATGAAAAATTATTCTAAGTCTTTTAGCGCTTAAACGTGTTTAGGAAGTCAACAAGTTGGACCCTGAATTGCGCCCCTAGAAACGAGAATTACTAAGTATGAAAAGTTGCACATTCGATAAGGCGGATGATATACCGCGTCACCTTCACTCTAAACCGCCGCCTGAGTGAAGCATGAATGAAACAAGTGCAAAGAAAGTCCGTGGGATCGATAAGTCGGACTCACTGGTACATTCAGTCAATAGTGTAAAAATTCTAAGTACAAGTGAATTTCCATACTTCCGTACGATCGAAGACACGGGCCTTCGTACTGAACCCGCGTCGTAAAAGAGCAAGGGGTATGTTCTTCCGTGAAGTCGACAAGTCGGACCCCTAGATAGCCCCAGCCCAGGTAAAGAATTCTAAATATAGAAGACCTCTTGTATGACCGTGCGATCGAAGACACGGAATACGGTGCTCATACCGTATCATGGAAGAACAAGGGGCTTGCCATGACTAGGTAGTAGGAACATTTTTACTTTTCCGCAACGACGAGTTTGTCTGTATGGTCCATAAGTCGGACCCCCAGGTGGTCCTCATCATTTCCAGAATATTCCAAGTGTGAAATATTACCGTATGATCGAAAAGTCGGACCCTCTGGTACCCCTTACCATTTTTGAAAAATTCTAAGTATGAGAGAATTTTCATGATGAACGTGTGGATTGAAGACGCGGATTCCTAGTTCGCGTCATAGTTAAGCCAAAGTCGCGGATGTTCTCCAACAAATAATCAAGCCCTCGCATTTACGATTTTGCTGCTGCATAATACGCCTGGGGCTACTCCGCGGCACGTTACAAGCCGCGGCTTTGTTCGTTTTTACACGAATTATTTTGAAAAGGTCGTATCTTCTTCGCCACAACTCAGAACTTGACATATAAACAGTCGATTTAAAGCTTACAAGCTCAATTTTCACAAGCCGTCAGAAGATTCGCCAGATTGGATATGTGTTCATCCGCATGGGGCTTTTGAATGTTCTCCATCACTAAATCAACTCCGACGGGCACGTGGTTTTCCGCATAAAGGAAGATGCTTCTGGTTGTTGGGGCTCTCCCCTCACATCTTCCTTCATACGTGGGGCTAAGTGTCATGGTACTGTTTATTCAATTAATTTATTTATTTAATAATTAGCATTATATTACTAAATACCCTTTGACCTTTTTAGTTGACCTTGACTTTCGGTCAATGGGCTTTTTCTGGAATTACTATTTTCCTTGAATGGCCCATGGTCCAGTTACCTCTAAAAAACCCTAACTCCCCACTTTCCCACAATGTATGGCTCTCCTTGTTTCAAGATGAATAACTGCCCATTCTTCCCATGACTAGTCCACCTCCCATTACTCCCACTACTCCCATGATAGTTCACTTCTTAGATGCAACTTCCCTCCTTCAACATTATAAATAGTGGCTACCACCAAGGAGGGAAGATCATCTGAAAAAAAATATAGCTTTCCTAGTATCCTTGCTTACATTACATCCTAAGCTTACCCAAACACTAACACTAGCAATCTCAATCTTGACATTCCCTCTTGTATTCATTCAGCAATCGTTCATTCATTAATTTCCGATTTACGTTCTAACTTGAGCGTCGGAGGGGTATTCCGGGAGATCACCCCCGGACAAGGCTAACGTGTTGTGTTGTAGGAATCCAAGTCGCTTCCTTCCACAAGTCGCCGTTCCAGACCACGTTTCCATTCGCAGCATTGTAAGTGTCTTCTGCACTTCCTCGTTTCATAACCGAAACAGAACTAAAGATTCAAAAACGGACCCAGAAGACGAAAAAGAAAGTAACAAATGGTAAAGGGGAGAAAAAGATGGTTGTGGTTGAAACCCAGAAAAAGAAAAAGGAAGCAGAAAATGGGAGAGTAGAGAAACAGAAGATTCTAGATGAAACCCAGAAGAAGAAAAGGAAAATGGGTAATGGAGAAGTAGAAAAAGAGAAGGTTATACATAGAACCCAGAAGAAGAAAAAGAAAATAGAAAATGAGGATGTAGAGAAAGAGAATGTTCCAGATGGAATCCAAAAGAAGAAAAGGAAAGCAAAAAATGAAAATGTAGAGAAAGAGAAGAAGAATAAATCGAAGAAGAATAAATCAAAGAAGAAGAAGATTCAGAGAAAGAAAAATGAAAATGACTATCACGTGCAAAGTCAAAACTCCACTTGACGGTCAACTGATGGTTTCCGTCAAGTGGTAGTCTTTGAAAACAAAAATATCATCTAAGGTAGTTTTTAGCAAAAAAAATTAGATTAGGTAATTCTTTGCAAAAGGTGCTATAAATTAGGCATTTTTTCTGTAATTTTCCTTGTTTATAAAATACATTCATAAATATTAAGCATCTATTGCATGTTTTACAATTATGTAAAAAGCAAATAAAACATCTGATAAATCATAACAGTATAGGTAATTTTTGTTTATCTTTTAGTTGCTAATAAGTTACTAACATTACCATACGCACTACTATTAAATTGTGATGTTTGTATAATACCCATAATAGACACTATTTTGAGAAACATGATTAGTCTAATAGTTAATTGCATTTGCTATTAGTTGTTATGTTTTAGTCTAAGGCTTAAGACTTTTTCACCATATACAAAAAATTAGTTTTTGTCCCGTATACTTTGTCTAGACTACTTTCGAATTAAAAAAATAATAGTTAGTATGTATCAAATAATATTGTTTAACTTCTGTTTTATAAGTAATATTAATTAATAACTAAATAAAATCCTATTTAATACGTTTCAACTTTTTACAATTTTAAGTAAAAAACTGACATCATTATTTTTAACTACGAATTAATATTATTAAAGTATACATAAAAAGTAATTAAATATTATTGTCCTTTTAAGTTTGCTATCAATATTTTTTCATGTGTTACTTCTTTTTATTCCCTTTAAATGTCTCAATTCTTTACTTGCTAAATTTATCTTATTTGTTCCATTTTTATTTAAAGTAAAGCTTTTTTTTTTTTACTTATTTTGTCCTTATAAATTCTACTTTATTACAAAAGTACCCCTATTGACTTTACAATTGTTGTGGTCCTTTGCCTTATAAATTATATTTTATTAGAAAATTAACCCTTTTAATTTTACAATTTTTCTTAAAACAATTTAACTACCATATGGATATCTAAAATTGTCGTGGTCCCCTATCTTTCTTAATATATAAAACCAACTCAAATGAAAAATGTAAAGAAAATAGAAGAAAGTATTTGTTTAGATAAGGGCGTGATTTGGGCCTTTTGTATTCTTATATGAATTTATTTGAGTTTAAGTTTTACTTATCGCAATCTAATTAAATTTTTTGACAAGAATAAATATTTTGGTATTTCATCCCCTTATAATCTGAAGTAAAAAATTAGAGAGGAAGTGCTCTTTAACACAGCTAGATCTGATTAGGTATTCAATCATTTAATAAAACATTAAATATTAAGAGATATAGTGAGTAAAATGATCAATAAAGGGGTCTAATCTAGGTGGGAAATCAAACTTTTAGTAAATTAAAGTACTACTGTTTTATTTGTTAAAGCGAATGATTTCATTTGATTTTTTATTTAAGGTTCAAATTCAAAAATGACACATCTAATTGTTAGGTTTTTTTTATTTTTTATTTTTAGGTAACGGTAACCAATTTGTGGAAGGATGGAAAAAGTCCACTCCTATAACCTTCTATAAGAAAAAGCATTTACATTTGTAATTAGTTTACTTTAGTTGGTAAATTTATTGCAATAATATTTTTTGACTTCATCAAAGATAAAACTCAATTTAACTTTTTGCATATCTTTAAGGATTTAATAATCTTTTAAACTTTTTTATTATGTTGGTAAGAGTTCGATAACAGAAGTCATTTAACGCTATTAGAATAATTAAATATTGTTATTTTATTGAAGTTAAAACCAAGTTGGACTCAAGCCATTAAAATCTTAGGAAACCGACTTGTGTACAACCTTTAATTCCACGTTTATTTAATTTCTAGCTTAAATCTTGAATGAAAAAATACATTCACTCCTCTTATAATCAAATGTATCATTTTTTTCTTTTACATATACTCATTAAATGTCTCATTTTCTGGTATTGTTACTCTTTTTCTTACTTATGTGCTCATGAATCTAATTATTTACACAATTGTTATTAAATTATTACTTTTTTGCACTTATTCACTTCTTCATGAGGTTTTATGTGATCTTGTTTTCTTTTTCTTAATATTTATGTGAATGCAAATGAGGCATTTGATCAGAATAGAAGATAGAATATGCACAAATAAAGTCATTGATTTATTTCAAAAAATAGTTTTATTTATGGAAATTGGAATTACATATCACTCCGCAATACAACAAAATAAACTTTTCGCGACATGAGATGTAGTGATATTAAACAAAATGTTATTGATTTATATTTTTAGTAAATTAATTATTGATTTTTATTTTAAATTTCACTATAAAGTGATTTAGTGATACTTTATTTGGCATTTAGTGACATATATAATGTTACAATAGTCTATAGTGTCATTTATGGAAAATGTTACTGAATTTTATATGTTGCGAAAAATTTTAGTATAGTTTTTTTATAATGCTGCTAAAAGGTCTAATAGATATTACTAAATCCACTCTATATACTATTAAAAAAAATTTAAAGTTGTGACATTTAAATTAAATATCATTAAATATATCACATTAAAAGTATGCGATGTTGTACTGTTGGTCCCACGACATCCTTTCCACTTTTCTAGAAATTCATCTCGTCAAATTTGGTCAATTTTTATTTTTAGTTAATCTCCCACATTTTATTTTTAAATCTTATCTTCACATTTATATACTTTCAATTTAAACTCATCTATAATTATTACTAAAACAAAACAACGGTGACATCATCACTATTTAAAATTGCTTATATGTCATAATCTCAACAAATTTTTTTCCTCAACACTCAATGATGATGCCATTGTTTTTATGACTACTTTTTTTTACATTTGACTTTATAACTCACATCATTTAATGTACTAGAAAATCATATATATTATTTTTTCAATTATTTATAAAATCTTTTTTATTTTATTTATTAAATAAGTATTATTTAATGTAGTGTATATTTTGAGATGGTTAAAACATAACGTACTTTTATTAGGATTTTTTCTTATTTATAAAATTCGTTACTTAAATGCAATGTATTTCTAATATGATTCAGGTTGTGATTATTTTTATGTAAGTCAATTATATTTTTTTATGACAAAAACTACGTTTTTCGTTTAAACTTTTATAAAATAATTTTACATATATTTTGTGTTAAACTTGATTTTAAAATGTGTTCTTAATAGTTATAATACTTTATATAAATTAATGTAATTTAGGTCGGAAAATTTAATAAAACCTAACATGGCAGGAGCACTATCTAGTTCATATATATTACAAACATCTTCCACAATTTTAATTTTATCTTATTATCCTTGATTTTCTCCCCAAATGACAATGAAGCAACTTTGATAGGAGAAGGACAATATTGATGAAGTAATAATGATAGAAGAGTGATAAAAGCAATAAATTCGTTCATGAAAATCATAAGTGATATGATAAGTACAATATATTACTCCATCTTATCTACCATAAATGTGTCATTTGCTTTATATACTCTATCCGATACATTTATTCATTCATTAATATCTCTAATTATACATAATTAAAAATTATGAAAAGTTGAAATAAATAATCCTTGCATTGAAGTGAATTAAACAAGATTCTACTTGATTATATTTTAACTTATAGATTAATAATAAAATAAAAATTAAGAATAAGAGATAAATAGTGCTTAAAAAACAAATAATAGTTATAGAGAAGAGGAGCGAGTAAGAAAATGGGACATAATATGGGGCGCAAAACCGTGTTTTTTTGGGATACTTGCTGGACACTGGTGGGGGGGAAGGAAAGAAGAAGGGCACCTACCCTAACAAAATAACGGTAAGGCAACGGCGTAGGTACATGATAGACAAATTTGTGAACACAATTAGCCGCGTTGAAGGTGTTTTGGTCTTAATTTCTACCAAACCTTCTTGGACTTTTCTATGTGGTTGACTAGTCTTCCAAAAGTTTGTCATCTTTTCTTACCTATTCAGTATTGTAACAATGCTACATCCTACTTTTGATTTTTGACATAGCGATAATTTGGAGTATATATATTTTTTAGCCAAATGGTGAACTTTTAAGAGTCTATTCCCAAAATATTGCAAAATAAAAAAATAATTCCCACTTTGCATTATTTGGGAAAGTATTTCCCACAATACCGTCCACGTGGAAAATTAAATTTTTTTTTATTTTTTTCCAGATAAAACCGCCATCTCAAGTGGCGGTTTGCCTTAACCACAAAAACGCCATCTGAAGTGGCGGTTTGGTCCAGGTAAACCGCCACTTCATGTGGCGGTTTGCTTGTGACTTTTTTTTTTTTTTTTTCTTTGCCTTAAGTTTTTTTTTTCTTTCATTTTAAAATAGTGAACGCAACATGCATTAAACTAGTTCAATACCATCTATTCCATAATAATCAATTACGAACCGGATTATTTTGAAAAAAATAATTATGAAACTAATGCAAAGATATATTACAATTAAGGAAACTCATACAAGAAGTTCAAGTCGTATAAGAATATACAAAGCTTGTTAAACTACAACCCCCCGACCCCTTTTGTTTTGCACACCGGTCGATGAGATGGTGTGAACTCGTCAACCTCCGCTACTGGGCCCGGCATCGCCATGATCGCTGAAACATACATAAGTGTTATTAAAATCATTTAAATATTATCAGATTGAACATGTTGTTACAAAATTTTAAAAAAAAACATACTTTGTTGACCTTCGAGGGCATGTTTTCTTATTATGACCACTACATCCACAAAAGGTACACGAGTTACGAGGACGCTTCAACGGTGCATCCATTTCGTTCCGTATACGAGTTGATCGCGGACGACCCTTTGCACGCTTCGTTGAGGGATCTGGAACAACTGTAGGACCATTCCAAGGATCGCAAGTAAACATGTCTGGAACGGGCATGAAAGACTTCTTATATGTCGATACGTATTTTGTAGTGCGAAATGAAGGGTCCACAAAAGCATCGTACGATATGTTACGAGCTCGACATACTGCAAGAACATGTGAGCACGGTAACTTGAAGATGGTTGGTTTCTGACATGTGCATGATGTTGCTGTGAGGTCAACCATGTAGGATTTTCCACCTTTTCCTGCTATCCTATTGCCACAACCAGTGGTGACCTCGAATATCCCACGCACTGTGTCATATATCCTAACATCATGAAAGCGTGCTTTTTCAGCATTCTTATCAATCGTATCACTTGGTTTCTTCGCATACACATGTCCACTATCTAATCTGCTTCTCCCTAAATCCCTCCTTGTGGCAAAGTATTCGTTTACCCGGTAGAATGTCATCCTAACTAATGAAGTGATTGGGAGTGACCTGGCCCCTTTCATAACGCCGTTGAACGCTTCAGACATGTTTGTAGTTCTCACTCCATATCGATGCCCACCGTCATGAATCAAAGTCCATTGGCGCTCGGGAATAGAACCGTCCACTAAGTACTTGTACGCGTCCTCATTAAGCTCTTTAAGGCGATTCATGTAAAAATTATACTTCCGAATCTTTGTTTGTTCAGAAGCTTTTCCAAATAAGTTCTTAACCGCTATGTTTTTAAACTTCTTATGCACGTTTGAAGCTAGATGACGTTTACAAAACCGATGGAATGCATATGGTTCTTCCCAACGTTTTCCAACTCTGTTCATTGCATGCAAAATTCCCTTGTGACGATCAGATATAACACATAAGCCGTCCCTCTTAGTGACATAATGCCTTATACAATCCAAGAACCAACTCCATGTGTCGTTGCTCTCTCCCTCCACAACGGCAAAGGCAAGTGGGAACAACTGAGAATTTGCATCTATGGACATACCAATCATAAGTGTGCCTCTGTGCTTTCCGTACAAATGTGTACCATCTATAGAAATAAGGGGATGACAGTGGGGAAAACCCTTAATGGATGGTCCGAAAGCCCAGAACATTCGCTGAAACATCACTTTGGTAGGATCCATTGTTGGTTGGACTTCCCATTGCACCACTGTTCCTGGATTAGATTGCATTAATGCCTGCACGTACCGTGGAAGCTCCTCAAAGGACTTATCCCAATCCCCAAACACTTTTGTTATAGCCTTATTTTTGGCCAACCAAGCTCTCTTATATGTTATTACAAATCCGTATTTATTTTTTACAAAATTAACGATTGACTTCACCTTAAACGTTGGATCAACTCTAATCATATCCACGATAAGATCAGCAACAAATTCAGAAGTAAGGAGGGGATGGTCGTCACTGTAATGTACTGAGCAATCTTGATTATGACCCTTATATCGCACAATCTTAAATGATCCCGTTGCGGTCATAACAGCTCGCATCCTCCATTCACAACCTATATCCTCCGCATTAGTGCATTGGATAACGTACTTTGAAGGCTCCGACTCAATTACACGGAAGTTTCTATTATTAGAAATCGCCCATGCTTTAACATTCTTCTTAAGGTGGTCTAAGGAGCTAAACTCTTGCCCTATCCTAAAGTCTCCATTTTCATTCATGGAGTTGTCATCGTTCCAGGTCATCCATGTATCAATCAATCTTTGATCAACCTCATCAATTCTAAGCCAATCTTGAGATGGAGCACCATCTCTAATCGCTGCATCTAGAGCTTCTCTTCTTTCATCATCCTCTTCTGAATCAGAATCAATATGCTCATCCTCCTGATCTAAAGAGTCAACCTCGTTCGCATTAAGGCTACCCAAGTGACTCGTGGAAAAGGTGTTCATTACACCACCACCAATGCCACGTGAATGAGTTGGAGAGCTATTCTCATCCAAGTGCTCATTAACGTAATTTGGGTTACTTAACATTTCTGTGAATGTATCATGGCGTACACTAGGACCTGATTCTGGAAGTTCCATGCTAGTCATGACTTCCCTCGCATTATCCAAACTTGCAACCAATTCAACATAAACCTCCATTGCCGTTCCAGGGGCTCGTGATGCCGCATAAGCAAGAGCACTTATGCTTTCATCATTCTTAATCGGGACTAACACATTTTTCCCAGTCACCGGATATTTCATCTCCAATTTTAACATAAAAGAGTTGCGATCACAACCAATTACATCATAGACTTTGCTAACAAACACCTCAAAAGTCGTATTTTGACGATGGATAAACATCATTGTATTTATTCCTCCATTATACCCAACATCGGATCCAGTATAACTTAACTTCCCCACCCCAATACACTATAACGGGATAATGATCCATATTCTGCAAATACAAAGTAATAAACTTTCATTGAAGCATATCATCAAACACTTTATATGCATACAAACCAAATCCTAAAATTCAACTACAAATGTGTAAAATGTAAGCTTATATCATGAAAACAAGAGAATTTATTAAACAATCAATGTATTTATAACTTCAATTGAAAACAATAATGAACAAAATATTCAATTTGCAAATTGAAATATGAACAAGTAAAGAAGGAGAAGATGAGAATGTAGTTGATTAATTTAGTTAAATGAGAGGAATTGTTAATATGAAGTAAATGAGAATTGAAGACTTTTTTTTTTAGATAACCGGCAGCAGCGAAGGGAAGGAAGCAAATGAAATGAGTGAAGAAAAAGAACAGATACTGCCGTTTTGTACAGGTATAAAACCGCCACTTCAAGTGGCGGTTTACCCAAATTTTTTTTTTTTTTTAAAATAAAAAAATTACCAAACCGCCATTTCATCTGGCGATTTTCTTCAATTCCCTAAACAAAACCGCTACCTCAAGTAGCGGTTATATTAAAAATAAAAAAAAAAATATTTCAAAATAATCCTACGTGGAAGGTAAAGTGGGAATTACTTTCCCATTTTAAGGAAAGTGGGAATTATTTTTTTATTTTGCAATATTGTGGGAATAGACTCAACTTTTAATAAAACGTGCGAATAGAAAAACAAAAATTAGTAATTCATTCCGATTACTATTTGGTTATTGGTATAGGGTATTCATTTATTTTTTGGGTTTTTAGAGCGAATAATAAAAAAAACCTTAAAAAATTTAAGGCATATAAATCATATGATATTTCTTTTGTTTTGTATTCTTAATAATTTAATTATTTTAATAAAAAACCATAATAACTGATGTTTTATAGAAAAAAATGTAAAATATATATATATATATATATATATATATATATATATATATATATATATATATATATATATGTATATATATATATATGTATATATATATATATGTATATATATATATATATGTATATATATATATATGTATATATATATATATGTATATATATATATATATATATATATATATATATATATATATATATATATATATATATATATATATATATATATATATATATATGTATATATATATATATATATATATATATATATATATATATATATATATATATATATATATATATATATATATATGTATATGTATATATATATATATATATATATGTATATGTATATATATATATATATATATATATATATATATATATATATATATACATATATATATATATATATATATATATATATATATATATATATATATATATATACATATATATATATATATATATATATATATATATATATATATATATATATATATATATATATATATATATATGTATATATATATGTATATATATGTATTTTAAATGAATTATTAAATATAAATCGAGAGTCTTTTAATTTATTTATTTCGATTGGGTTTATTGGGGTATTAATTTGAGATATATTATTTTATCGTGTAGACAAAGAATTCGTAGACAAAGATTATTAGGAGCGTACGTTTGTCTAGGATCGCGTGACAAGGTAATTCTCAATTTCCATCTAATTAAGACTATCCCATTAATATTATGTGCTAAGTGATAATTAATGTGTTTAAATAGAATGCATGATTTTATATGACATTATTTTGTATGATATTATGTTTTATATACTCTCAAATTATATATACTATTATTTTTTCAAACTTGTATTTATAATTACTATTTTGATAAAATTTATATTATTATTTTGATAACGAAAATAGATACGGTTTAATTTGAAAGAGAAGTATTTATAATATAATTATTTTGATGAAATTTAGATTATTATTTTAATAATGATTTTAAACACGATTGAATTTGGGAGAAAAATATTATGATATTAATATTGCAATTGAATATTCTTGAGATATATTTTTTTTGTGATAACCTATGATCATAAAATAAAATGTATAATATATGTTTGATTATATGTTTTTGTGCACGCGAGTAATTATGAAAATATATTCAATCACGTAAAGTGTAACACGAGGGAAATGAAGCTCATATATTTGTTGTGATCCAAGTATAAAGGGTGATGAACAGGTTGTCCTGTTTGGTTAATATTGCTGTAACACCCTCAAAATAGGTTGAACTTTTGAAAAACTCCTTTAATGAAAACATGAGCCAAAACGTACTTCATCAAGAGGTCGTCACCCTAATTGAAAGTGATATATAGTTGAGTTTAAAAAAAAACCTATTTGTGAAAACAATATATATAATATCACATAAACCAATTTATTAATTTGATATTTAATAATGACACACATAATCAATTTTTAATTTGAGGGAACGAGAACGCCAGTAGGCCGAGGCTGTACCCCTATACCTACTTCATCAAGAGGTCGTCATCCCAATTAATTCAAGGCCAACAGAGTACTCTCGGTGAACCCTAGTGTGCGCAACCCTTCTCCATGGATCACAACAAATAGAAGGAAGACCAAACATCATATCAAGTATCATAAATAATAATACCTGTCGGCAACTATTGTAACATTCACTTTTATCTTTTTAAAAAATAAAAATAATAATAAATAAATAAACATGTAATAATAAATCTATAAAAAAATTAAGAAATTTAAAAAAAAAACAAAAATAAAAAATAACTCCCCATTAACAAATAACTTTCCACTTCTCTCTCTAAATCTTATAACTAACCTCATTTTTCCAATAAAAATTAAACCAATTACCCTTAATTCATTCACATTATTAATCACACTTCCTTTTTCTCCTACAAACTACTTCCTCCATCTTTCAATTGCTTAAAATTTAATTAAGAAAATACATGATTTTGATATTAAAGGTATGAATTTCATCTACTTATTAGAAATGTTTTTTATTCAAAACCCAAAAAATTTTTTTATTATTAATTGAAAAACACTCATCTTTTATTTGAAAAATGGAAAAAAAAGTATTTCTGACCTTAGTTTTCCTGTGATACGACGGTCACCGGGATACCACCGGCGTGCTACGGCGGCCACCGGAGCCACCGCCGGCCGGCACGTTCTTCCTTCTCCCTCTCTCTCTCTCTCTCTCTCTCTCTCTCTCTCTCCCTTTCTCCTCCTCTCTCTTCTTTCCCGTGTTTCTTTTCGTGGGTATTGGTAACCAATACCAAATTTTCTAAGTTTTCTAAAGCACCTTTATCTTTATTTTCTTTAGTTATGATCTTTTTATTATTTAAACTTTGTCCTTTTCTTTTAAAACTATTACCACGGATCTTTAAAATTTTAACTACATTTAAAAATTTTTCATTTTAAATAAATTATAAAATATAAATCAAGAGTCTTTTGATTAATTTATTTCGATTGGGTTGATCGGGGTATTAATTTGAGATATATTATTTTATCGTGTAGACAGCGAATTCGTAGACAAAGATTATTAGGAGCTTACGTTTATCTAGGATCGCGTCACAAGGTAATTCTCAATGTCCATCTAATTAGGAATATCTCTTTAATTTTATGTGCTAAGTGATAATTAATGTGTTTAAATAGAATGCATGATTTTATATGACATTATTTTGTATGATATTATGTTTTATATATTCTCAAATTATATCTACTATTATTTTTTTCAAACTTGAATTTATAATTACTATTTTGATAAAATTTATATGATTATTTTGATAACGAAAGTAGATACGGTTTAATTTGAAAGAGAAATACTTATAATATTATTATTTTGATGAAAGTTATATTATTATTTTAATAATGATTTTAAACGCGATTGAATTTGGGAGAAAAATATTATGATATTAATATTGCAATTGAATATTCTTGAGATATATTTTTCTTGGGAAAACATGTGATCATAAAATAAAATGTATAATGTATGTTTATTTATATGTTTTTGTGCACGCGAGTAATTATGAAAATATATTAAATCACGTAAAGTGTAACACGAGGGAAATGAAGCTCTTGTATTTGTTGTGATCCAAGTATAAAGGGTGATGAACAGGTTGTCCTGTTTGGTTAATATAGTTGTAACACCCTCAAATTTGGTTAAACTTTTGAAAACTCATTTAATGAAAAACATGAGCCAAAACCTACTCATGGGAGTGTTACCGCCACATCTATTTCTAATAAAATAAATGTAAGGCTTAACGACTAAGAAATAACTTAATAACTTTAAATCCAACAAAGGATCTTACAACATAAGAAAAGACTGAAAGTCAATCTATGTCCATATAAAATTTAAACAACTTAAGGTAAAATTTAAACTGAAATACGACTCTAATAAAAGCTATATTTCTAGGTGATCATCACCCCACGATTCCCACGTAATCAATAACCTGCAACATAAGAACGCAAGAAAAACAAGGGAAAAACTGTCAAAATCAGGAAATTAAGTAATTTCAACTCCATCCCATAAAACGATTAAGTATGAAAATGATTTAAGAAAATAAAATATAATCAAATTGAAAATAATTTTAGAAAATAATATATAGCTGAGTTTAAAAAAAAACAATTTGTGAAAACAATATATATAATATCACATAAACCAATTTATTAATATGATATTTAATAATGACAAACATATAATCAATTTTTAATTTGAGGGAACGAGAACGCCAGTAGGCCGAGGCTTTACCCCTATACCTACTTGATCAAGAGGTCGCCACTCCAATTAATTCAAGGCCAGCAGTAGGGATGGCAATGGGTCGGACTCGGCTCGGATTATACATACTCCGACTTTGCTCCGGATTTTAGTCGAATTTTTATTTTCAGTCCACCTCCACTCGGAGTCGGATTATGCATACTCCAAGTTTGCCCCGACTCGGACTCTCGGACCTCCAACGGAGTCGGATTATTATCAAACTTTATCGTTGTGATATTGTACTAATGATTTAAAGCATACGAAGTTAACAAAATATATTTTTCAAATACAATTTAACAAAAAAATATGTACTTTGAATTCATGTTTAACATGAGAAATATTCCTAATACTACAATTTAACAAAATTTTCACGCACAGCGTATTTTATTTCTCTTAATTTGATTGGTCGTATTTTGATTGATTGATCTAAATAAATACCAAGTAGTTTTTCAAAATCAAAAATTACAATTAGTATGAGAGAGAGCTTGAATTAGTCACGTCTAGAGTTTTAAAGGAAACAAAATGTTGGGTTAAAAGTCAAATTCAAAGTCGGATTTTCTTTAGGGGCGAAGTCGGGTCGGAGTGTCGGATTTTTAATAAGGTCCAACTCCGGTCCGTCTCTAACTCGGATTCGGATTGTGAAGTCGGAGTTGGAGTTGAATAACCTTTTCCTTAGACTCGAATCGGATTATTTTCCTCGGATCGAGTCGGACTAGGGTCGGATTCGGACTGAATTGCCATCCCTAGCCAGCAGAGTACTCTCAGTGAACCCTAGTATGCACACCCCTTCTACTTGGATCACAACAAATAGAAGGAAGACCAAACATCATATCAAGTATCAGAAATAATAATAATACCTGTCGGCATCTATTGAAACATTCGCTTTTTTTTTAAAAAAAAAATTAATAATAATAAATAAATAAATTTGTAATAATAAATCTATAAAAATTAATTTAAGAAATTTAAAAAAAAAAACAAAACTAAAAAATAACTCCCTATGAACAAATAACTTCTCACTTCTTCCTCTAAATCTTATTACTAACCTCATTTACCCACTATAAATTAAACCAATTACCCTTAATTCATTCACATTATTACTCACACTTTCTTTTTCTCCTACAAACTACTTTCTCCATCTTCCAATTGCTTAAAATTTAATCAAGAAAAGACAAGATTTTGATATTAAAGGTATAAATTTCATTTATTTGATAGAAAACTTTTTTGATCAAAACCCAAAAAAATTTATGCTATTAAATGAAAAACACCCATCTTTTATTTGAAAAATGAAAAAAAAGTATTTCTGACCTTAGTTTTCTTGCGATACGGCGGTCACCGGGATACCACCGGCGTGCGACGGTGGCCACTGGAGCCATCGTTGGCCGACACCTTCTTCCTTCTACCTCTTTCTCTCTCTCTCTCTCCCTTTCTCGTCCTCTCTCTTCTTTCCCCTGTTTCTTTTCGTGGGTATTGGTAACCAGTACTAAATTTTCTATGTTTTCTAAAACACCTTTATTTATATTTTCTTTAGTTATAATCCTTTTATTATTTAAACTTTGACCTTTTCTATTAAAACTATTACTATTAATCTTTAAATTTTAACTACATTTTAAAATTTGTCATTTTAAATAAATTATAAAATATAAATCAAAAGTCTTTTAATTTATTTATTTTGATTGGGTTGATCGGGGTATTAATTTGAGATATATTATTTTATCGTGTAGACAGCGAATTCGTAGACAAAGATTATTTAGAGCGTACGTTAGTCTAGGATCGCGTGACAACGTAATTCTCAATGTCTATCTTATAGGACTATCCCATTAATATTATGTGCTAAGTGATAATAAATGTGTTTAAATAGAATGCATGATTATATATGACATTATTTTTCTATGATATTATGTTTTATATATTCTCAAATTATATCTACTATTATTATTGTCAAACTTGAATTTATAATTACTATTTTTATAAAATTAATATTATTATTTTGATAACGAAATTAGATATGGTTTAATTTGAAAGAGAAATACTTATAATATTATTATTTTGATGAAAGTTATATTATTATTTTAATAATAATTTTAAATGCGATTAAATTTGGGAGAAAAATATTATGATATTAATATTGCAATTAAATATTCTTGAGATATATTTTTTCAGGGAAAACCTATGATCATAAAATAAAATGTATAATGTATGTTTGATTATATGTTAGTGTGTACGCGACTAATTATTAAAATATATTAAATCACGTAAAGTGTAACACGAGAGAAATAAAGCTCTTATATTTGTTGTGAAAAAGGGAGATGAACAGGTTGGCCTGTTTGGTTAGTATAGCTGCCGACAGGTATTATTATTTCTGATACTTGATATGATGTTTGGTCTTCGCTTTATTTGTTGTGATCCAAGTAGAAGGGGTGTGCACACTAGGGTTTTCTGAGACTACTCTGCTTGCCTTGAATTATTTGGGCTGACGACCTCTTGATGAAGTAGGTATAGGGGTAAAGCCTCGGCATACTGGCGTTTTTGTTCCCTCAAATTAAAAATTGATTATGTGTTTGTCATTATTAAATATCAAATTAATAAATTGGTTTATGTGATATTATATATATATATATATATATATATATATATATATATATATATATATATATATATATATATATATATATATATATATATATATATATATATATATATATATACATATATATATACATATACATATACATATACATATACATATACATATACATATACATATATATATACATATACATATACATATACATATACATATATATATATATATATACATATATATATATATATATATATATATATATATATATATATATATATATATATAGATATATATATATATATATATATATATATATATATATATATATATATATATATATATATATATATATATATATGTATATATATATATATATATATATATACATATACATATACATATATATATATATATATATATATATATATATATATATATATATATATATATATATATACATATATATATATATATATGTATATATATATATATATATATTGTTTTCATGAATTGTTTTTTTTAAACTCAGCTATATTTTATTTTCTAAAATTATCTTCAATTTCATTATATGTTATTTTCTTAAATCATTTTCAAACTTAATCGTTTTATGGGATGGAGTTGGAATTACTCAATTTCCTGATTTTGGGAGCTTTTTCCTTGTTTTTCTTTCATTCTTATGTTGTAGGTTATTGATTGCGTGGAAATTGTGGAGTGAGGATCACCTAGATACATAGCTTTTATTAGAGTCGTGTTATAGTTTAAATTGTACCTTAAGTTGTTTAAATTTTATATGGACATAGATTGCGTTTCTGTCTTATGTTGTAAGACCCTCTGTTGGATTTAAAGTTATTAAGTTATTTCTTAGTCGTTAAGCCTTACATTTAATTTATTAGAAATAGATGTGGTGGTAACACTCCCATGAGTAGGTTTTGGCTCATATTTTTCATTAAAGGTGTTTTCAAAAGCTCGATCTATTTTGAGGGTGTTACAAAGTGGTATAAGTAGCTTAGGTTTGTTTTGGTCAAATCTTAGGGTCGTTTAGGATTTAAAGTTTATAAAAAGACTGAAATTAAAAATAGGTTAAATGGTACAAGGTAAAATTATTTTAAATAATTTAAGTAAGTTACAAATAAAAATAAATTATGAGAGTGGAGACGAATGAGTTTATTGTTTTGAAGTACTTTTAAGTACTTAGTAGTAGTGTGTTATTTCTTTTAATTATATTTTCGTTGTCTTTCGTTTTTTTGTAAGATGCCTCGATTCCGTTGCACTGCTAGGAAAAGTGTTAGAAATGCACTGTACCACCTTTCTATGAAAGCAAGAGAACCCAATTTCTCATGTATATCGTCTCTGGGTAAGCATGGAGAACTGCCACCTAAATAAGTATCATGACCACTCTGATTATAACACACCACCTAAGCAAGCAGGAGTCCTTATTCGAACCTTAAGTGATGTAGGCCCTTATGCCGAACTTAAGAAAGAATACAACGACATAATTAAAAACGGGAGACCCAATTGGAAAAGGTATGCGGATGAAAATGAGAAATGGTTCCTTACTCTAGAATATTTAGAAAAGAGGATGATTGATACTAAGGCGAAGTGGATTTATAATGTATCTAGGAGCTCCTATGACTACGAGGATGAGAGTGACGGGGAAGATGATAACACCTATACCATACCTATACTTATTCAATCTGAAGATGAAGAAAACTATGAACCTAAGGAGGACTATGTGGAAGATCCTGAGGAGGATTTTGAGGAAGAGCCAGTTTGAATGTGATTTTGATGATTACTTGTTAACTAGAAAAACGGGATAGGTTGGAATTTGTTAGCATTAGATTATTTTGGTAGTTGTCTTTATTTTTGAACAATGTTGATTTTATTTTTTGTCATTGGATTATTATTTGAAAATTTTTATTAATGAATATTTTCATGAGTCTTTTTATGTTGTGTGTCCAAATTGTTTCCTTGTCTTTTCTTTCAATCTTGAATATTGAGAATAAGTGTGTATGAACATGATGGAAACGTTAGTAGTAAACGCTTAGTTTCTTATATACGCAGCCTATGCAATACCTGAACGTTTACACTCGATCTCGCAGGCGTCAACAAGCAAATAACTTGGCCGAAGCTTCCTGAACAATTAGCAGTTAGAGTGAGGGTACTTGAGCAGTAGTCACAAATCATAGGATTACTAGTGCAAAACCAAGCTAGCAATATGATTAATGGACATGATGACCCCCAAGCTGTCATGGCTAAGAAGATTGGCACTTTAAAACCCCCTATCTTTGTTGGGAAAGAGGATCCTATGCTATTAGAAAATTGGCTATGTGACATGGAGAAAATCTTTACTGCAAATGGAACACCTAAGGCCTAAAAGGTTAACCAACCCACGTTTTACCTATGTGAGGATGCCGACACATGGTGGGAAACTGAGGGACAAACCATTACTAACCAACCAAACTTTGATTGGGATTCTTTTAAGGTTACTATTAAAGGTCGATTCTTTCCTGAACACATTAGAAGACAAAAGTGCAGTGAATTTAATAGGTTGAACCAAGGGAAGTTTATGAGTGTCAAGGAATATGCCCAAAAGTTTAATGAATATGCTATGTTTTACCCCAACATGGTCCCTGATGAAGTTTCTAAGGCACAAAAATTTGAGGATGGTTTAGCTTTCAGGATAAAAACTAGGTTAGGAGGAAGTACCTCATCTACCCTTGCAGAGGCTTATTCTAAGGCTTGTAATATGGAGAGGATCTTACAAAAAGAAAAAGATGTTTTAGGTAGAAACAAGAGGAAAGACCAAAGTAATGCAGATAGTCAAAGTAATGATAAAAGACGTCGTTTTGGGGACAATAAGGGTAATGGTAGGAACAATCAACACGAAGGGGGATAAACAATAGGAACTACCAAAACCCTAGGCAAAATGAAAACCAACAAAGGAATGGTAATCAGAGTGCCTGGGTCTGCAAGAAATGTGAGAAAAGTCATTCGGGCTATACGTGCCAAGGCAAATCAATTAAATGTTATGCTTGTGGCGAAGCTCGACATAAGGATAATTATTGTCCTAAGCGGCAAGGTGTAAATCAACCAGGGCAGAATGGACACAACAAAGGCTATAACAACAATGGAGGAGGACCCAAGAACCAAAACTTCAACAACCACTCGAATAATATTCAAGCAGAAAATGGTTCAGCAAATCACAAGTACAACGCCAACAACAATCAGAACAACAATGGAAACAATGGAAATGGAGGACGCACTTTCAATGGGAGACTCCACGTTATGAGCAAGAGTGAAGCTGATTCGGACGCCAACGTTGTGACGGGTACTTTTCTTGTAAACTCTAAACCTGCTTTTGTACTCTTTGATTCCCGAGCTTCACATTCCTTTTTATCTCAATTTTTTATCGAAAAACATTCCTTTAAACCTTCTTTCTCATGTCAAGCTAAGGTAACCACACCCTCAGGTGAAACCTTTCTTAGTAAGAACCTTTACTTAGGTATGCCTATTGTTATCTTTGAAACTGAGCTACCCGCGAACCTTATTGAATTTAATTTAAAAGACTTTGATTTGGTTTTGGGGATGGATTGGTTAAAGAAGTATTAGGCTAAAATCCATTATGTTAAACAGAGAATTACCTTTAGAGGCCATAAGGGAAATAAACTAACCTACCAAGAAACTGCTTTCGTACCACCAAAGACCAAGCTTATCTTCACCTTAAATCTCCAGACCCATCTTAGGAAAGGCTACCCCGTATATTTGTGCCATGTGAAGGACACGATCATGAAGGAGGACGAGTTAGAAGGAGTTTGTTGACGTGTTCCCAGATGAGATTCCAGAGATGCCACTTGCGAGGGAGTTAGACTTCAAGATTGATTTAGTTCCAGGAACATGACCCATTTCAAAGGCACCTTATAGGATGGTGCCTGCCGAGTTGCAAGAGTTGAAGGTACAACTTGAGGATTTGTTGGATAAAGGATATATAAGACCAAGTGTATCACATTAGGGAGCCCCAATATTATTTGTTAGGAAGAAAGATGGAACATTCAGACTATGTATTGATTATAGGGATTTAAATAGTATGACGGTGAAGAATACGTATCCACTTCCTAGAATTGAGGATCTATTCGATAAACTTAGGGGTGCAGGTGTATTTTCAAAGATTGATTTGAGATCAGGTTATCATCAATTACGAATTGCAGAAGAGGATATAGCCAAACAGCTTTTCGAACGAGGTATGGCCATTATGAGTTCACAGTCATGCCCTTTGGACTCACTAATGTGCCTGCTGTCTTTATGAACCTTATGAATAGGACTTTTCAGCCTTATTTGGATAAGTTTATAGTTGTTTCTATTGATGATATTTTAGTAACTCTATGAATCGAGAAGAGCATGAGGCTCATTTGAGGAAAGTTTTACAGATTTTAAGAGAGAATAAGTTGTATGCCAAGTTTCAAAATGTGAATTCTGGTTGGAAAAAGTAGCATTTTTGGGGCATGTAATTACAAAGCATGGAACAATGGTAGATCCCTCGAAGGTTCAAGCAGTAATGAACTGGCCTACAGCCACTAATGTGACAGAAGTGAGAAGTTTCTTAGGTATAGCCGGATACTATAGAAGATTTGTGAAGAATTTCTCAAGAATCACTCAGCCTATCACTAATTTGATGAAGAAGACCACTAAGTTTCAATGGGATGAGAAGTGTGAAACGACATTCCAAGAGTTGAAATCAAGGTTTACTTCTGCTCCTGTGCTGACTTTACCGAATGAAAGTGGAGAATATGTGGTTTATATAGACGCATCTAAGAATGGACTAGGTTGTGTGTTGATGCAAGATGGGAAGTGGTAGCATATGCTTCACGACAACTTAAGCCGCATGAGAAGAATTACCCCACACATGACTTAGAGTTAGGAGATGTAGTCTTTGCATTGAAATTTTGGAGACATTATTTATTTGGAGTAAAGTGCAAGATTTATACTGATCACAAGAGTTTGAGGTTCTTATACACTTAAAAGGAGTTGAATATGAGACAAAGATGATGGTTATAACTCATTAAGGATTATGATCTGGATTTAAACAGGGAAGAATGCCATATGGATGATAGTGGATCGATTAACAAAAACAGCAAGGTTTATAGCTATGAAGAATACTTGGACAATGCAACAAATGGCGGACGCGTATTTTCAAGAGGTAGTGAGATTGAATGGTGTGCCTAAGGACATTGTATCGGATAGAGATTCGAGAGGTCTTTCCAAGTTTTGGAAGATGCTAAAGTTCAATACTGCATTTCATCCAGCAAAAGACGGTTAAGTAGAGAGAACGATTCAGACTCTTGAGGATCTGTTAAGAGCATACGTTATGGATTTTGGTGGATCATGGGAGGATAATTTGATGTATGTAGAGTTTTCTTACAATAATAGTTTTCATTCTAGCATAGGAATGGCACCTTACGAAGCTCTATATGGGAGAAAGTGTAGGAGTCCTATATGCTGGGATGATGTAAATGAGTCGATGGGACTAGGACCAGAAATGGTTGAGGAGACTACAAAGAAGGTAAAGATGATTCAGGAACGTATAAGGGGTGCGCAAGATCCTCAAAAGTTGTATGCAGACAAAGGAAGGAGAGCATTAGAGTTTAAAATAGGTGAAAACGTTTTGTTCAATGTGTCACCAACCAAGGGTGTCATGAGATTTGATAGGAAGGGTAAGTTGAGTTCTCGTTTTATAGGTCCTTATGAAGTATTGGAACGAATTGGGGAAGTAGCCTATAGATTAGCCTTACCTATGAACCTAGCCAAAGTCCACAATGTCTTCCATGTATCCCAACTTTGAAAATATGTCCATGACCCTTCCCTCATCATACAACCTGAAACCATTGAGCTTGATGAAACCTTTACCTTTGTAGAAAAACCAATAAAAATCCTTGATAACAAAACAAGATGTACCCGGAACAAGGAAATTAAATTGGTAAAGATATCATGGACGAACCAACAAACCGAAGAAGCCACATGGAAAACCGAAGTTGACATGAGAAAGCGATACCTCAAACTTTTCGAATAGGTAAGTTGAGTTTCGAGGACGAAACTTTTTAACATAGGGGGGTGATGCGAGTCTATCAAACCGTCCAATTTCTTTTAACATAGTGGGTGTAGTCCAGTTCATTACTACTTGAACCTTCGAGGCATCTACCATTGCTCCATCCTTTGTAATTACATGCCCCAAAAATGCTACTTTTTTCAACCAGAATTCACATTTCGAAAACTTGGCATACAACTTATTCTCTCTTAAAATCTCTAAAACTTTCGTCAAATGAGCCTCATGCTCTTCTCGATTCATAGATTATACTAAAATATCATAAAAAAAAACAACTACAAACTTATCCAAATAAGGCTGAAAAGTCCTATTCATAAGGTCTATAAAGACAGCAGGCGCATTAGTGAGTCTAAAGGGCATGACTGTGAACTCATAATGGTCATACCTCGTTGGAAAAGCTGTTTTTGGCTATATCCTCTTCTGAAATTCGTAATTGATAATAACCTTATCTCAAATCAATCTTTGAAAATACTCTTGCACCCCTAAGGTGATCGAATAGATACTCAATTCTAGGAAGTGGATACTTATTCTTCACCGTCATACTATTTAAATCCTTATAATCAATACATAGTCTCAATGTTCCATCTTTCTTCCAAACAAATAGTACTAGGGCTCCCTAAGGTGATACACTTGGTCTTATATATCCTTTATCCAACAAATCCTCAAGTTGTACCTTCAACTCTTGCAACTCGGCAGGCGCCATCCTATAAGGTGCCTTTGAAATGGGTCTTGTTCCTAGAACTAAATTAATCTTGAAGTCTAATTCCCTCACAGGTGGCATCTCTGGAATCTCATCTGGGAACACGTCAACAAACTCCTTAACTACAGGTATCTCTTCTAACTCGTCCTCTTTCATGCTCGTGTCCTTCACATGGCACAAATATACGGGGTCGCCTTTCCTAAGATGGGTCTGGAGATTTAAGGCGAAGATAAGCTTGGTCTTTGGTGGTTCGAAAGCAGTTTCTTGGTAGGTTAGTTTATTTCCTTTATGGCCTCTAAAGAGAATTCTCTGTTTAACACAATAAATTTTAGCATGATATTTCTTTAACCAATCGATCCCCAAAACCAAAATAAAGTCGTTTAAATTAAATTCAATAAGGTTCGCGGGTAGCTCGGTTTCAGAGATAACAATAGGCATACCTAAGTAAAGGTTCTTACTAAGAAAGGTTTCACCTGAGGGTGTGGTTACCTTAGCTTGACATGAGGAAGAAGGTTTAAAGGAATGTTTTTCGATAAAAGATTGAGACAAAAAGGAATGTGAAGCTCCGGAATCAAAGAGTACAAAAGAAGGTTTAGAGTTTACAGGAAAAGTACCCGTCACAACGTTGGCGTCTGAATCAGCTTCATTCTTGCTCATAACGTGGAGTCTCCCATTGAAAGTGCGTCCTCCATTTCCATTGTTTCCATTGTTGTTCTGATTGTTGTTGGCATTGTAATTGTCATTTGCTTAACCATTTCCTGCTTGAATATTGTTCGAGTGGTTGTTGAAGTTTTGGTTTCTAGTTCCTCCTTCGTTGTAATTGTAATTGTCATATTCCTTAACACTCATATACTTCCCTTGATTCAACTTATTAAATTCACTGCACTTTTGTCTTCTAATGTATTCAGGAAAGAATCGACCTCTAATAGCAACCTTAAAAGAATCCCAGTCAAAGTTTGGTTGGTTACTAATGGTTTCTCCCTCAGTTTCCCACCATGTGTCGGCATCCTCACGTAGGTAAAACGTGGCTTGGTTAACCTTTTGGGTCTCAGGTGTTCCATTTGCAGTAAAGATTTTCTCCATGTCACGTAGCCAATCCTCTAATAGCATAGGGTCCTCTTTTCAACAAAGATAGGGGGTTTTAAAGTGGCAATCTTCTTAGCCATGACAGCTTGGGGGTCATCATGTCAATTGTTCATATTGTTAGCTTGGTTTTGCACTAGTAATCCTATGTTTTGTGACAACTGCTCAAGTACCCTCACTCTAGCTGCTAATTGTTCAGGTGTTTCGGCCACGCTATTTGCTTGTTGATGCCCGCGAGATCGATTGTAAATGTTTGGGTATTGTGTAGGCTGCCTATATAAGAAACTAAGTGTTTACTACTAACGTTTCCATCATGTTCATACACACTTATTCTCAATATTCAAGATTGAAAGAAAAGACAAGGAAACAATTTGCACACACAACATAAAAAGACTCATGAAAATATTCATTAATAAAAATTTTCAAATAATAATCCATTGACAATAAATAAAATCAACATTGTTCAAAAATAAAGACAACTAGCAAAATAATTTAAAGCTAACAAATTCCAACCTATCCCATTTTTCTAGTTAACAAGTAATCATCAAAATCACTTTCGAACTGGCTCTTCCTCAAAATCCTCCTCAGGATCCTCCTCAGGATCTTCCACATAGTCCTCCTTAGGTTCATAGTTTTCTTTATCTTCAGATTGAATAAGTATAGGTATGGTATAGGTGTTATCATATTCCCCGTCACTCTCATCCTCGTAGTCATAGGAGCTCCCAGATTCATTACAAATCCACTTCGCCTTAGCATCGATCATCCTCTTTTCTAAATATTCTAGAGTAAGGAACCATTTCTCACTTTCATCCGCATACCTTTCCCAATTGGGTCTCCCGTTTTTAATTATGTCGTATTCTTTCTTAAGTTCGGCATAAGGGCCTACATCACTTAAAAATCGAATAAGGACATCTTCTTGCTTAAGTGGTGTGTTATAATCAGAGTTGCCATTATACTTATTTAGGTGGCAGTTCTCCATGCTTACACGGAGACGATATATATATGAGAAAATGGGTTCTCTTGCTTTCATAGAAAGGTGGTACGGTGCATCACGAAGATTTCTAACACTTTTCCTAGCAGTGCAACGGAATCGAGGCATCTAACAAAACAACGAAAAACAATGAAAATATAATTAAAAGAAATAACACACTACTACTAAGTACTTAAAAGTACTTCAAAACAATAAACCCATTCGTCCTCACTCTCATAATTTATTTTTATTTATAACTTACTTAAATTATTTAAAATAATTTTACCTTGTACCATTTAACCTATTTTTAATTTAAGCCTTTATAAACTTTAAATCCTTAACAACCCTAAGATTTGACCAAAACAAACCTATGCTACTTATACCAATTTGTAACACCCTCAAAATAGGTCGAACTTTTGAAAACACTTTTAATGAAAAACATGAGCCAAAACCTACTCATGGGAGTGTTACCGCCACATCTATTTCTAATAAAATAAATGTAAGGCTTAACGACTAAAAAATAACTTAATAACTTTAAATCCAATAAAGGGTCTTACAACATAAGAAAAGCCTGAAACCCAATCTATGTCAATATAAAATTTAAATAACTTAAGGTAAAATTTAAATTGAAATACGACTCTAATAAAAGCTATGTTTCTAGGTGATCCTCACTCCACGATTTCCAAGCAATCAATAACCTGCAACATAAGAATGCAAGAAAAACAAGGGAAAACTCCCAAAATAAGGAAATTGAGTAATTCCATCTCCATCCCGTAAAACGATTAAGTATGAAAATGATTTAAGAAAATAAAATATAATTAAATTGAAAATAATTTTAGAAAATAATATATAGCTGAGTTTCAAAAAAACAATTTGTTAAAAAAATATAAATAATATCACATAAACCAATTTATTAATTTGATATTTAATAATGACAAACACATAATCAATTTTTAATTTGAGGGAACGAGAACGTCAGTAGGCCGAGGCTTTACCCCTATACCTACTTCATCAAGAGGTCGTCACCCTAAATAATTCAAGGCCAACAGAGTAGTCTCAGGGAACCCTAGTGTGCACACCCCTTCTACTTGGATTACAACAAATAGAAGGAAGAACAAACATCGTATCATGTATCAGAAATAATAATACCTGTCGGCAGTTATACTAACAAAACAAGACAACCTGTTCATCATCCTTATATTTGGATCAATACTAATATAAGAGCTTCATTTCCCTCGTGTTACACTTTACGTGATTTAATATATTTTAATAATTAGTCACGTATACACAAACATATAATCAAACATACATTAACATTTTATTTTATGATCATAGGTTTTCCCAAGAAAATATATCTCAAGAATATTCAATTGCAATATTAATATCATAATATTTTTCTCCCAAATTCAATCGCATTTAAAATCATTATTAAAATAATAATATAACTTTCATCAAAATAATAATATTATAAGTATTTCTCTTTCAATTTAAACCGTATCAAATTTCGTTATCAAAATAATAATATAAATTTTATCAAAATAGTAATTATAAATTCAAGTTTGACAAAAATAATAGTAGATAAAATTTGAGAATATGTAAAACATAATATCATACAAAATAATGTCATGTAAAATCATCATTCTATTTAAACACATTAATTATCACTTACCACATAATATTAATGGGATAATCCTAATTAGATGGATATTAAGAATTACCTTGTCACGCGATCCTAGACAAACGTATGTTCCTAATAATCTTTGTCTACGAATTCGCCGTCTACACGATAAAATAATATATCGCAAATTAATACCCCGATAAACCCAATCGAAATAAATAAATTAAAAGACTCGTGATTTATATTTTATAATTTATTTAAAATGACATATTTTAAAATGTAGTTAAAATTTCAAAGATTAGTAATAATAATTTTAAAAGAAAAGGACAAAATTTAAATTATAAAAGGATTATAAAAAAAGATAATATATATAAAGGTGCTACTTAGGAAATTTGGTACTGGTTACCAATACCGACGAAAAGAAATAGGGGAAAGAAGAGAGAGGAGGAGTAAGGGAGAGAGAGCGAAAGAGGGAGAAGGAAGAAGGTGCCGGCCGGCGGTGGCTCCGGTGGCCGCCGTCGCACGCGGTGGTATTCCGGTGACCGCCGTATCGCCGGAAAACTACGGTCAGAAATACGTTTTTTTTTTTTTTCCATTTTTCAAATAAAAGATGGGTGTTTTTCAATTAATAGCATAATTTTTTTTGGGTTTTGAATAAAAAAAATTTCTAACAAATAGATGAAATTCATACCTTTAATATCAAAATCTTGTCTTTTCTTGATTAAATTTTAAGCAATTGGAAGATGGAGAAAGTAGTTTGTAGGAGAAAAAGAAAGTGTGAGTAATAATGTGAATGAATTAAGGGTAATTGGTTTAATTTATAGTGGGTAAATGAGGTTAGTTATAAGATTTAGAGGGAGAAGTGGGAAATTATTTGTTAATGGGGAGTTATTTTATTTTATTTTATTTATTTATTTTTTAAAATTTCTGAAATTTGTTTTTATAGATTTATTATTACTATTTTATTTACTTATTATTATTTTTTTTTAAAAAAAAAGCGGATGTTACATTGATGGTAGAATCTTCAAGCACACTCCAATAGGGTATTTCCATCACATACCCTATAAATAACTTCCCACTTAAATTGAGAAACCAATTCTTAATAATAATAGCTCCCTAGTTTGAGCTAAATAGTTGAACAATAGGAATAGCGGGTTTTGACGTCACTAGAGGTTTGGTGCGACTATCCCATCGACCTCTACTAAGATCTCAACAGTCTCTACACTCCTATTAAGCTTGTCAATCTGCAAGTTTAATTCCCTCAATCTTTCATTCAACTCTGCTTCTTCTTCAACTAAAATGCCCTCATAAACTTGAAAAAACTTTTTGTGGATCAACTCCTTCATAGTCCTATAGGCTAGCTCACTTTCTCCTTCCTTTTTGTCCCAAATTTTTAATCCTTTTATCTTTGTCTAGACTGGCACGTTTACTAATGCTTTCCACGGTTCTTCCAGGTATTACTCCCCTCATGAACTCGTCTTTTTTCCTGACCCAAAATCGAAGCAAAAAAAACACAATCAGATTCAATATAATTCATGACAAAAAGATTACATCATATAACACAACTATAAATCATAAACAAATAATTACTACATAAGCACACAAAGTCGTAAAATACCACTTGTTGTCTACCTATTTCTCTCATAACTTTCATAACACTTATTTTCTCTTATTAGACTATTTAATTACCTTTAACACTAGATTAGAACTCGTACTCAGATACGAGTTGTAACTTCCCATAGAAACTCGGTTCGGTAAAAGAATTATATTTTTAAATAAAATAAGAAACCGAGTTAATCAACTATGTAATATTGGAACTGTACAAAAAATATTTAAAGGAAAGACTTGGTGGATCGAGTCCTACTAGAGGTATCATGGTTTTATTAAAGTTTAAGGTTTAGTAGCAAAATTTAAAATAAAATAGTATGAAGCATTAATTATCCATAAAGAAATATGATTCAAGAGTATTAATGCCTCTTAACCCAAAACAAATGTTTGAGGAACTCTGGAAAATGGCTTGGAGCCATGAAATTTGAAATGGAGTCTATGTATGACAATCAAGTTTAGATCTTCTTTGACTTCACCAAAGGTGCTAAACCTATTGAGTTCAAGTGGATTTATAAGATAGTTACTGACATGAATGACAAAATAGTTGTCTACAAAGCACGATTGGTTACTAAAGGTTTCAAGCAAGTTCATGGTTAGACTATGATGAAACTTTTTCACTAGTAGCTATGCTTAAATCCATCAGAATTATCTTAGCAATAGCTTCGTATTATGGCTACGAGATTTGACAAATATATGTCAAAAACGCTTTTCAAAATGGATATTTAGAAGAGGAAGTGTATATGACACAACCGGAGGGTTTTATGGATCTCGATAGCCCTAGGAAAGCATGTAAGCATTAGAAGTCCATTTAAGGACTGAAGCAAGCATTTAGAAGTTGGAATGTTCATTTTAATGAGGCAATTAAATAGTTTGGTTTTCTTTCGAAATGCGGAAGAGTCATGTGTATACAAGATTGTCAGTGGGAGTTTTGTTGTTTTCTTAGTTTTGTATGTTGATGACATATTGATTGTAGGAAATAATGTACCAATACTTGAGTTTGTAAAGGCATGGCTAAACAATTGTTTCAATATGAAGGACCTTGGAGAGACTCAATACATTTAGGGCATAAATGGATAAATGGGCTTAGTTAAAGGACTTATATCAATAAGGTCCTTGATAGGTTCTATATGGCAAACTCTAAGAAGGTTTTCTTCCCTTGCCTTATGGCATGTCTCTTAGCAAGGAGTAGTGTCCATCGACACCAGATGAGCTCGAGAGGATGAGTAGGATTCCATATGCTTCTGCTATTGGATCCATCATGTAAGCTATGATATGTACTCGACCAATTATTTCGTGTACTTTGAGCATGACGAACAAATACCAATTGTGCCTTGGTAATAACCATTGGATGGAGGTCAAGAACATCTTAAAGTATCTTAACAGGATTAAGGATAAGCTCTTGGTTTTTTGAGGTATATTTGAATCATGCTTAAAGGGTTACACAATTGCTAACTTTCTTACACATGAGGTTGTTTCTGATTGTGATCTAGTAACTTCTTTAATCTGAAACTCTATAATTAATGTCAAGCAAACTAGAAGTGTAAATTTTATTAGGTGATTATACCTGTTAACTATACAATCGTGTCAACAAATCCATAAGATGAATTTAGTTAGGACAGGCATCAAATCTATGATGACATAGTTTAGATATCAATTATGTGTATGAGATACATATATAAGTTATGTTACATTTGTAGTGCTCATCAATATAATATAAGATTAATGATTATCCTTTAAAGTATTATACTTATCCTTCTAATGATGGTTTAGAATTAAACGAAGTCCAATTATAATCTATAAAGTCTATATAGGTTGTTGGATGTAATCTAACAAATGAACCCTATAATGTGAACTAGAGAACTTAGATTATTTTAGGTTCCGAGTCAGGTAGTTGAGTTGGACTTGAATTACCTTAAATGGTTAGAATGTTCTTAATCGATGATCGTGTTCATATATTCTAGAGACATTGAAAGTCTAGTCAATCACATTAGTAGAGTTTAAATATCTCTATTGGAACATGACTCGTTTTAAGGATTAAGAACACTAATTTCATGAGAATATCTCAAATTGACTTATAAATAGAATCCTTAAACCTGAGTTTCTCACTAATTTGTGTGTGAGAATTATTGTTTGTCGATGCAGTCTAACACCATGTGTAAAGGGGACTATAAGGATTGTATTTAGAAATTTTATGAATCACATAGCGAATAGAGGAGGGACAAGATGGAATTGTCATACCCTTTTAGGGTTATTAGTTTCAAGCCACTTGAAGAGTTGGATCTGTAAAATGCATGGCCATGCTCAAATGGATCATGCAGATAATCATTTGTTATTCAGTTCATCTCATGAGTCCGAGGAACATAATCAGACCAAATAAGGATAACAGTTGTTCTTACCTTATGTTTGATTAAGGCTTAAGTTGACAAAGAAGTTGAGATTCATAACTTGTTGGAGCAAGTGGGACTTAGTGTGAAGAGTTCTATAACTCTAGTAAACTTGTTTCTTAAACAAGTGAGAGATTAAGAAATGTTTAATAATCAATTAAATACTTAGTAAGTCATTAAATGTAATTGAGTGAGTACAACAAAACGTTAATTTAGTTTATATTGAATAACGCTTATGTTTTACTGAAAACCAATAAATGTCAGAGTACTATTATTTGATAATTGTCTCGGCTTAATGTCACTAATCCTATTGGGTCACACTATATCAATTTGTGAGACCATTTTATGTTTTTGGACCTACATCAGTCTAGGTTCATTTGACTAATCTAGTTGTATTAGATTCAATATAATGATTATATTAAGTTTTGTAACCTCTACCATTATTTCTCATTAAATGATGGACTTTATGAGAACTTTTAATCCTCTTTTTAACCAACTATTGAGTGCATTTGAAAGTCCACTTGAAATATTTCTAAAACATAAGTTCAATGCTATAAATATATAAGATCATGATGAGTAATATAAAAAAGAAAACCATAGTTGTGAGTTATTTTCGCGGCTGATTAATTCTGCTATAAAACAAAATTTTTCCCATTGTCGGTTATATTGTTTTAAGGATTAATATCTTAGAGAGAAAGAGAGTGAGGTTGAATACAAAGTTTTATACACATAAAATCTGTTTAAGAAAGGTTCTTAAATGCCATACTAGTATATAGGGTCTTGCAAGACATTGTTGGTAGACTTCTCTAAAGGAACTTTATTTGCGGTCCTTGTCTCATGGTTATATTTTGCTAGTGGATTCACGCAACAAAGGTATCATTTCTAATCTCGAAATTTACTTATTTCATTCATGTCAACAATTGGATCTTGGGAACTTTTTAGTTTTCAGCATGTTAAAAGGTAACAGTACTATAACCCTACAATTATGAACACAGGAAGTATACATGTATGAGCCGTTGTGGACTAGGTTAGTTTATTTCAAACTATATTTTTAGGTCCAAATTAAGAAATAAGTACATTATCCCTCATTGATTGCAAAGGCTTATACATAAGAAATCAAACAATGATATTTTTGGTTAGATATTTCAAAGCAGATTTTAATTTTAATATACAAATGAATTTAATAAATAAACTAATGCTTAAACATATTCAATATAAAATCATGAAAACCGAGTCGTGTTGTACCATCTATGTTTCACGTTTTTCGTGTCTCGTGTCAAATTGTAGTGTGTCAAGCCATATCGTGAACAATGTAGTGCCATGTCATAACGGGCTTGACCACCCAAAAAAGCTATCTAGTCATTGTGTCATGTTGGACATGACCGTCTCAGACATTTTGAAGGTCATGAGCAAAAAAAATAAAATATGGATCTTTTAAAATCAAACATGTGCCCCATTTTATAAGGGTGTGTTTGAATGGAAGGAAATAGAGGGAAAGGAATGGTTAGGAATTTAGAGGGATGAGGAATCCCTTGTTTGGATAACAAAATGAAGAGGGAGTGATTTGAAGGAATTATATGGATAGTTTTGTTAAGGTATTGATCTTTCCAACGTTTCAAAAATTTAAAGGGAAAACTCTTATCATTCATTCTTTCCCTTCCATTTCCTACTAAACAAACAAGAGTTATTTCGCTTTCATTTTTCTTTCCTTCTTGTCATTTCTTCCTTTCCCCTTCCTTTCTTTTATTTTCTTCTTAAAATTGTTATCCAAACATTGAGTAAATGAATAAAACATTGTTTATCAATAAAGTAATAAAAACATAATTAAATTTCAAAATTAACCATAATTTATCACCTACAACAATAAATGCTCAATAAAACAATACTTTTTTATTTATGAATCGTCATATTGTCTAATTTATTCATTTGATGGAACATATGAAGACTTGGATTTCGACCCTTCCAACACATTATAATGCAAGTACACAACAGGTCACAAACGCAAAGATGGACTCTTAAAACATCCTTAATCCCACATTAATCTCTCTATTTAATCTTATTGTGTTTACATTTTTCACATTTATTCTCTTTTGCTATAAATTAACCCTATCAATCTCCCAGTAAAATTGCAAAATCCCAATTACAAAAATTTCAAAATGCGTCAAACCCACATTTTAAAAATAAGATTTCCTTTAATAGGATACAATAAAGAAGGATAAACAATATCTTCACTACTTTGTAGAAAAGATGATAATTTCTTATTAGGAATACTCAAAGATAAATTTTAAGGTTTTATTTTTTAGGATTATTGTTAGTTGTTTCCTCCTTAATAGGAAGATTGTTTCTAAGTATTTTACCCGAATCCTTTATTATAAATAAAGGTTGTTCTTCAAAATTTGTAATTAACTTGAGATAAAAAAAAAACATTTAAGTCTTTTCCTCTACAAAACTTTTCTTAGAGTTGTCTTTTTATCATACTTGACTTTTAATGGCTCTTTCTTGAGTGTTTTTTTTTGCTTGATTGCAATTTTGGGGAAAATAAATTAGAGAAGTTGAGAAGGTCAGTATTTCAAAGTAAAATTGTCTCTCATACTCGTGTGAATTTATTTTAACCACTGAAAACATAGTTGTTTACGCTTAATTTTTTGAGAAGTTAAATAGCTTTATATGGAAATAATAAACTTTAATAATAATAATCTCCAGGTGCTACAAATTTAGAGGTGTTCATTCGGCTTATCAGGCTAATTTCGCGTTTGGTGTTTCGGATCGGTTTAAAATCGGGTCATGTGTCCATATTGAATTTTACATTTTATTTTTGAAGTCAGGTTAAGTCTATTTTAGTTCAAAAATCGGGTTAAGTCAGGAAAATAAATCGCGAACCATGTGCCAGCCAAACCTACTTGTAGTTCAAATTAATTTTTTTCAAACTATCAAAAGTCGTCTAAATTGAATGAAAAATGTTCAACAAAAACTTAGACGAGACAGTTTTATTATGGGACCGTCATTTGGACCGATCCAATTCGCGCATGTAACAACATCACATGCTTTCTCTCGTTTTTCCCATTTTCTAGGCATTTATCAATTTTGACCTTAAAGATGTCAATTTTGACCTTAAAGATATCAATTTCAACGTAAAGTAAAACTTAAACAGATCAATTAAAATAAAAAATTTCAATTTGGACCTATAAGTGATTAATTTTGACGTTAAATTGATCAATTTCTACCTAAATATGATTCTGTCTTCACAATTTCAATACGAAGTTTAATAAAATGGTATTATTCTATCATTTTATGGATGAATTTCAAACAACAAATTAATATTCAAGAAAACTATTGATAATAGTGTTAAAACATTGCACAAAATAAGTACTCTTATTCAATACATACATAATGGTTTTAATGGAATATAAGAGTACTTTTTCTCTTTAATCATCGATCAATAATAGTGATATTGCTTTTTTCCTCAATATTTTCTGTTCATAATAGACGTGAAAATAAAGTTGTTAGTGTGATGTTTGCTTACCCTGAATGAGAAGGTGGAGGAAGTTTCGAATTCGAATTACGTTTGCCAATTGATTCAATGAATGCTCTTGGGAATGACTAAGAGTTCAAGGCTTCTTTGTTCTAAAAATTTTCAATATTTATCTAAGAAGGATCAATTCAGACCTTAAAATTATTAATTATGATTAGTTATAACTTATTAAAAAATTCAATTTTAACCTTAAATGTATCAATTATGACCTTACATAGATCAAGTACTGAGCACATATACAGAAAAATTATAATTAGGCTGATTGGGCATCCGTCTCATATTAAGACGGTCTTGGTCCAAGACCAGCTGAATGAAGGTTTAAGACAATTGATTTTAGGGTTTATGAATACTATTTTTGTATTGATTTTCATAATTTACAGATCCAATATTTATACAAGGATTAGGGCCTAATTAAGGAAAGAAACTAAACTTGGTAAACCAGGAATTACCCTAATTACAATGATCTAAATAAACCAACTAAATATTTTTAGAATAAATTGATATTCCTACACTCCCCCTCAAGTTAGGTGATGGGATTCCCAATGCCTAACTTGGATAAAGTAGTTTCAAAGACTTCAGCTGAAACACCTTTCGTGAAAATATCCGCTAATTGATCTTCTGATTTTACATGTGGAATACTGATGATCTGCTTCTCCAATTTTTCCTTTATGAAATGTCTATCAATCTCTACATGTTTCGTTCGATCATGCTGGACAGGATTCTCTGAGATACTAATAGCTGCTTTGTTGTCACAAAATAACTTGCATGCTTCTTTTGGTGGGAAATCAAGTTCATGTAAGAGCTTTCTTAGCCATAGTATCTCTGTTATTCCTTTTGCTACTCCCCTAAACTCTACTTCTGCACTTGATAATGCTACCACCTTCTGTTTCTTACTCCACCAAGTAACCAAGTTTCCCTCTACAAGAGTGAAGTATCCTGATGTAGATTTTCTACTATCTCGATCGCCAGCCCAATCTGCATCTGTATAGGCTACAAGGTCGAGATGCCCATTTTTCTTAAAGAAGACTCCTCTATTGCTCGTACCTTTCAAGTACCTCAAGATTCTCAGCACAGCTTCCATATGTGAGATCTGTGGTAAGTGCATGAATCGACTTACAACTCCAACTGCATATGATATGTCGGGTCTGGTGTGGGATAGGTAGATAAGTTTTCCTACCAGTTTCTGGTAGTTCTCTTTTTCAGCTGGTTCTTCTCCAGGTGTTGTTTGGAGCTTATGATTGGTGACTATTGGTGTTTCTGCTGGTTTACAGTCAAGCATACCTACCTCTGCTAACAGATCTAGGACATACTTCTTTTGATTGATGAAGATTCCCCTTTTTGATCGGAAAACCTCAATTCCTAGAAAGTACTTTAAGTTTCCTAGATCTTTCATTTCAAACTCCATGAATAATTTTCCCTTAAGTTCCTTTATTTCTTTCTCATCATTTCCAGTTATCACCATATCATCCACATAAATGATTAGACATGTAATCTGACCATCCTTTTTCTTTAAAAACAGATTATGGTCAGACTGGCTTTGTATATACCCGAATTCCTTCATTGCTGTGGTAAACCTACCGAACCAAGCTCTCGGTGACTGTTTCAAGCCATACAACGCCCTGTTAAGTTTACATCCTTCTCCTGGAGCAAATTCATCTGAGAAACCGGGTGGAGCATGCATATACACCTCTTCTTCAATCTTGCCATGTAGAAATGCATTCTTTACATCAAACTGATAGAGAGGCCATTCTTTGTTGGCAGCTATGGAGAATATGACCCTGATGGTGTCTATCTTGGCAACTGGGGAAAAAGTCTCAGAGTAATCAATCCCGTAGGTCTGTGTATACCCCTTTGCCACAAGTCGTGCTTTGTATCTGTCAATAGTTCCATCTGCAAGATATTTAATTGTAAAGACCCATTTGCAACCTACTGGTTTTTTCTTCTCAGGTAGAATACACTTGTCCCATGTGTTATTTTTCTTCAACGCTGAGATCTCATCCTCCATTGCTTCTTTCCACCTTGGGTTTTGGAGAGCTTCTTCAGTGCTTCGAGGAAGAGAACTTGAGTATAGACTGGTTTGGAATGCAATAGTTGTCTGTGCCAAGTTACTCATCTCTCGGTTAATAGGATACCGGGATCTCTGAGATTCAAACTCTGGATCATACCGTCTTGGGGGAACACCTCTTTTGCTTCTTGGAGGTAATTCGTATCTGCATGGAGAATTAACAATACTAGATATATCATTATTAGTTTGAGGCTCTGGTTCAGATGATACCTCTTGGGTCTCCGAAACAACTTCTTGATCACTGGATGCCTCAGACAAGGTGGGGTCGGCCTGAGGAGAAAGTAATACTATGTTTTCCGTAGCAATATCTGTGGGATTACCTACTTGGTCTTTGTGGTTCAGATCATTAGTTACAGAATATGTGAGCCAGCTTAAGTCATCATCTGTAGTCTCCCCCTGAGGACGAAGCTGGGAGTAAAAATAAGAGTGCTCAAAGAAGTCACAATCCATCGTAGTATATAGTTTGTTTTGAGTCGGGTCAAAGCAGCGATATCCCTTTTGGTTAGTACCATAGCCCACAAAGATACACTTAACGGCCCGGGGTTCAAGTTTATTCCGAACAGGTTTTGGCAAGTGAACAAACACAACACACCCAAAGATTGGGGGGGTAAGGATTGGAAAGAGGGAACAGTGTTGTAGGTATGAAGGACTTCAAGAGGAGATTTGAACTGAAGGGCTTTGGAGGGTAGTCTGTTTGTGAGGTAGGTGGCAGAGGCAATGGCTTCAGGCCAAAAATAAGATGGGACATGGGCTTCAAACATAGAGCTCGGCCTATTTCTAGGAGAGTGCGATTCTTTCTTTCAGCTATGCCATTCTGTTGTGGGGTGTAAGGGCAAGAGGTTTGGTGAATAAGGCCATGGGTAGGGAAGAATTTTTCCATATGTTGGTTCATGTATTCCCCCCCATTGTCAGATCGAAGTATCTGAGGTTTGGCTTTAAATTGGGTGCCAATCATGTTATAAAATTTGACAAAAACATCAAACACCTCAGACTTGTGTCTTAAGAAGTATATCCAACACATTCTAGTACAATCATCAATAATAGAAACAAAGTATGAATAACTCTGTTTATTAAATTCAGGAGCAGGGCCCCAAACATCAGAATGTATTAAAATAAACGGTTCACTGCTATGATTTGAACTAGGAAAGTAGGAATGTTTGTGACTTTTTGCAAGAATACAAGCTTCATAATCTAAGACTACAGTACTTTTAACTAATGACGGAAAAAGATGTTTCAGATACCCTAGTGACGGATGTCCAAGACGTCTATGCCACGTTCATAACTGATGATCTGTGAACCCTTGAGCAAGCAAAGTGTGACCCGTTTGAATCGCCTCGTCCACATAGTATAGACTATCACGTTCAGTACCACGACCAATAATCTTCCCTGTCTGAGCATCCTGCACAACACAACCGAAAGAAGACATAAGCACAGTACAGTTTAATTTCCGAGTCAATTGACTAATAGACAATAACTTGTGAGATAAGCTAGGAATTAAAAGACAATTTTTAATTTTGAGAGAGGGAGAAATAGTAACAGGCCCAGCTTGTTCAACACTCACGCACTCCCCATTAGCAGTTTGAATGTAGGTTCGGGTTTTTGGATGAGTGGATAAAAGATCACGGGGGTCAAAAGTCATAGTATCAGTGGCCCCGCAATCGAATATCCATGGGGATGATAGACAAGGTTTGCATAGTAGACCAAGTCTATGGGTATTGTAAGTGGGTTTGTGAGTGTTATTAAGAATGGGCCGGTTATGGGGTTGAGAAAATATGGGCTGGTGGGTTTTAATGGGCTTAGGGTTATTTGAGGGTGAGATTATTAAAGAGTGGGAGTGTGAGTGTTTCCCTTTCCCTTCCCCACTTGTTTCGGCTTTCAGATCCTTCCCCTCCTTCCCCCTTTCTCTCTCTTCTGATATGTCTCTTTGTGCTTTTTGTTTCGTTTCACCTTCAACGCTATTTCTTTCTTCCTTTGCTTCTGTGTGAGTGGTTAGTTTGTGGTGGGAGAAGAAGCGCCGGCGGCCAAGTGAGCCTTGCCGCCGGTTCTTGACGGAGCCTTGGTGGCGGCTTTCCGCTGCCGATGTTCCTCCCACCATTCCGGGAAGCCAATGATTTTGAAACATCCTTCCTTTATATGACGGCTCCCTCCACAATGACTACATTTCAGGTGAATTTTATCCTCTATATTACGCCGGAATGAGACATCCGACCGGTGTTTAACGACCAACCCACTCCCTATCTCTGAGGGAATTTTTCCCGATGATGAAGTGTGACTCATAATCCCACGCGTTGAGATTTCTCGTCTGATTGTAGCATAGGCCACTTCCACTGTTGGAAGTGGGTCTTGATGTAGCAAGCCACGCTTTTCTTTGTCAAACGTGTCATGGATTTCGGCCAAGAATTGAAATAGCCGTTGCTTTTGAATAAAGGTGTTAAAGATTGTTATATCCTCTGCATGTATCATGGGATTTGGTTGTCTTCGATCTATTTCTTTCCAGATAGTGTTAAGTTTTCCATAAAAGACCTCTAAAGGGTCTTGATTTTTTTTCAAATTATTAGCTTGAGAACTCAGATCGAAGATCTGGAGTTCGTCCCTTCCACTGCTTAATAGAACTTCGATCCCTCTCCATAAATCTTTTGCAATAGTGTAGTCTAAGAATTGGTTTATAAGGTCTGTACTGATATTCGAAATAATCCAAGACAAGACTATCGAATCTTTTTGTTTCCATGCTCTGTAATTTGGATCTGAGATGCTAGGAGGATCGTCGATGATGTGATTGAGACGTCCCCTGCATTCTAAGGCTATATGCATCATTTTGCACCAAGTTGTGTAATTTTGATAATTTAGTTTTTCGGCCAATTTCATTTATTCATTTGTTGAAACAGTTTGAACATTTGTTCCGTCTGTTCCATGGTTATGAGTTGTTTTGGGTTAGTTTCTGCCATTGTTCTTAGACAGGTATGTTTTTAGGGTAGATGATGATAATCAATGGTGTTGTCGGTCCCGGAAAATACCTTTGACTCTGATACCATGAAGTTTTAAGACAATTGATTTTAGGGTTTATGAATACTGTTTTTGTATTGATTTTCATAATTTACAGATCCAATATTTATACAAGAATTAGGGCCTAATTAAGGAAAGAAACTAAACTTGGTAAACCAGGAATTACCCTAATTACAATGATCTAAATAAACCAACGAATAAATTGATATTTCTACCCTGAATGTTCAAATACGTAGATTTGGTGTTGTGAATACATCTGGAAGAATATTGGGCCGGCAGTCGGCCAGGTTCTGGCATTTGGGCTTCTGGCGGTGAAGCTTCGATTAAAAATTTATTTGAAAACTATGCACAACTGTCTAAGCACTACAAAATCTGTCATCTTTGCATGCGTTCAGGAGTTTTGTGATTAAAGATAAATTAAAATAATAATAAAAGCAAATGATTTAAATGATGAATTTATCATTACATTATGATCATTTTTCAGTTGTAATTACAAGTATTAAAATAGTTAACAAACGTCCAAATTGTATGACTTTATTGCATGTTCTTCAATGCTTTTAAACAATGTTTGAACAATTTATTAAAAACCTAATCCTTTAGATTAATCAAGAGTTAATTGTTGGTGGAAGTTTGTCTTTGTTATCTTGCTAACTTATGCGGTAAGATCATTTGAGAAGATGGTTATGCTTGTAAAATGCAACAAGGGGTTAGTAGGGCCCTGAATGTTCTTTCGGGGACCCACTCAGGCGCCCAAATTAGTATCAGTCCGAGACAAATTGCCTAATAGGTCTTTCCAAGAGCATAGTGGCTACAAGGTAGATTACTACTTAGGATTTGTTTAGACGTGAGATCTTTATGATAATCTGACATCTGCTCTATTGAAAATTAATTGAAATTACTCTCTTAAATTTATAATTGTGTTATCAATGTTATTCAGAAAATCAATATGGGTCCTTGAAATTCGGTTGTAATAACTCTTTAGTAATAAATTACTTTAAGTTCTTTGTATCTCTCTCGATAGTAGAATTTTGTTACCTCATTTATGTGCTCTTTGAAAAGTATTTATAGCCCATCATTGTAACATATGTTTTTTTTAGTGGTCATAAATTTTTTTATAAACTAATATAAATTATATAATATATTATTTATTTTATATATAAAAAAAGAAAAAACTAATAAAAAAATATGTAAATAAATAAAATAAAATAAAATAAAAGGAAGTAGTATTGATCTACGTTGAAAGCAAATTGTAACACCAAGCTCAACCTAATGTTGTCGTTTCTAATCAAGTAAATTGCTATACGAATATCATAAGGTTCTCCTAATTCTTAAACTATGTTCATCCTCCTCTTTTGTTCCATTAGAAAAATTTAACTATCGTCGACGACCGTAACGAATTCAAGCTCGAGCTGTTATTCTTATAAACTGAGGTATACATCCCCTTTTAAAAATTTTTCTTAAAAATATGTTTTAGGAAACAAGATGTGTGCTTTAGTAAAATTTAATCATTAAGAAGAGTAGAAATAATTGGTTACAGTAGCTTCGTTGTGTTTGAGCTTGCATGTCTTGAGGTCGATATTACTTGAATACTAGTTGTTTTTTTTTAATTTTCTTTTTATTTTGTTGTAATCTTGTTTGGCTATTAAAAGTAAATAGTTTTGGAAGAAGTTATTTAGGAGTATTAAATTATGTTAGTATCTAGAGCTATCATTTGTAAAGTTAATCAATCAACTTTAAATACTCACTTAAAATGGTCTAGATAATTAGTAGTGAGAAATTTCAATCTCACGTCAAGAACTAATTTTAGTAATAAAATAATTATAATGATATTAAAACAATAATAATAATAGATTAAAAATAAGTAAATGATAAATATGATTATAATAAATAAATGGATAAAAATATGTGGTTAAAAAAATAAATAAATAAATGGATAAATAAATAAAGTAGTAATAATAAATATTAAAACAAGGAATACATCACAAGTTTAATTAAGATACAAATATGACAATAGTAAAAGACAGATAATCAGAAATTTCCCTTGTGCGGTTGCCAGAAGGAATACGTAGGGAAGAAAAGGGGCAGTAGCTCGCTTTGACTTCCAAATAAAATATTAAACAAATATAGCGAATTACAAGAAAGCGAAGGAATTTGCAAAAGACAGTAAGAAAGTCCAAGGTCAGTGCCGTAAGGGAATGCTAACTTTATTTTTTCGGCCATCTGGCTTTCCGGAGGAATAGAATGTGCCGGTACACCTAAGTGGGGCAGAATGCGGGCAACACCTAGACAAAAGGTACCAATCCAGGGCGGTAACATTCTTTATGACCCTGGGTGAGAGTGCATGTTCGTGATAACCCGAGACGGCATGCGTTTAAGGAACTGGCTTGGCACGCTTGCAAGCACTAAAATTTTGAGGTGACGACCTCAGAACTCCATAATTATATAAGTGATTGTGGGAGGAGTTAAAACATTAATAAGATACTAAGCAATTAGGATCTTAAATAAGTCTCAGAAGAAAAGAAATATGTAATCATTATTAAATTTAATTAGGTTCTTGTTCATTGTTTATTTAATGATATGTATACTTAGCGAAAGCTGACCTATGTGGCTTTGTTCTTTAAACCTGTTCCTAAATGGGGAGGAGCAAATAATGAAGAAGAGTTGGCAAAAGATGAGTAAGAGACAAGCTGGAGATAAATGTGACGATACCAGACTCGGTTGTTACCAAGCTTTTCGTTCCTACCATGGTGAAATTTGTTCAATATTATAATATATTATGTAAAATTATCTTTCCTAGACTAATATTATGTTTAATCACATAACGGATTATATCACGTCCAGCTATATAATTATGTAACTATTTGAAGTCTGTAAGAACCTTTGTAACTGCTTAAAAAATGAAACGTTTTCCCTTTTAGTGATATAAGCTTGACTGGTATTACTTAAGTAACAGTCCTGTAAATTACCAGCTCCCGTTATTATATATCATTATTTATGTTTTAAGTAGTTTTTTGAATTTACGGGCTGTTACAATCATTGTGCATGTAGAACATTCCTTCTGTTATTTCATCGATCCCCAAAATTCCCTTGCATGCCACTGTTGTTGTCCTTGACGTGTCAAGCTCTCCTTTACTTTGGTTATTTTTCCTTTATTTTATATGCCGCTCTTTGCTTCTTCTATTAACACCTGTCCCACTAACTTGTAATAATCTTCAACAGTGGACAAGTGTCTTTCAATCGCACGGGACCTTCTCATGCACTAATACTCCTAATGCACGTTCAATGTTCTTCAACCCTCCCAAATAAATTTTGTCGGATTTCCTTCTAATCTTATTAATCTCTCCCAGATTAACGTTAACTTGATCCTCCCAAATAGCTTTCTGATAGAATTACTTATAACTAATATTTTACATATACAATTTGCCCCCCTAGACCTAGGAATTCTAGTTTAAGAATTCATGGGTTTGTCTTCAACATCAGATACAAGTTTAAAAAGATTGTCTCTTTCCTGAGCTCATGTAAAAATCAAGCAGACTCTTCCTCATTATTCCTTCGTCTTCAATATTAGATTCGGGTTTGAACAGGTTGTTCATCATCTCATCTTTTCTTGTTGAGTTTATTTCTGAATGTCTGAAACAAATCTTCATTCTTCGAATTTCTGGCAATGTGAAAATTTGGGTACTTTGGTCTTTTTCTTCTTTTAGGAACATCTGCTTCTCTTGGAAATTCTTCTCATCAATTTTCTCTAAATATTTCCCACTTTGTGTAATTTTTCTTGAAAATTGTTGAACACACTACAACTGTTACAGCACACTTTCATCATTATCCCTATTTGGTTATACTATCATTAAATGCACATCCCATCATTATCTCGACTGTTGATCTTCTGTTCAAATTTCTACGCCCCTTATATGTTGATCTTCTCATTTTAAATGTCCCAATGATTATTTTGTCTATAAATATCTTTATACTTGCCTTTATTTCAATTTACGCTTTCCTTAAACCCTAATTATTCTCAAACATTCTTTAATTCAATTTTTTGCAAACCCTTGTCTTTTTCGATTTACTTTGTATTAACTTCAATAATGGGTTCCTCAAAGACTTCTCTCAATGAACTAACTTTTGATTTCAGCAAAGAATTAACTGATGCACCAGTTCTTGAGTTTCCTCTTTTTATGCAACCAGAGGTATTACCACATGAACCTCCAACTAACTGGCGCATGAAAGCTAACGGCTGGCCACAACTTCAATGGACTGATCCAATCATTCCTCCATCTTTGCAGGGTCTTGAAGCTATCCACTTCACACCCTTTGACTTGGAGGGTTTTTCTGACACAATGACTAGATTATCGACCACTGGGCTTACATCGCCAACCTTTAAACTGATGGTGGAGGGTAGGGCTCAATTTGTATTAGAGGACTACTGCCATATCCCAAAAGAAAAGGGATATTTGTGCATGATTGGTGAAGAAGGGATGATGGCCCACGAATACATTGTTTCTGAAACCAACAAAGAAGACATTTTCATTCCTGTATGTATATTCCCTCTTCACCTTTTTTCTCTCAAATTTAATGTCATTTCCATCTTTCCCTCAACCAACTTCTTCATTAAGCTACTAGGAAGATTATGTCCTTTATCTGGACTTGTGAATACATGAAGCTTCCCTTGACTCTTAATCGTTTTAAGAGTCTTTTCAAACTGGATGGGAACAAAAACATGCCTTTTATTACTTTTTCTTCAATAAACAGAGCCATGGTCGTCTACCTAGAGCTCAATGACTTTGGGTCTAGATGAAATTTTGCATCTTTCTCGTAGAGAAAGACACACCTTTTTATATTTTGTTAAACTAAAAGATAAGAATTTGCCTTCTGGGTGGATTCCTCACGCTGCCATATTCTAGCAGGACATCTGCATGTTCCGGGTTGGAATGTCTTTCTGCCAAACTTCTGGTATAATATTGGTTTCCACTTTTTTTTTTAACATATACTAACATGTGCTTTTCTTTGTTTATTTCACTGGAACAGGTAGGTAATATGGTTACCTAGAAGACTCTGGGTATTTCTCCTCATGGAAAGTATTACCAGTCTTTTCCATGGTCCCCTTTGGCTGACAACACAACTAACAAACATCTTTATTGGATGTGCGTTAGTTGTCTCCCTGTCCCCATCAAAAATTATAAGCAGCGCAGAATCGCTGCATTATATCATGACCCTCAAGGTCCAACAGAAGCTCCCAGATGGAGGAGGAGTGACATCTGGCCATACAACACTACATATTACATCAGAGAAGGGTAAGGTCCTCCTCCTCCTACCAAAAAAGAATACAAAGACCTTGAGGCTTGGGTTGATCCCCATCCAAACATTTTTCATGCCTCAGAGCCCTTTATCGAGGGTGGATCCAAGAAGAATAAAACTAGGGGATTTGCTGCTACTTATAAAGTTGGCCCTTCAACCAAGGGTCCAATCAAAAAGAAAAGAAGCTTGAAGAAGAAGAAAGACACTGATCTTTCTTCTTTTTAGTCTTAGGAAGGTGATGATCTCCCTCTTCTGGTTACTCCTTGTGCTTACTGCCCACCTGGGAGTTCACAAATTGTTGTGCTGCTCCCAGATCAAGACTTAGGTGATTAACTACTTGTTAACTGAAGTATTATTTCTTTATATTAACATTCTTCCCTGATATATGACTTGTCATTTCTTTTCCAGCGAATGCTACTACTTCTACTGCTGAAGCTGCCCCTGCTAAGGCTGCTCCACTTGAGCCTATATAGGAGGAGGTGGTTGAGGATTTTGAAACCGTTCCTGAGCATTCATTTGGAACTCAAAATGCTGTTGAGGATGTGAACTCTCCATCTCTATCCGCTTCTCATAGATAGTCAAACATAATTTCTTCCCAGCTGATGATACTGTGGATAGGTTTTTACAGGGCGCTAAAACAGGTATCTTTATTGATTTTTACTTCCAGCTTTCATTAATCAAGTTATTATTCTCTAATATGTTTACTAACCAAATTTAATCTTTCACAGTTGTTGATCAACCAGCTTCCTTTACCGTGTTCCCCACCAATGAAATCTCTCAGATGGAAGGTGATGAAGCTACTGTTACTGAACCTTCTGACCTATTGACCGAGGAGGCCATGGTCCCAGTAGATGTCACTGTGGACCCTTCTGCTATCCCTGTCCCCCAAGTTGAGGATGTGGTTGAAGAAGTACCTATCCTAATAGCTAATGCTAGGATCCAAGTTGAACAACCCTATCTCCTAGCTATCGATGCTGAGGAGATTGTTGATGAGAGCCCTTCCCATGACTTTCAGCAAGTCATGGAAGGTGAAGTTGAAACTGGGGAAGTCCACCCTACTTCTCCTATCAAGAATCTAGTAGGTGGAGTCCCCAACACCACTGAAATAGTTCTTGCTGAAGGTATAACTTTACTTTTCTTTCATCTTTCATTTTCTCTCTTTTTTTTACAACATTTATTTACATTTTCATTGACAGGAACACAAAACATAAATATACAGGTTGCTGAAGGTCCTCATCCAGATGAACCACCTTCCTCCAGGAAAAGATTGGATGAGGTTATTACTTCTCAACAATCTGGGTCCATTGACATCAAGACCAGTGTTGACAGGTTCCTAGAAGGCCCACATCATGATTTTGATGAGGTAATCAGGATGTTCTTCAAATTCTATCTTCATATTTGGCTCTTCTGTCACTTTGATCTGCAAAGCTTTCACTAGAAGACTCAAACTCAAGAGACTGAGATTAACACTCTTCAGGCTGAGGTGGAGGGTCTCAGAGCAAAAAATCTGGCACTAAAGTCTAATTCATCCTCTCTTGCATTTGATTTAGAGGGCTTAAAAGAGAAAAACCAAATCTTGGAGTTTGAGTTGCTTTCTCATCAAAACGAAGTAAATAATTGGAAGGGAAATACCCAATTTTTAGAGACTGAACTCAACACTCAACTTGCATTGGTGAATGCTAAGGAGGTTAGAATTTTGGTTCTGGACATTGGGCTTACAAAGGTTAATAAAGACTTAAGTGAGCTTAATGCCAGATATAAGGAGCTGCAGGCTGAGCATATATCCCAGTCCAACTATATTCTTGAGCAACAAACGACTATTGCCAAAGATGTTGAGGAATCTGGCCGACTTCAAAGAGATTTGAAGAAGGTTCAAGATACTCTGGCTTCCGTTGAGAAATCTTCTGCCAAGAAGGATGAGGAAATATTGCATCTCAGATCTCAGCTTTCAGAATTGAAGTTCTGACAAGGACTTAAAGGGGACTGATTTATGTTGCAGGGAGTGATAAGAATAGACTTCGGGAGCAAATATCAGCTTTAGAAGCTAACATTTCAAAGCTGGAGATGGAGAAGAAACACCTTAAAGCCCAGGAGAGGAGGAAAGCAACTGATTACTTCCAATCCCAGTTTTAAACTCATCTAGCTACTGATAGGGCAAGGACCAAGGATGGTACACTCTGGCACACAATGAATGCATTTTATATTGCTTATCATGACCTGTAATGGCCTAAATTGTACCTTTCTTAGCTCTAGATACTCCGATAGCTCCAACCATTCCAATCCTTAGGGCCTAATACAAATCATCATCTAGCCAGGGAACTGATAGTTCTGCTCCTTCTGCTTCAACAACTCCTCCACCCAACAAGTCATGAATTTTTATTTTTCTACTTTGGTTAATATTTGGAATCTTTGCCAATTTTGTTGTATGTTGAAGACTTCCAGTTGCTGTAATTATATCTTTTTAATTAATGAAATGACATTTCTAACGACTTTAATAATGATTTTACTTTATGCATTTCTTATGAATTGATAATATTTCTGGATACAAACTCTCATGACTTGAAGAGGTATCTGACCATTAAGTTCACATGACTTGAAGAGGTATCTGAACAAATAACTCATCAAGTTTCTTTTTGATATTGTGCTGCCAGATAGCTATTTCCTTCTTCAAATGCTGGCATATGTTTCCTGAACTCTATCAAATTCCCACATATGTTTGTTGTACTCTGTCAGATCTCCACATATGTTTCTTGAACTCTGTCAAGTTTTCACATATGTTTCCTTAATCTCATCAAACACTTTCCTAAATCTTATCAAGCACTTTTCTTTATCTGTCTCTTATCCCCCAAACTTTTAAAGTATTTTCATGAAAGAAAAATGCTTAAAATATTTTTATTTTCTGGGTTGTTATGAATTACTTGCGTCTTCCCTTCTGTCTGATATCTTTTTCAGACTTTTCCCGGGTTCCTTAGTCATAAAACCAGGGCTTCCCCATGAACTCAGTTGGGCCCCTTAACTATCAAAGCCAGGGCTTTCCTATTAAGTTCTTTTTCATCCTTCTACTATTCATTCACTTTATATGACGTAAAATGTTACATAAATTCTTACATAATTGTTTGAAAAATGTCTATGTTTGTATATATTGAATATTTCTATTCTATTTACAAATGAATGATTACAAATAAATTTTACTTCTATACATAGTATCTTTTCCACATTTTAATGTTCTATTTATGTCTTAATGATTCTCCATTAGATGTCTGCAGCTTGTACATTCCATTGTCACAATCTTTTGAGATTATTTAAGGGCCCTCCTATTTTTCTGACAACTTTTCGTGTTCATTTTTCTGGGTGGCCTTTGCATTTCTGAGAACTAAATCCCCCATTTGGAATGATCTGTGTTTGACGTTTATATTGTATAATCTGAAAATTCTGTTTTGGTAGGGTGCCATCTTCCATGGTGCATTTTCTCTTACTTCATCTATTAATTCTAGATCCAGAAGTCTGGATTCCTGGTTTTGTTCCTAACGCAAATGCTTGACTCTTATGGTTTGCACCCCCATTTCAACTGGCAGGAGTGCTTCTGAACCATAAACTAATCTGAATGGTGTTGTTCTCAATGACCACAAGGCATCGTAAATTTCGTCTACCCATCTGGCTTTTGCATATTCCAGCTTTTCTGCTATCCATATAAGATCTATTTGTTTGCTGCTTCAACCTGTTCGTTGCAGTGTGGATTGCATACCAATGAATATGCCACTGCGATTTTGAAATCTTCTAGATACTTTCTCAGTGTTGCACAATCAAATTGAGTTCCATTATCAACAGTTAGGACTCTTGGTAGTCTAAATCTGGTAATAATGTTCTACCAGATGAATTTTTCCACCTTTCTAGATGTGATCGTTGCAAGTGATTCAGACTCTGCCCATTTTTTGAAATAATCAATAGCCACAATCAAAAACTTCTTACCCCTTACTGCCAGCTTAAATGGTCCTAGAAGATCCAATCCCCACTGAGCAAATGGGACTAGGTTTTGGATGTATTTTAATTTAGATGTTGGCTGAATGATGTTTGGTGCAAACTTCTAACACTTCTCAAACTTCTGGACTAGGTATCTGGCATCTTCAGTCGCTGTTGGCCAATAATAACCAATTCGGATGGCTTTGTGTGCCAGATTTGTGGCTCCTAGATGATGGCCGCAACACCCTTCATAAAGTTCTCTCAAAATGTAATCAGCCTCAGATGGTGTCACACATTTTAGTAATGGTCTATTTTTGGCCTTTTTGTATAGTTCTCTGTCTACCATGCAAAACTGTAATGATTTTAACATCAGCTTTCTGGCAAGAATTGGGTCTGCTGGGAGATCTCCTATTTCTTTATACTGGATGATGTCTCTGATCCAATCCGAAATGTCATTATTACCAACATTAAAGAACAATGTTGCATCTTCATGAATTGCACTTAAAGATTTTACCTCCACTAGGTCTGATCTTTTCAAATTATGCATGCTTGAACTTCCCAGCTTAGACAATGCATCTGCCTGCTCATTCTGGGATCTGGGTAGTCTTTCAACATGAACTGCCTCAAATTCTGAAATTAGCTCCTTTGTTTTTTACAAATATTTCTGCATGTTAGCATCTCTGGCTTCATATTCTCCCAGAATCTAGTTTACCACCTACTAGGGTTGATATTTGACTCCCAGTCCGTTCAGCTCCACAGCCCACTTTACCAGTCTTCTAGATCTTGCAATCTTCTCAAATTTTTCTCTAAAAGGAGATCTGTTAAGACCACTACTTGATGAGCGTCAAAGTAAGGTCTCAATTTTCTGGCAGCAACAATCACAGCGTAAGCTGCTTTCTCTATCATTGAGTATCTAGTTTCAGCATCTAGTAACACTTTACTTACAAAGTATATTGGGAGTTGAGTTTTAATTTCCTCCCTGATCAATGCTGCACTTACTGTCAGCTCGGTTGTTAATATATACAAGTATAACGTTTCACCTATTATCGGTGTTACTAGAGTTGGCAGACTATGTAGGTGTTCTTTTAATTGCCTGAAAGCTTGACTTTGCTCTTCACCGCATTCAAAACTTTTGTTTCCTTTTTAAACTTTGAAAAACGACATTGTTCTTATAGCTGACTTGTAGATAAATCTGGAAAGGGTTGTCATTCTTCCAGTTAGCTTCATCACTTCATGTCTGTTCTTTGGTTCTACCAGATCAATTACTGCTTGAACATTCTCTAGATTTGCATCAATTCCTCTCTGGCTAACTAAATAGCCCAAAAATTTCCCAGACGTAATCCCGAAAACACACTTTTTGGGATTAATTTTCATTTTATATTTTCTCATATTATCAAATGTTTCCTATAAGTCTATTATCATCTCTTCTTCTATTTTGTTTTTTATAATTGAATCATCCACGTATACTTCTAAATTTCTACCCCTCTGTTTTTTTGAAAATTTGTCTATCAACCGTTGATAGGTTGCCCAGCCATTCATTAGACCAACATGCATCATAATGTAATTAAACACCCTTGATGAGCATATAAATGTCGTTTTTTCTTTATCAGCAGGGTCCATGAAAATTTGATGATAACTAGAAAATGCATCCATACAAGATAATAAGGCATATCCAGCAGTTGAATCAACCAGCTGATCTATCCTAGGCAAAGGGTAAAAATCTTTTGGACAACATTTGTTTAAGCTGGTAAAATCTATACACATCCTCCACTTCCCAGGCTGGGGCTTCTTCACCAAAACAACGTTCCCCGGCCATTCAAGGTAAAGGCATTCTTCAATGAACCTAGCATCCAACAACTTTTAAACCTTCTCTTCAATTATTTTATCTTTTTCTGGATTGAAGTTCCTCTTTTTCTGTTTGATTGGCTTAACCTCTTCATAAACATTGAGTTTATGAGTGACAATTTATGCCTGGCATGTCAGCTGTTGAATAGGCAAAAAAATTTGCGTTCTGCCTCAAAACTTGAATCAGATGAAGACGAACGTGGGGATCCAGAATTCCTCTGATTCTGACAGTCTTATCAATCCCTTCGATCAGGGATACTTCTTTTATCTCCTGATGGTCGATCTCCATTTGTAGGGTACTCTTCATAACATTCTCATCCTTAGAAGGTTTGGGATCAATTTCAACAGATTTTTGAGTCCTAGACTCAAATAAAGATGCAACAAATTTCATTTTTTTATTGGGCCTTTTCTCTTTTTCTATTTGTTTTTTCTATCCCTTTTTCTTTATCTTTTGTGGCACAGTGCTTTCTTTATTTACAAGGTTGCAAGACCTAGCCATTTTCTGGTTTCCTCTAGCTCTTCCCACTCTACCAACTTAACCCACAAAGAGTAAGGTTTCATGATGGGTAGAAGGAATGCTAGTTATTGCAACAGTTAACTTCCTTCCCAGAATACAGTTGTATCTGGTTGAAGCATCAATAACATAAAATTCCTAGAGTACTGTGATTGTAACCCCTTGTTTATCTGTCATTATTACAAGTAGAGTTATTTTCCCTTCTGCCTGCACTGACTCCCCTGAGAATTCTACGATGGGAGTGGAAGACCTCTTCAGAACTTTATCTTCTAGATCCATTTAGTCCTAGCAAGATTTGTAAATTACGTTTACCTCGGCACCACTGTCTAGCAAAACCCTACGCACAGATTGATCAGCTATATCTACGACCATCACCAAAGGATCTAAGTGAGGATATGATACCCCTCTACAGTCCTCCTTGGTAAATGTCATATCTAGCACAGATGGCGGTTCCTCCTGCTTTATAACCTCCATTAACTCTAATCTAGGAGCAGTTGCTGCTCTCAGAAGAGCTTCAGAATCTGTTGTCCTAGATTTCTGGAATATAACAAAAATTTCCTTCTTTTTCTTCTGTACAGGTTCCTCATCAATTCTAACTTGTCCTGCTCCTCTGGATCCGCTCTCAAATTTTCTTTTTGTGGAATCCCTCTCTTTTTTTGTATTTCTGGAAATAACCCCTTTGAATTAAATCTTTAATGTTATTCATTCAAGACTTACAGTGCTCTGTCCAGTGTCCTGGACATTCATAGAATTTGCAATATACTTCTGGGTTCTTTCCAACCAGCTTCCTCTAGATGGGGAGCTGCAATTTCGTATCATCTTTATATAGATTGAAAATTTTTGGCTTGGACTCCTTTAACGTTGTGTAGTTAGTGTAATTATGGAGCCCTAGCACATCCAAATCTTCCGTTCTCACTAGCTTTTTTCCTCTATCATTCATTTCTGCTGGCTTTCTTGTCTTTATACAACTTTTTACCTTTTGCTCCTAGTGTATGCTCCTAGTAAATGCTTTAAAATCTTTAAGTTCAATATCAACATGAGACTGTGCATACTCTATGACCTTTTTCATGGTCTTCAGGTAGGTCTACTGATTGCTGAATTTTAACACCTCACTCTCATGCCTTTTAGAGTTTAAGCCCTGCCTGAAAGCGAAGGTTAAGATGTTTTCTTCTAGATTCAATACCTAAAGACATTCTATGTCAAATCTGGAGAAGTATTTCCTCAACGATTCATCCTTCCCCTTCCTAATAGTCATCATCTTAATAGTCTACTTTGTTCTGGAAGTCCTTGATGAGAAATAACTTTTGAATTTCACTGCCAGCTCATTTAAACATGAAATTGAACCATCTGGGAGGCTCTGAACCCATTTTTGTGCAGTCTTTGTCAGGGTCATGATCAAGTTTTTGCACCAGCTAGCATCAGTGTGGTTGTCCATGTCCATCTCTTTGTTGAATGCTGCCAGATGGGCATTTGGATAGGTTTCTCCTTTGTAAGTCAGGTGAGACGGGAATTTTAATCATTTTGCTGGCAACACATCAATCTCTAGAATGAAGGGTGTTGGACCTCTTGAGTTTTGATGATGACTACACTTTATTTAAACAAATATGTTTTTAGAGATTGTGTGCAGGTCGATATCCGGTCGTGATTATGATCGTTGATAGTACCTATGACTTGGTTCATGGAAATGTACGTGTCAAAAGGATCCGAAAGATGTTAGAAGAAGTATATCGCTTAGGATGTAAAATGGAGACAGCAGGTCTACTGTTCCTAAGTTGGATGTTCTAACAAAACTGGAAATTGGAGAGAGCGCACTGTTCCTGAACTGGAGTCAGCCTACGTTAACTGGAAATTTTGGTTATTTATTTATAATTATTATTTTTAGTTAATGTACTGAAATTAATTTGTTGCATTTATTTATTATAGTTAATTGGCAAAAAGTTTTCTAAAAATTACTTTACGTATGAGTCTCTAAATAAAGATCCTTTATTTTAGGATCTATATTTAGTAAATATTGGATTTGCTAAATATAGGAATAGCTGTTGTTGAAAAAGTCTTTGCTATTATTTTTAACCGGTCTTTATCTTAGAAAATAGGTTATCATTTCTATAATTAACCATTCCTATTAAGTATAACCGTTTCTATAAATAGCATAAAAGTTCCAACAGTTATTATGGGAACAGGAACTGTTGCTGAAGAAACTGCTGCTTAAGGGAACAGAACGTATTATTAGGGAACAGCGGTTATTGTTGTTTTAAACGTATACTTGATTTATTCAAGTCTTGTGGAAATAACCGTCTGGTAGTTTAATCCACATTATTCCCATGATTATTTTGGATAAGATATAATGGGTTGGAATATTCCTTTTTATTAGGGATTTTAGCTCTATAAATAGTGGACTCAGTTATTCTTCAAAACTTGCCTTAGTTTGAGCCATTAAATCATACGTAATTTTGGGAGAATTTTTACAAGAAAATTTTGTTTTAAAAATGCCAATTAATTTATAATATTTTCTTGTGCAACTTATTGATTTTATTTTTAGAGAATTTTTATCCTTTTGTAAGGTTTTTTTTAGAGAATCTTTGTAACTAGACTTGGGTGAGTCTAGGGGGAATTAGAATGCTTCTAGTGAAGCTAGAGAAGAGAATAGCTTTGAGTAAAGCTAAGGACATAGCTTTTAGTGAAGCTAGTGTGGAGTTTAGCTTTTAGTGAAGCTAAGTTTGTTGCTTTGAGTGAAGCAATTTGAGGGAGAAGTTGGCCTAGTTGATGCGCTTCAAGTGAAGTAAGATGTTTAATGTAATTGTAACGAGTTGCCTTAAACATAGTGGAGAATTTAGAAATCCCGAGGGGTCGTGGTTTTTCCTTCTGTTTAGGCCCAGAAGGTTTCCACGTAAAAATCGTTTGTCTCTTTTAATTATTTCGCTCTAAGTTTAAGCTTTATTTATTTTATTCAATTCCGCAAAAATAGGGCAAAAACGCTTAAACTAGTAACAACAACAATTCACCCCCCCCCCCCCCCCCCCCCCCCTCTTGTTGCTGTTCCCGTTCCTAATTGAGTCTACAAAGGGAGTTTTCCCAAAAAAAATCTTATTTTTTTGATTTTCTAGGACTTTTGGAGGTATGTACTTTAGGGAATGTACTTCTGGCTACATAATTTCTCCTTTAGGGAATGTACTTCTGGCTGCATGCTTTCTGCCACATGTATAGATTTTTCGCCAGCCTACGCATTGCAAAATTCTTTCTGTCTTCTTTGCCTTCCCTGAATTCTCTTATTCTCTTATTGTTGCCTGAGAATCTGTCTTTGGATAGACTGTTTCTGTCCACCCTTTTTGTATATGTGTCCCTTACTGGGACAAAATTCTAAGATTATATGGGGACCTGTACCAGGCATATTTCTTTTCTGGATGCGATTCTCTCTCAACTTCAAAATGAACACTTTTATTTTTACGGGAGCCCAATTGAATTGACTTTCTTGCCATCTGTCTTTGACTAGAAAGAGGAATGTATGATTCATCTTCCTCCTCCCGTCCTTTCTCAGAGCAAATCTGCTCTCCCTATGATAGGGTAGCATATTCCCTTCTAGTTTTGATAGCATTAGCCAGTGCAGTTGCTAGCAGGACTAAAGTATCTCTAGTCAAAGTAAATTGAGGCTGTACTGCCCCAACTTATTGTGTCTCTGGAGTTGCTTTAGGTGTCTGGGAGGTCGACACAATTTGTTGCTCTCTTTGAGAGCTTTGTGACTGCCTCAGAGACCGTCTTTCATCTACCCTTCTTTGTATCATATTATCATTTTCAGCAGATCTCCTTTTTTGTGATCTGCTTCTGTGAGGTTTACTCCCTCTGGACTGGTCGGTGTTCTAGCTCTGATTCTGTCAACTGCTCGGTATCTTTTCTTATTGAAAATTCTTAAGATATCTTTTTGGCTAAGAAAGAAAAACTTGCCCTCCTTCTAGCGCTAAATTGTTCCTGTTTGGCTTTGCAGGACAATTTATGAAAACCCTAATCCCTTGATTTAAAGAGTTAATTGCTGGTGGAAGTCTGTCTTTGTTATCTTGCCATGTTAAGCGATAAGATCACCTGAGAAGATGGTTGTACCTGTAAATTGCAACCAGGGGTTAGTAGGGCCCAGAACGTTCTTCCGGGGACCCACTCCGACGCCCAAGTTAGTATCAGTCTGAGACAAATTGCCTAATAGGTCTTTCCAGGATCACAGTGGCTACAAGGTGGATTAACGCTTAGGACTTGTTTAGACGTGAGGTGTTTATGATAATCTGACAAATGCTCTATTGAAAATTAATTGTAATCACTCTCTTGGATATATAATTGTGTTATCAATGTTCTTTTGAAAATAAATATGGGTCCTTGAAATTCAGTTGTAATAACTCTTTAACAATTAATTACTTTGAGTTCTTTGTATCTCTCTCGATAGTAGAATTTTGTTACCTCATTTATGTGCTCCTTGAAAGTATTTATAGCCCATCATTGTGCATGTAGAACATTCATTCTATTATTTCATTAATCCCCAAAATTCCCTTGCATGTCACTGTTGTTGTCCTTGACGAGTCAAGTTCTCCTTTACTTTGGTTATTTTTCCTTTATTTTATATGGCGATCTTTGCTTCTTCTATTAACACGTGTTCCACTAACTTGTAATAATCTTCAATAATGGACAAGTGTCTTCCAATCGCACGTGGCCTTCTCATGCACTAATACTTCTAATGCACGTTCGATGCTTCTTCAACCCTCCTAGATAAATGTTGCCAGATTTCCTTCTAATCTTATTAATTTCTCCCAGATTAACGTTAATTTGTTCCTCCCAATAGCTTTCTGCCATAATTACTTATGATTTATATTTTACATATACAATGTTGAAAAAGAATGTTGATTTGAGATATATATTCATTTAGGTTTATTAATAGTCAAGTTATTGATATTTTTTTTCTACATTTTTCCTACAGGGGTTAGTTATTATTAATAAATAATATAAGGATAAATAAGCATTCATAATTTGATATGTAAGAGAAATAAATCAGAGATTACAAAATCATTATACCTGCAGTATATTAGCTTAGAATGAAACCTCATAATTCTCATCATGAGCTCTAAATAATGATACAAATTTATATGCAAAATGAATGGATTAATAAGGAGTTCAAAAGAAATTTGAAACCGAAAATTTGTTGATCTTTCCAACCTCTTGAATGTAACAAATTTTTAACAACCTGTTTGATAATCGGTACTAAATGGTGTGAATAGTAATGAAATCTTAATGTAATTTTAGAAAAAATATATCTTGACAAATTTAATGACCATACTAATTCTCATTCAACAATCACATTTTCTTCACAAAATTCATTGTAATTCATTACCACTTGAACATGTGGTATATAGGTGGTAGTGGAAGATTATGGACCAAAAACTTTCTTACGATCAAATTTTCATTACCATGATAATGATATAATATATATCATGAAAATTATAACTACAAATTATTTCTAGTACCATCAATTAACACCATTAACCAAATGAACAGTAAAAGATATAGAAAAATAAGTGACAATACTTGTTTTCCTTCAAAATTTCCTAGTAACATCAAGGTTTCAATTTATTTAAAGCTTAACAAAAAAGACAAATATACACTTCCGTTACCCATCAATTTGATGACTTTAACCCCCTCCCTATTGAGCCGCCCAATGAACCCCCTTCCTCTAGGTGTTCAGTCGAAGTCTAGTGTGGATGAGTGGGTTGCTAGTTGTCAGGCTGTCTTGTAAATTTTGAGGCTCCTGTGTCAAATTTATAGTATAAACCCTTACTATTAAAAAAACAAATCAAAATACTAAAATACAATAAAATCTCTCAATTGATTACAATTGATACTATTTGGCTCTTTATTACTTGTTTACTCTCGTGTAAAATAGTATATATGTGTTTGCAGTAATTGAAATAATAAATCAAATAAGTATAAAAATGGATTTTTAGGACCCTTCTGATAATGAGGCCCTATACGGTGGACTGCTTTGCACATGTTAATAGACGACCATGCTAGTTGTGGACGATGACCAGTTTGTCTAAACGTAGTATTCATTTGAATTTGCTTCTTTGTTAAATATCTAATATAACATGTTATGGCAGCTCTTTTTAGCAGGTTAGCTTCCGAAATGTGACAATGGTCTAAGTCCATAAAACAATTATTAACATCAAATAATGAACAACAAAGTAAATTAAATAGAGAACATTGAGGAATATTCACCCTACTTCATATGCTTGACATTCTTGGATAAACATGTGATTCTTTTGTTAAATAGCTCTACAAGTAATCAATCCAAGAAAACTATAACCTTTTGCTAACATATCAAGAAGCGAGAATCAATTGGCAAAACAAATCCATTCAACAAAAACTCAATTAAATCAAAAGGAATATAACAAAAAAGTAAGAAATACAACAAAAATTCAAGTCAATTGTTGTCAAAATAATTTGGTGGAATAGTTTAAAATGAAAAATTTTACCATGGAAGTAAATCAATAACCATAAGATATATATTGTACGACGGCAGAAGCAACGATCGAAAAACAATAATAAAACAATAAAAAAATTCTATGCAAACAATAAGAAATAACACTAGTGATTTAACATGGCTCACTATCAATGTGATAGCTACATTTATCGGCACCGAGAACGAACAATTCCACTATAAATACAAAGATTTACAAAAATGAATCACAAATTCTCTCTAGAATGACACACTTTGTGATAAAACTAGCCATAATAAATGAAGAATATATATATTAATCCCCAAGAAAAAGAAGTTAGTGCTTAATTAAAAAAACAAGTAGCCAACCAATAATGCATGAAGAAACTGCTTCCTTCTTTCCCGCAAGTACTGCCGATTCGGCTGTCACAAAGTGACCCAAGTCGCCAAGTCGGCTTAACCTTCTTGAAAAAAACTGCATTTTTTGGCACTCTTCACGGCCGAGTCGGTTGTCCTCCATACACAATGGACGTTGACTTGGGGTTAGCCTTAGGAAATTTCCTACACCACAGCAACATACGCCGACTCGTCTTGAGTCTAGCCACCACAAAAGCCTATTCGACTTTTACTGCTGTACTCAACCACCATGATTCATCTTTCCCATTGATTGAGACAAAAGTTCGAGTCATCATTATCAACAATCTCCACCTTGACGAGAACTCGTAGTCAGCAAATGATTCCATCAACACATAGTGAACGTATCTCAAGATAAAACCGATGTAAGACTCATGCATTAGCCATACATCTCGATAAGTGTCCAACTAAGACCCATCTCGATAAGTCTCTAACTAAGACCCATCAGATACTCGTCTCCAAGTACAGCAACTTATGATTTTCCACCTGCAATGTAGACTTCCAACTAACCACAGAACCACCCTAAGTGAACACATACCTCGTCACTGACCTCTTGGTATTCACATCAGTTGTATAATTAGAATCACTATACCCAGTAACCAAACACTCCTTACCATTCCCATATATAAGACCAATATCAGCTGTCTCTCTCAAATAGCGAAAAATCCTTTTCACCCCTATTAGTATTCCCTCTCAAGTCGTGCCATAAACCTACTTACAACACTAATAACGTGCGTAATATCCAGCCTAAAATAGACCATAGCATACATCAAACAGTCAACCGTGTTAGCATAAGGAACTCTAGACATATAAGCTAACTCCTTAGTTTGAAGTGACATAGACGAAGACAACTTACAACTTATAGTTGTTGGCGTACTTATAGGCTTTGATTTTTTCATCCTAAATCGAGAAAAAATCTTTTCGACGTAGGTTTTCTGATTCAAGAAAAGCTTACCGCTAGCCCGATCCCTATGGTTCTCCATATTCAATGTCTTCCTAGCTGCACCCAAATCTTTCATGTCGAATTCCGAACTAAGCAACTCCTTTAATCAAGCAATATTCGTGGCAACGAGCATGTCATCAACATATAACAATAGATAAATCATGAAACCATCATCCAGCTTACTATGTTACACACAACAGCCATAAGAGTTTCTATCAAAACAATGTGACACCATGAAAGAATCTAACCTCTTGTACCACTGTCGGGGGGGGGGGGGGAGGGGGGGGGGGGTCCATAAAATGACTTGATCAATCTGCAAGCATAGTGCTCATTTCTTGGAATCTCGAATCACTCGGGTTGCTTCATCAAAATCTCCTCCTCCAAATCACCATGAAGGAAACTTGTCTTAACATCCAGCTACTCCAGCTCAAGATCAAAATATGCTATAATTGACAATAGCATTCGAATAGAATTATGTCGAACCACAAGTGAGAATATCTCTACAAAATCAAGCCTTTCTAACCTGACTGAACCCTATAGCAACTATCCTAGCCTTAAAACGAACTTTCTTAGTTTTTGACGACCCTTCTTTCTCTTGAAAATCCACTTACACCATAAAAGCTTCCTTTCTTCCAATACCTTCACCAGCTCCCACACTCTGTTCTTGTAAAAAAACTCCATCTCTTAACCCATCACAGCAAGTCATTGGCCGACTCACTACAACTAACTGCTTGTTTTAACGTGGCGGGTTCATATGACTCTAAATCATCTGTTACACTCAATGCATAACCTGTCAACTCCTCAAAAAAACAATTTATACCTTTCATCTCTTCAATCAACCTAATACGCTTCTTCATAACTCATCTAGGTCTCTCAAGAATGGTGTCAAATTGTCTAGATGTCCCCTGATTAGACTGCTCCAACTCCTCCCCTGAGTTAGGAGAAGTAGGAGTAACCTCAAGTTCAAGAGTACCCGGCACTGGAACCTCAGCATCATCATCAATAAATTGTATTCGAGGTGAATCAGCAACGGTAGATTGATGTACCTTAAGCACCCCATCTATTTGAAACAAGATCTCCCCTTTCTTTCCTGAATTAGAAGTCTCTGTACTCTTCTTAGAATACATGGTGCTCTAATCAAAAGTAACATCTCTACTTAGAATGACCCGACCTTTTGAAGGTGAATATATCCTAAGCCCCTTCACACCATCACAGTACCCAACAAAACACCCCATCTTAGCTCATGGATCTAACTTACCCTTACTAACATGGTAATGAGCAACACAGCTAAAAACCTTCAATTTGAGAAACTAGGAAACTTATCACTTCAGATCTCAAATGGGATTTTAAAGTCAATTCCTAAATGAGGACCCCTATTAATGATATAACAATCTGTCATCAAAACTTCACTCTAGTACCTCCTCCCAAGCCCTGCATCAGAGAGCATGCATCAAACTCTCTTAGAAGTGTCTAATTCACCCCCTTTACTACATCGTTCTACTGTGGTGTCATCTTGACGGTATGATGCCCACCAATACCCTCATCTGCACAGAACTAATTAAACTCTTCTTTGCAAAACTCTAGCCTATTGTCGGTTCATAGATTCTTGATCTTCTTACCCTATCGATTCTCCATCAAAGCTTTCCATAGCTTAAAAGTTTTGAAGGCCTCATCCTTTGACTTAAGCAACCTGAGCCATGTATATCAAGACTTATCATCAACAAATGACACAAAATTGCGGAAACCTCCCATACCTTCAACTCTAAAAAGACCCCAACAATCTGAATGGATATAATCGAGTGCAACATCAATAATGTAAGCACCCCTACTGAACAACCACTACTTCTGCAAAAAAATTTTGTTCAGCGACTTAGTCATATACAATGACTCCAATTTCAGCCACAATTAAGCTGTCGTCGCCTGATTAGCAACCTTCGTGATGATATGATGATCAAAACTTAGCAAAATGGTAAAATGAGACTTTCCCTCCAACACTGCTAATTGCCCGTCAGTCAATCCATCTTCAAGTGGAATAGTAGTACTCTTTGGAGCCAACGAGCGCCGGATCTGTTGTTGTTTCAATAGAGCCTTCATCTTAAGTTGCCATAGTCCGAAGGTATTCTTCCCAGAATATATCTCTGTTCTTATTGTAGTATCTCCTGCCATTATTGTTTCACTCAAAAACTCTCTAACGATTTAAACCTGAGCTCTTGATGCAAATTGTTGTGTGACAGCGGAAACAACAATTGATCAACAATAATAAAACAACAAGAAATTCAATTTAAACAATAAGAAATAACACTAGAGATTTAACATGGTTCACTAGCAATGTGATAGCTACATCCACCGACACCGAGAATAAATAATTTCACTATGAATGTAAAGATTTACAAAGATGAATCACAAAATTCTCTCTAGAATGGCTCACTTTTGTCTCTTGTATTTGTCATAAAAACTAACCCTAATAAATGAACAGTGTATATAGTAATCCCCTAGAAAAAGAAGTTGGTGCTTAATTAATAACAAGTAACCGACCAACAATGCACGAAGAAATTGCTCCTTCATTCCCGCAACTGCCGCCGACTCGACTATCACAAAGTGATCCCAGTCGCTGAATCGACTTTACCTTCTGTTACAAAAAATGCATTTTGGCAGTCTTCATAGCCGAGTCGATTGTCCCCCAAGCACTATGGACACCGACTCAGCGTTAGCCTCTGGAAAATTCTTTCAAGACAGCAATATAAGATGACTCGTCTAGAGTCCAGCCACCACAAAAGCCTACTTGAATTTTACCACTGTACTCGACCACTATGACTCATCTTCCCCATTGATTGAGAATCTTCTAGTCACCATTATCAACAGTATAACCAAAAGAATTATTGCCAAGCCAAATAGCAAAAAACTCACTAATAAAAATAATCCAAAACCAATATATAATTTTGGGGGAACAATTTAAAGTGGGAACTTGCTACCATGGCGGCAAGGTAATACCCTTAACACATAGCCCAAAGAATGGCTCCCTAGTCAAATGAAAAAAAATCCAGCATTCAATATGCTCTAAAAAAAAATCTTTTGTTGAACAATTGAACCCATTGCAGCATCCATCAAAATTTTAGATATAATACAGGGATGATTTGTTTCAAGGGAAAAAAGTTACTAAGTTTATTGTAAAGCCTATTATTAACCAAGGAAATCATATTCCTAAGACCCTAGCATAATACCTAGCCACAGTTGCATATAATGTTAACAATAGGTGTTCCTTTGAATATGATGAGCGCTCTAGATGAGATAGCTAATGATGTAGCACGCCACCATCTTACAAGCATAAAGAAATAACTAGGTGTATATTAGCTTATATTGCTAGGATCGTATTTAGGATTTGGTTACAAGAATCTTTTATAAAGAAGTTAGTTATAAGGTTGTTATAACTAACTTTCTTCCTTTTTCCTTTTCGTTTTAGTTAGTACATAAATTCTTCCCTTGTGCTTGTATGTATTGGTTTTGGTGAAGAAAATAAAAGGAAACTTTACTCTTTTGTTTTACATATCTTTTAGCCTTAGTTTTAACATCATATCAGGGCTGTAACAGGCTTTGAATCATCCTGTATCTTATAAATTTTTATGTAACTTACTGGCATCCCACATTCATTATTCTAAAAATTTTTCCAAATGTGTGTATTGGTGTGGGTTTCATTATGGAAAAAATAAAATAGGATTTGTAAATGGGTCTGTGTGGAAATCTTCAACCAAATGTTGTTCTTGTAAATGCGTGGGATAATGTTAAAAATATTATTCCAGGATCGGTTCTTGGTAATATGGATGAGAAGATCTTTCAAAGTATGGTATGGTTTAAAACAACAAAAGAGGATTGAGATAACTTGGAGCAAAGATTTGGTGAATCCTCATAAGCACAACACTTTATAGTGCAAGCACAAATCAATAAGCCCTTTCAAACACAAGATATGACACTAGAAGAATCCTACTCAAAAATAAAAGGCTTGTGAAATGAGGAGGAAGCTTTAGATCTCTTACAAACATGTGATTGTTCTGGTTCTACTTGCAACTTGTCCCAAAGGACATTTAAGAGTTAACATGGGCGTACACTCATTTTGTTTCTAATGAAGTTGAATATCATATAAAAACACACAAGAAGCATAATCTTGATGATGAAGAACTTTCTTACCCAATAACAAACACATCAAGAATTCAATAAATTTAGCAATAATGACTAAGAACTTTCCATTACATGCATGCAGGATAAAAAAAAGAGAATGAACTTTAGTAACAAGAATAAATTTAAACGAGATTTTAAAGCCAAAAGACAATATACACTGTTTTTTATTTTTATTTGTTTTCATTGTAAGATCCATAGACACACCATGGATAAATTAGAAAATTCATGGATATATACTCTTTCAACTACAAGTCTAATACTTGGAAGAAAGATGAGGGTGGGCCCAATAAGGCCAATTTTGCTTGTAGTTAGAGAAATATTCAAGGTTCTAACATATTTGAGGAAAATTCACTCTAGATCAGTACATGCTTATCCTAAACTTGCTGAACAAACAATAACAAACTAACATACATAGAACATATAGATCAAAATACTAAGAAATAGCCTATATTATGTGTAAAAAAATCTTTGGCACAAATAAATCAAGAAACAAACTGCGGGCAACATCTTTTTCTAATGAGAAAACATACAACTGCTGGCAAATGTAAAACCTGATATTGGGTCACCTTCGTTTTACAATGACACAATATATATAATACGTGTTTCTCAATCTAAGTGGCATAAACGTAAACAAAGAATGCCTTTGTATTATTTTCCCCTTAGCAAACAAACTAGGAATAGTTTTTAAAAAAGTAGAAAAATGACTACTGATATATTCCAATTTGGTCCATGTAGACATGTGGGATCCTTTGAGATACCTTTTTAGAATAAAACATGACATGTTCATCACATTTGTTGATGACTATTTAAGGTTTACTTGGTTATTAATTAATCAATAACAACAAATCTATTTTTTACATTGTTCAAGCAATGTAATGAGGTTGTTATTACACAATTTGACAAAAAAATTAAGATGGTGAGAACTGAACCATATTGGTTCATGCAAGGAAAGCCAGCAGCAACGTCAGAACAAGAGAAATCAGACACTCAGCAAAATCCGCTGATCAGCCCATCTTGCAGCATGACCCAAGCCTTGACCATGGAGATCTGAACCTAACCAATCATGGGGACGTCATCTCTATACATGGGCCTAGCCATAAAGGTCCAGGAAACATGTTGGAAGTGCACACAATCACCTAGAATAGAAGCACAAGGGAACCCAGTCGCAGATAAGAACCATCAGCTGTTGATCCAACCTTCTGACCAGGCTACCTTGACGGACCCGCCCAGGTGTGACCAGAGTTCATGGGAGGACGTGGAGCGTAGAATTGGAATCTCTCCATATGGACCTTGCTTTCAAGGCCCAAGAACCATCCTTACAGTCACTGTTAGTGCAAGAAAAATCAAGGTGAAGGTCGAGCGTTCAGCTGAAGAATACTCAAGAAGAGCTGTTGTATTCTGTTCTGTTTTGATATTTTAATTGGCACGTGTAATGCACATGAGCCATATGACCGTTATGTTAGTTGCCTAAACATGTATTTCTTCCTTTTTCTGATCATGTACATTAATCCTATATATAGGGGTTCATGCATTGTAAAAGACAAGTTGATTTTTAATAAAATTCAGAAAAAATTCCTTGAGTGAATTTTCATTCAATTGTTTGCAATTGGGTTACTTAGGGTCAGTTTGCCCTTCATGAATGTGTAAACCCTTGATCAGCCTTCAAGATTACACTTCATACTATCCAAGAACACTGAAAACTCCATCGTAGGTCGAAGGAGGAAGCCTAGGATTGCATTGATTTGAAGCCTGGCAGTCCAGTTCATGTCAAAGCGTTCTTTGCATCAGTCTTGAAATATCCCTCCATTTCGTATCAAATCTATTTCCTTGCATTTACCACGCGTACATGCATCAAGAACTAATAATGCAAAGGAATTTCGTTGGAAATACCCTACTAATATATAACACAAAACGATGTAAATCAATTTAGTTGTTTGGAAGCACCCCAACAAAATAGGATCATAGAAAGGAAACATAGATATTTTCGAGAAGTTGCAAAAGCATTACACTTTCAATCCTTCCCTTCAAAAGTGATTATGTATTACCCGATCTCATTATGAGAGTTGAATAAACTAATTATAGCTATTCATGTGAGAAACCATCTCTCGGTGATCACGACCTTAAAACATGAAGTCCATATATTAATAATTTGTAATATTTTATCCATGTATGAGGCACGTCTCACGGTGAAACCGTCTTATACAAGATTTTATGAATTAATTAATAAAATCTATTAGCATATGAGCACCTTATTTTGAGGTAATATTATCACCGAGTTATGATCTGTTACAAAAATAACTTTAATTTATTAGGTTTATTTATTTTATTGAACTTATGAAGTACTCCATCCGTTCTTTAAACTTGTTCGAATTTGTCATTTTGGGTTGTTCTATTTGTTATTAGAATTTTTCTATTTAAATTACAAATTTTGGGTATAATTAAAATGTTTAAGGTTCTTACATACTTCAACATACTTCATTTTAACATTTTTATACAGCTTATGGTCCCCTATGTTTACCTCTAATTTTTTTAAAATATTTTTTAATAGTTGTTCCTATATTTTTTCACCAACTATATTTTAATATTTTTTAGTGTTTATGGACTCCACTTTTTCCATCCTCAAATTTATTATTGAATAAAATAATATAACTATCATCTAATAAGATAATTACAATCTAAAAGATTCTATATTTTTTAATTTTCGTAAAAAAACCTAGTGTGATTAACTCTAAGGAATAGAGAGTAAAATGATGATGATTTGGACAAATGTAGAAAGCTACAAAAATAAGGGAAGGACATGTGAAAGATCAAGAGGATATATATATATATGGATAAGGATATAAACAGCTAGTAGAGATGGATGGATCAGAAAAATGTAAAACATGTTTCCTTGGAGCAATAAAAGAAGGTTAACAGACCACAACTGCGGGTGGTATTATCATATGTGACACTGAACAACTTTATTACTTTTCCGCATACGTGTACGTTGTAGCAAAATTATTTTTGTGTAGTAATCATGGTTATAACATACGTATTACAAGAATCTAGTGGTTAGTTAGAAATTGTATTCGGAAGAAATAACTTATATACTAGCGAAATTATTACATAATTACAGTCAAATATATTGATCGAAACTTTTTTTAAAAACTTTTTATATTAATATTAGATTTTTTTGAAGAAAACTTCAGTAATTTAGAACTTAAAAGTTAACAGGCTTTGAAAATGTCAATAAAGGCTGCTAAGTCACTTAAAAGGCAAGTTAATTGATAAAGTTTTAACTAGTCTTTTGAGAGACCGTCTCTCTGAGAAACATCTCTCATATCCAACCCATTAAACCTTAATGTCTACTTACTGTATTCTTAATGCCTAGTTACATTATCCTTAATACCTACATACAATATATTTAATGTCCACAATGCCTATTTACAATATTATTCAAGCCTACCGAGAAACTTAGCTTACTAACCTACTTACAATATTCTTAATGCCTACTTACAATATAATTAATGCCCACCAAGTAAGTACTTAAGTATTTATAATATTCTTAATGCTTACCGAAAAACTTACTATATAGTTTCTTATTAGGGCCAGCCTAATTAGAGATAGTCTCTTAAAGAAACCGTCTCTCACAAGAATTTGTGTTTAATTTTAGTTATAAAATAATTACAATGTATAAATTTTTTAGTATTTTTGAAGACTCGAGCAACAAATCTTAAGTTTTATATAAATGCTTGAACACTGACTACCTTTAATCCATTGTGTAATAGTTCGTTAACCCTTATATCATATATTATAAATTAGTAACGGGTTTAGTAAACCTATAATGAAGACGGATGATGTAGGAAAACTTAACCCCTTAGGAATGTTATTTCATAAATAAAAGGCATATATACAAAAGCATTTACAAAATGACCTAATATAAAGTCCACACTATAATATACAATAGGCCCAAATACATAACAATCCCTAACAAAAGAGCTTCTAAAATTATCAATATTGCTATTGTTCTCTAAATTATCGCCCTAAAAACCACACTACATACGTATATCAAAACATACTTCAAATATGCATAATGCAGATGATTATTTTGATGCCTTATCGATATACACCTATATGTCCCTCATTTCAATGTAGCCAATGAGTTATAGTTTTTTTGTTTCAAATTATAATAGAATAAAGTAAAATATTTCCTTAAATCACGACACTTATTATCTTTGTGATGTTGGACATAATGCTTGTCTACAAGGGTCAATTAAAAATAAATTTTTGTCAGTGTTATCATCACTAACAAGGGAAATAGGTGGGAATCACTTAATGACATTAAGATAATAAAATGTTGTATTTATATACTCTGATTGTTTTTTGGTACTAAATACAACAATATTTCAAATGGACATAGGTTTACAGGTGGTATAATAGAAAGCAAAGGTGGTAACTTGTATTTTAGCATAACATGCACTAAATTTGGTCTTCACAATTGGTACTTGGATTTATTAGAAGCCAGGCCCGATGGACTACTTCTAAAGTACACTCCCAAAAGTAAGGTGACGTCAAAGTTCATCGACAATCTTTACTTTGCTAATGGAGTAACTCTCTCAAGTCTCAAGTGATAAGACCTACCTTGTGGTGTGCGAAACTTTTCAGGAAGTATTTGACCTTTTTATACTCTTTCAATAAAACCATATATAAATACATTAGATTATAATACCTATATCAACTTGGTATATATTTGTTTTAAAAGTTCATTTATTTAAAAAAAATAAAAAAAAGACTTGAATTTTAAGTTGTTTGTAAATTATAGCAACGAAGTTATTTATTTAACGAGCATAGGCGGATCTAGTATATAGCATTGGGTAGCACGTGTTACCCATGATTGTTTTATAAAGATCAATTTTGAGAGGAAACCTAAGCCTTCACCCACACTCTTTGAATTTTTACATGTAGGGCTTTCTTTGCTTTCACTGTATCTCTCTCATACTTTGCATTCATCATCCTACTTATTCGGTCGATTCTCCTTCTTCCTCGCCCTTAAATGTGGTGCTTTTGTTCAAATTGAATCTGCCGACCCCTTCAAAAGTCAGACTTTAATCCTCAATTCCTTAGAGCATAATAATTTTACATTTTTTTATTTAAGATTTATCTATTTATTTACTTCTATACATTAGGGCTACCCATGGGTTTGAATTTTAAATCTAACACGGTTAAGTTATAGCCACTATGAATCATAAAGCGCAACCATTGTAGCCAGGTTGTCAAATTTTGGTGAAGATAACTTGTTGGAGTTCAAAATTACGTTTTTACTTATTCAAATTGCTTTTAAGCTAACCCAACATCTTCTTAATGTTAATTTTTTTTGTCTTTATTTCTCCATACTTGGATCTTCAACAATAGTAGTTTCTCTCTTTATTTTCACTTCAAAAACATTGATTTATCTCCTAATTCTCTCCCTCACAAGTCAAAACCCTAATTTTATTTGCTTCACCTCACAATCAAAGTATTGAACAAATTGAATCTAAAGTGCTTCTCATGTTTCTCTTCATTCTTCGAATACACCAATATATCATCAATAAACATAACTACAAACTTATCCAGGTAAGGGTTGAAGTATCTTTGCATGAGATCCATGAATACTGCTGGAGCATTCGTTAGACCAAATGGCATTACTCGAAACTCATAGTGCCCGTATCTGGTTCTGAATGCAGTCTTAGGAATATCTTCTTCAGCAATCCTTAATTGATGATAACCAGACCTCAAATCTATCTTCGAAAAGACCCTTGCACCCCCCCAACTGATCAAAAAGGTCGTCTATCCTTGGCAAAGGATAACGATTCTTGATGGTAATCTTATTGATCTCCCTATAATCAATGCATAGCCTCATACTCCCATCTTTCTTTCTGACAAAGAGAACCGGAGCTCCCCATGGTGAAACACTAGGTCGAATGAAACCTTTTTCCAGCAATTCATCTAGCTGCTTTTTCAACTCAGCCAATTCAGCTGGAGCAAAACGGTAAGGAGTTTTACAAATAGGGGTGATATCAGGAATAAGGTCAATATGAAAGTCTACTTCTCTTTTTGCAGGTATACCGGGTAATTCTTCAGGAAACACATCAGAATATTGTTGCACGATCGGGGTTTCTTGCAAACTAGGTTTAGGTTTCACTTCTTCAGTAGTAACAAAACATAAGAACCCTTCAGCTCCTTGTCTTATCATTTATGATGCTTGAATTACAGAAATTGTCTCTAGCTGAGATTTTGAGTTCTTCCGAATACACTTCGTTCCCTCAGGAGTTTTTATTCTAACAACCTTTTCCTTACACAAAATCTCCGCTGAATATCTCTCCAACCAATCCATACCAAAAATTATATCGAATGTTCCCAAATCGAATTGAATTAAGTCAGCTGGTAAAAGATTCCCACAATTCTCCAATGGAAAATCATAAAAGATACGGTCACACAGGTAAGGTGTACCATCAGGTAAGTTGATACATAAGTGAGATTTTTGAGGTTTCAAAGAAATAGAAGATATGTGGAGAAAAGCACTAGAAATAAAAGACCTATCAGCTCCACAATCAAACAAAACATTTGCTGTTAAATTACCAACAGGGAATTTTCCAGAAATTACTTTACCTTCAACTTCAAGCTCCTGGTGTAAACCATCATAATGATCTCCAAAGGTTCATCTCTTACGATATACCCTGTACTACCACCTCTTGGCATCCTTTAATTAAGTAGGGAAGTGTTGCGTAAGCTATATTTTAAATCGAAAATCACATTTTTTTTAAACACATAAAACACATAAAACAAATTTCATTTAAAATACTAATTTTTTTTTCCAAAACGTAATTTATCACGGTGTTTCCTAGTATCGGATAAGAAGATCCGACCGTTCGAATATCGTTGGCTCTGATACCAAGTGTAACGGAACGTTCTTTTCTATTGTAGGTTTATTATAAAATATAGTAAGTAATGCTAAGCGGAAGTCTATCGTACCGTGATTATTGCGAAAAACAAATAAGACAAAACAGAATTTTCAAAAAAACAAAGAAAACTTAAATCATTAAAATATAATTTTACGTATTACATCTTTCTTTAATACATAATTATTATTTTTACATACTAGTAATATAAACTACATATATACTAACATCACATAGACAATACAATAGCTTCTTAATAACTTCATGTAAAATTTCCTGCAGCATCTGTTCCCGAAATATGGGAACAGCCGATGAAAATCGGTCAGCTTTAAAAAAAACCGAGTATAAAAACTTACCGCAAATATACAAGTATTGATAGTATATGCAGGGCAATAAGTAATAAGCAAAAATAAGTGCATCACAATAAATAATATGCAAGGTATCTTATGTATTATAGGGAATTCATTTTTATATTAGATTCACTTATATATATTAAACTTCTGGTCCTTCTGCTTGAGTACCAGGGCGTGATTTTCTAACACTTCTGCTTCTTCTGGTCCTTCTGCTTGAGTACCAGGGCACGATTTACTAACACTTCTGCTTGAGTGTTAGGGCGTGGAATCCGATTACTTATTTAATGAATGCAACACATATGATGTTTGTTTGATATATGTAAGGGCCTGTTAGGGTGAGGTAAACCAAAACCCCTTACTTAGTGGGAGTCGTCACTCCTCCAGTACAATATTGCTCGAGCCACAAGTCAGGTTAAACAACCTTACTATGTTCGCCGTATTTTACGTGCCGGAAAACACGTCCCACGTTTTTTACATGCCGGAAGCATGATCAGCATTTCCTTACTATCAAGCCTTTTAATTATCATGTTACTGTTTTCATATAAATGCAACATTATGATAGGTCGTTTTACTACCAAAAATAATTCCTAATTCACCTAACTAGTATAGTTGGGAAAGTAGGGTCGAACCACTGAGGAAGGACAAATAAAGTCACAATTTGAACCAAGCTCACTATTGCTAACAATCAAATGTTGGATTTTTGTTTATCTAAGTAGAACGCAAAAACAAGAGATGAATAAAATTCAATAATTAAAAACCTAGGGCTAAAAGGATTCACTATGCATCGATCATGATTCATGAACAACAATTGGGATAGGAATGAATATAGGCGAAGGAAGATGTTACTTTCGCAAACAAATTCGACAATCAAACAATAAAACAAGCTATCGCGATTAAGGCTTAATTGTTCAAAGAAGGAAATCGTTCGCTCAAACTCGCAACTCTCGCTTATAGAGTTGAGCGAATAAAACTTGCAAATTGGCCAAACATGCAATCAATCTAAAACCCATCAATTGAATCGCCTAGACAAACCAAATTTAAATCCTAAAATCGAACAAGAATCATGACCTTTTGCATAGTTTCACCAAACCCTAGAAATAAGACTACTTACTAAGCATATTAAAACTAACAAGAGATTCAACAATGAAATTCATGGAGAAAATCAAATTTAAATTTAATAGAGAAACAAGCATTCAAAGATAACGATAATAACCAAGAACAAGAAATTAGAATTGAAATTAATACCTTCAATATAATTAAAATTACAATGTCGAAGCGTTGATTAACAATCCCTCAAGGCAAGTAATATGATAAATCCCTTTAAATACCAAACCCTCAAAAAAACAGAGAAAAAAAAAAGGAAGAACGTCTCTCCTTTTTTATTACATTCCCTAATGATAAAATATAAACCGTGCGAAAAACGGTTATTAAAGCAGGACCGGACCGGGTCCGTATGTTGGGAGTTTTCAGAGAGCAGAAATCGCAGGACCCGACCGGGTTTAGGCAAGACCGGACCGGGTCCGTAAGCTGAGCATTCATGCAAGTGATTATTGACAGACCCGACCGGGTTTAGAGTATACCCGACCGGGTCCTGGGCTTGGAGGCTTACATTCCTATTTCTCAATTGAAATCGCTCGGGTATGAAAATACCCGCCCGGGCCCATCATCATGTGCTTATTTTTCTTCATTAGAACACGGCAAAAGTACAAACGAGACCCAATGGGACTAAAAGCATATCCGAATGGACCCGTGAGCTCACAAAAGTGCCGTAGTGCGGTCTCGAACTCTGCCAAATTTCGAAGCACGCATCCTAATGCTCAGAAGTGATCCGCTTCCAATACAAGAGTGGAGTAAAATGGCCTGAAATAATCAAAGACACACAAAAACTCCAACCAAGCGTAAAACCACATGGAAAATGCGAAATCACACATCAAAATGCCATAAAATGCAAGGGAAAGGAGCATAAAAATATAGTATAAAGTGCATACATCAAACTCCCCCAAGCCAAACCCTTGCTTGTCCCCAAGCAAATGGACCATCAAAAAAAAGTGGAGATCATATAGGTCAACAAAGTTCTTCCCCAAAAGTTTTCGAAATTCATTTAATAGCAACTTCAACGACTCGGCATTTAGGCGCACTCAACATCAATCCGGAATATCATAGCGCAATTCGGCTTTCACGATTCATCCAAAAGGTAACCAGTTAAGGCCATCGTAAACACATCATAAATCAAATGAGGAGGTACTCACGGGGCAACTCACCACTCCATCGTCGATGAGTTTAGGACTCATTACACACACCGAAGTAGTAAAAATGACTACTTCCATTCCCCAGCAGTGTTTCCCTCCCTACTCTCACACTCATGTGTTTAGAAGGACAAAAAGATCCCTCCAATGCAAACAACATTCTATAGACTTTCACTTTAACTTTGCTATCCTTCTCCTTCGAAATAGGCTTCAATTACCAAGAGAATCAAATCAGGCTAATAATGGGAGTAACGTTGGCTAAGGTTATTGGTCGTGCTAAAAATATGAGACCTAGTAGGGACAATAGGGAGTGAAAACTCTTTTCTCGCAACTACGCACACTTCGAGCATGAACATCATACAGCCAATCGTAAATGAACTTAACCAATGAAATTTCGAGCTTCTAGAAGAATAAGATATAACCCCTTTTAATTGAATTTATAACTACAAACAAAAATCACATTCTTTTTGGTTTTTTTTTGTTCTTTTTTTTTTTTTTAGTAATAATACGTGGGGGTATCTATGTACAAAGGAATTTAAAAGAAACTCAAAATTTTACAATTATGGATGGTAACCACACCAACAACCAACATTAAACTCAAATAACCAATTCACTCCCTAAGGTGTAGAGGGGGAAATTTTAGGATTGTGGAGCTTTAGTAATGCGGGTTGAAAGAAAATAGGCTCAGGCTCAAGAGGGCAAAAACCTAAAGTAAAGTAGTGCAAGGTGGCTTTTTAGTCCATGTGGTTTCAAGTAACATCTAAGCCTGAAAATCATTTTCAACAAGGTACATCTAGTCAAATTCTAGGAGGAGTAAAGCAAAGTCAAGATTAGTCTAGCCCCTAATGAGCATCCTAGCAGATAATGCCCACACATTTGATTAGGTTTACTCACCAGCTAACCTACTCATGCTCATGAGACAATTAAATGCCACTTAACTGGTTCTCAAATTAGGAGTGTCTACGGTTTGCCTCTGACATCCAGATAACAGTATCACATGCCAAAATACCAGTCAAAACATTTTGCAAAATTCATTTTAGGGAAAAGGACAGTGTTACTTGTATACAGGAGATTCCAACAGTTCTCATCAAGCCATAACACTTTTTTTTTTTTTTGTATGTGAGAAATAAAACCTAACTCTATATGCTGAAAATAATAAAATTATACAGATGCATGAGCGAGAGAGTGAATGAGAAGTGATTATCCCCCCCAAGCCAGTCCAAGCACGGTCCTCAGTGTTTGGCACAAGATCAAATAAATGATTACTGGCCTGAACCACCACCTTTAGAACCAAAAGGACCGCATCTTATGAGTGCAGAATGAGGGATTAATACCCTTGATGTCATCAATACTATACCCAATGGCCTTCTTATGAGTTTTCAAAACATCCAAAAGTTGGGAAAGTTGGGCATCATTGAGTGTAGTGCTGACGATAACAGGATAGAGCTCTTGCTCATCAAGAAAAACGTACTTAAGATGGGAAGGGAAAGGTTTTAGTTCGGGCTTCTTTACCTCAACCTTGCATATAGGCCGGACTAACCTTTGCACTCTCTTGCTCTTGCTGTGACTAAGCTCTTCATTACAAAGGGCTTGTTCAATAGCATCAATTTTAGTCTTCCAAATGCTAGCATCACCTGTAGCAGATTCAAGACAAAGAACGGCCTCCAAAGGATCTTTCATAAGAGTTAGGGGCAAGTTATCATGACAAATCACATCAACTACATCAATAGCATAGCATTTTTCCTCAAGCATGGGACCTTTCAAAGCATTGCTCAAATTGAAAGTTACATTGTCATCCCCCACAGAAAGTGTAAGTCTACCATTTTTCACATCAATAACTACTCCTGCCGTATGAAGGAAAGGTCTTCCTAAAATAATAGGAATTTGTCGATCTTCCTCCATATCAAGAACAACAAAATCAACAGGGATATAAAACTTACCTACCCTAACAGGGACGTCCTCTAAAATACCCAAAGGATATTTAACAGAACGGTCGGCCATTTGTAAAGTAATATTGATAACTTTTAGATTTCTCATTTTCAGTTTAGAACAGACAGAAAAAGGCATTACACTGACACTAGCTCCTAAATCACATAAAGCTTTATCAATAAACAATGTCCCAATGTGACAGGGGATGGAGAAACTACCAGGATCTTTCAGTTTTGGAGGGGATTTGTTTTGTAGCAAAGCACTACATTGTTCAGTAAAAGCAACTGTTTCCACCTCACTAAAAGCTCTTTTCCTAGTCAATATGTCCTTCATGAATTTAGCATAAGCAGGCACTTGTGTGATTAATTCAGTAAAAGGAACTGTTACCTGCAAATTCTTAACCACCTCCAAAAACTTACCGAACTGCTTGTCAAGCTTGTTCTTCAATTGGCGGTTGGGGAAAGGAAGTGTGATGGGAGGCACTTGCAATGCCTCTTCTTTTGCTTTCTCTTTCTCGTGCACTGCCTCAGAAGGTGCTTCATCAATAACCACTTCAGGAATGCCCACATCTTTCGAATTTGACTCTTCATTGCGAGGCATGGGTGGCTCATCATAACTCAACCTGCTCCTTGTAGTGATTGCATTGGCGGTCTCCTTGCCATGTGGTTGAGTGGGTTGGCCGGGCAATGCTCCTGCTTGTCTAGAGGAGCTAGATGCAGCTAATTGAGCGACGTGAGTTTCAAGCATTTTATTGTGAGTACCGAGTTGCTCAAGCTGTTTGGCCATTTGGGCCATCATGTTTTTCAATTCCCCCAATTCGGATTGGGGTTATTGGTTCTGAAATTGCTGCTGTTGATGGCCTTGAGGAGGCCTTTGGAAACCGGGTGGTCCTTGATTGGGCTGAAATTGCTGATGTTGCCCATATTGTTGTTGTGGTGCTTGTGGTGGAAAGTGTTGCTGTTGAGGATTTAACACATTGTTGCTGCGATATGACAAGTTAGGATAATTCCGAATTCCAGGATAGTAGCTATTGTTGTTGAAAGGAGGACGAGCTTGAAAAGCATTGACTCGCTCTGGCACTCCCATAGCTCCATTGGGATTAACAGAACACTCCATTAGAGAATGACCATGCATACCGCAATAACCACAAGCAACTCCACCTTGGCTAGAGGTAGCCATAGCATTGACGGGCATAGATGTATTAGCATTCATGCGCATCCCATCGATTTTCGCATTCAAAGCTGAGATTTGTGATGATAGAAGGGAATAAGTTTCAACTTCATGCTTCCCCTTCCTTGGTGCTTGAGCTGCGCGCCTAGATGAGCTATTCCATTGATTTTCAGCAAGAGTATCCAAGAGTGAAATAGCCTCAGAAGTTTATTTGTTCATGAAAGAGCCGCCAGCCGCACCATCTACCATCCTCTTAGTCTCATTATCAAGACCATTATAAAAAGATTGCATAAGAAATTCCTTCTCAATACCGTGATGAGGGCACATATATTGGTAATCTTTGAATCTCTCCCACGCATCATGAAAAGTCTCCCCCGCATCTTGTGAGAAACTATAGAGCTTAACTCTGTAGTCATGAGTCTTATAACCGGGATAATACTTCACTAGGAAAGCATCAGACAATTGTGCCCAAGTAGTAATGGTGTTGGGAAGAGAGTTATACCAACGTTGAGCTTTGCCTGCCAAAGAGAAACGAAAGAGGTACAAGTACAGCTCGTCGTCAGTCATCCCAGTAATCTTTTGTAAAGAACATGCTTGAAGGAATTTTTGCAAATGATCAACGGGTTCTTCATTGTCAAGACCATAGAACTGATTTCCAGTGATCATATTCATAACATTGGATTTGATGTCAAAGTTTCCAGCATTAGTAGTCGGCATCCTAATCCTCGCGGTAACATTGCTAGCCTTGGGCTGTGTAGACTGCCTAAGAGTTCTCTCGGGAGCCTGAGCCGCCATGTCAAGGGATTGAGAGGCTTGTTGAGCTTGTTTACGAGCCTCCGCCCTCCTTTTCTTTGCACTTGAGTGTGTTCTACGAGCAGTTGCCTCAACCTCAGGATCAAAAAGCAAAGGTTGCTTGTTGGTACTCCTGGTCATGCACAAAAACACTAGAACAAACGTAAATACGCTCGAAGAACAGTTGTTCCTCGAGTGGGTTAGCAAAAGAAAACGCTAAATTCAAAAAGCAAAACTGTTGCCCTTCCCCGGCAACGGCGCTAAATTTTGATAGGTCATTTTACTACCAAAAATAATTCCTAATTCACCTAACTAGTATAGTTGGGAAAGTAGGGTCGAACCACTGAGGAAGGACAAATAAAGTCACAATTTGAACCAAGTTCACTATTACTAACAATCAAATGTTGGATTTTTGTTTATCTAAGTAGAACGCAAAAACAAGAGATGAATAAAATACAATAATTAAAAACCTAGGGCTAAAAGGATTCACTATGCATCGATCATGATTCATGAACAACAATTGGGATAGGAATGAATATAGGCGAAGGAAGATGTTGCTCTCGCAAACAAATTCGACAATCAAACAATAAAACAAGCTATTGCGATTAAGGCTTAATTGTTCAAAGAAGGAAATCGTTCACTCAAACTCGCAACTCTCGCTTATAGAGTTGAGCGAATAAAACTTGCAAATAGGCCAAACATGCAATCAATCTAAAACCCATCAATTGAATCGCCTAGACAAACTAAATTTAAATCTTAAAATCGAACAAGAATCATGACCTTTTGCATAGTTTCACCAAACCCTAGAAATAAGACTACTCACTAAGCATATTAAAACTAACAAGAGATTCAACAATGAAATTCATGGAGAAAATCAAATTTAAATTTAATAGAGAAACAAGCATTCAAAGATAACGATAATAACCAAGAACAAGAAATTAGAATTGAAATTAATACCTTCAATATAATTAAAATTACAATGTCGAAGCGTTGATTAACAATCCCTCAAGGCAAGTAATATGATAAATCCCTTTAAATACCAAACCCTCAAAAAAACAGAGAAAAAGAAAAAGGAACAACGTCTCTCCTTTTTTATTACATTCCCTAATGATAAAATATAAACCGTGCGAAAAACGGTTATTAAAGCAGGACCGGGTCCGTATGCTGGGAGTTTTCAGAGAGCAGAAATCGCAGGACCCGACCGGGTTTAGGCAAGACCGGACCGGGTCCGTAAGCTGAGCATTCATGCAAGTGATTATTGACAGACCCGACCGGGTTTAGAGTATACCCGACCGGGTCCTGGGCTTGGAGGCTTACATTCCTATTTCTCAATTGAAATCGCTCGGGTATGAAAATACCCGCCCGGGCCCATCATCATGTGCTTATTTTTCTTCATTAGAACACGGCAAAAGTACAAACGAGACCCAATGGGACTAAAAGCATATCTGAATGGACCCGTGAGCTCACAAAAGTGCCGTAGTGCGGTCTCGAACTCTGCCAAATCTCGAAGCACGCATTCTAATGCTCAGAAGTGATCCGCGTCCAATACAAGAGTGGAGTAAAATTGCCTGAAATAATCAAAGACACACAAAAACTCCAACCAAGCGTAAAACCACATGGAAAATGCGAAATCACACATCAAAATGCCATAAAATGCAAGGGAAAGGAGCATAAAAATATAGTATAAAGTGCATACATCACATTACAATAACATATAATAGAAAATAAATTAATAACAACTTGCATATAAATATTAAACTAAATCGAAACTAAAAATGGGTCTTTAGTATTTATTTATAGATAAATTTCAATTATGCTTTATTATTTTCTTAATAACTTATTTTTAAATTTTGTACATGAATAATTAATTTTCTTAGGATCGAAATCGACACGAAATATTTTAAAATAAATAATTTATTAAATGAGTTGGCGTATATTCTTATTCACCAAAATAAATTAATTTTAATTATTATTTCAATTTTCTTTTTTTTTTGCCTACAATAACCATTTAATTTATTAATTTCTTTCTTTAAAATTTAAATATCACAAAATTTCACAAAAATAACTTAAATGAATTGGAAATACAGTAACTAAAATAATTTATTTTTTTCCCAGAAATAATTATTTTTAATCCAAATTTATGAATTTCCTTATTTTATGAGTTTTTTAGCAAAAATTTATAATAATATTTATACTCCACTATAATTCACGAAATTGATACACAACTTATATTTCATATATATATATATATATATATATATATATATATATATATATATATATATATATATATATGTACAGAAAAATTTTCGTGTAAAAATATTAATGTTTACTATTTTAATTAAAATTATTTCGGTTTATGCGGTGTTGGGCAATTTAAATAAATAATTCATATAAAATAATATACAACGAATTAATTCACTAAAAATTCCTGAAATATTAATTTATACATAATAAATACACATATAAAAATAATTTTATGTAAATAAATATATGTAAGAATTTATACCTTTAACAATTTTACTATTAATCCTTTTCTTTTGTTGTAGAAAATCTAGCCACAAAATTGACTTCTTCCCCTTGAATTTCTATAACTAACACTAAATACTATTATTAGAAAATTTTTGAGAATTTTTAGGAATTTTTCTAGGATTTTTTAGAATTTTTCTTTAGGAATTTGCTTTTATGAATTAATTTTCTGATTTTTTTTTTCTCCTCCTTTTATTTTACCCACGGTTCTTTGGGTATAAATAGGCTAAGATTGTAATTTTTTATTATTTTAATTTTCCTTAATGTGCAAGAAAAAAGATTAGGATAAGGATTAATTATGTTGTTTTGGCATTTAGCCTAATTCTTGCCGCCAACTTTTTCTCTCTTTTTTTTTCTCTTTTTTTTTAATTATTATTATTATATATATTTTTATGTTTAATCATAAATTAATATAGGAAATAAAAAAATTAAGTTATTGTAGGTAATTTAGCTAGACTTAATATTTAGATAATTTATTTTAAGAGAAATAAATTATATAAAAGAAAATCAAGAACTTTAAAAACGATTGGAATAAAATTTCGAAACGACATTGAAAAGAAAATAATAAAACGAAACGATTATTGAATTTGTCAAAATATTTAAGATTAAGAAAAAGGGTCTGTTACAATTACGCATTAATTTAGGTGTGACCCAAACTTTAACTTGTTTTTTATAATTGATTCTTTCCATTAAAATGATTATTGTTTGAGAGATTTGTTTCTTATAAAACTTTTAATAGGTAAATTTAAAAAACCTTAAAAATTAAATTTAAACTTATCATGACTCTTAAATTTTGTAAATTTTGTGACCCCATTTTATGACAGTATTAAACCGTATTGTTTACATTCAGATGCCTTAAGTATTGGTTTCAAGGAGATCTTTAAGGAAAGACTGAACTTTTCATAGATAATCATCCTGGTGCACCTGATAACATCAATCTTGATTCAGATGATTTGTTTTGGATTGCATTGATACAGGTGCTTGCATCATCATATGCTTCCTAGTTACTATAAAATAGTTCCTCCGATCTCTGCACCATATAATTCGACATAAGTAATATTCCAAAGATTTAAACATTGTACTTACAAATTAAATAATATTATTTATGTTTTTCGTTATTTTGCATTGTAATTCTACCAGTATAACATGGATATGTCAAATCCTTAATTCAAGGGCGGTTTTAGGCCCATTTAAGGTGCCTGACTGTTAGAGTACATATCATATCCTGGGACCGAAACCATCGGCAACCTTTTGGTTGAGTTGGTTTTTGGTCAAGGAACCAACTCAACCAAAACCTTAAGCGAACGGTTGAGGTCCAGAATATGTTATATACTCTTAATTTTTGATAAACTAGGCCCCTCCCTAGAAAAAATGAGTGTCACACTACAACATAATATACATTTAGTAGGATATATTCAGTGATATTTATTAAACTCTTTAGTAGCAAAACAAAAAATCATACTAAACTTTTGGCAAAATAGAACCTAGTGACATTAGTCATGAATGTCACTATAAACTATAGTAATAATTACATATATTACTAAAGACCAAATAAAGTGTCAGTAAATCACTTCAATAGTGGAACTTAATACAAAAATCAACAATTATTACACTAAAAATAGAAATCAGTGACTTTTTTTCAATGACGCTAAATCCTATGTCGCGAAAAGTTAATTTTGTTGTAGTGTCACATATTAACAAACTCCTTATAGTTCATTAGTCAAGCATTGCTTCGTTGGTGATAGAGGTGTTCAAAACAGACCAATGACCTAACATTTACCCGAACTTTGAACTGAACCTGACTTAACCCGAATTCAAAATGAATTTAAAATAATGTAAAAATAAATGTGCACACAAGACCCAAATTTGAATCGACCCTAAACACCTTACTCAAAATTGACCCGATGATCCGAATTGAATGCCTCTAGTTGGTGATGTGCCTTATTGTGATATATATTGGTTGTTAAGAGTTCAAATTCTACCAACGTTAATTTTTTTTGATAAGTTTAATCCCTATTTTACTATTAATGGTTGATGAAGGGCCTCAATTTTCTAAACATCATAATGTAAATAATGCTATATTTTTTGATCTGCCCCGGCTTAATCCCAAAAGATTATAATGCATAACATAATATATTTTTGGTATTGTAATGCATGTAGATTACAACAAAAGATGTGAAATTTGTGCACTCCTCAAATATAGAAAAACACATAGGAGAAGCATTTCTAAGTTTATTGAAGATTGTGAATGGGTCACACAAGAAGGCTACAATTATAAAAGTATCAAAGGAAGGTAAATTGTTGAAGAGGTTAAATGATCCCAAGGGCAAAATTATATCTTTTGTTACTTGAGCTATGCAGTATAAGGTGTTATAAATGTTACTTTATTTATTAAATAAACAATAAAATAAAGTTACAAGTTTGTAGAAGGAAACAAATTACATATGACAATCAAGAACCATGCTTATGTACACCACCGAGAACTCCGATAAGCGGATCTTCAAACCCGAACAAAGTAACAAGAAGATTTTTTTGAACTTGATATTAATTCTAGGCGAGATGCTCTTTCCTAAAACATCATTCCCTCCCTACTACGGTGCTTGGGAATAAACCGGAAATATGTTCTGAGATACAAAGAATTACACTAAATTCCTAGCACACGGAATCTAGAGCGATGTAAGGAAAACTTAAATGGAAGAAGATACGGAAAATTACAATCGAGGATTGCAAGTTCTCGATGTAAAGTGCTCGAGAAGAAAAGAAATCAGAAATTACATGTCTCTAAAACCACACAAGTATTCTATATTTATAGAATAGCTTACATCAATTCACAAAGCAACATGTTACTTCACGAAACACGAGATTGGTTCACGAACTAATGTCGCCTTTGAACAAAACCATCCCAATACATATGGTTAATATAACCATAATTAACCATTGAAAGTTATATTATAACCAACCAAAACGAGAAACTAACTTCTGCAAAGGAAACAGCAAAAACCAGAAACTTCGCACAGATAGCTCGCGAGCCGCGAGCTGGGTCACAGGCCGCGAACTGTGTGTTCCCCAAAACAGAAACTTTTCCTCCTTCCTCGCGAGCCGCGAGTTGTTTCACAATCCGTGACCACTATATTTTGCTCAAAACACACACTTTGAAACCTTGGGATATAATCAAATTAATTTATTTAAATTAATTTATTTAATTTAATTTTCGATGACCATTATACACTCTAAATGACAACATGAGGGTAACTCTCTATCTTGGGAGCTTTAATTCCAATTTTGTTGGTAAAGTATCACTTAAGAGCCATTCATCAAATTGATGTACAATAAACTTTTTTGTACGATTTATAAAATTTATTTCTCTAAATTTAGTTTAATATACATGTAATAAGATTAGGTGCTTGTATGTCACACTTATCGTTTATTTGCTATGAATAATCCATATATTATAAAAGTGTCTTAAATAGTCTCATATTTTATTTATATACTGTGAATAATCCATATATTAGAGTTTTTACTATGAATAATCCGTACTTTAGATTATGTTTTAATAATCCAACCTTTGGTACCAAGTTGAACCTAGCATACCCTCAATATTTTTTCACAAAAGGCCACCTCATACCTACCACCACTGCCACCCAACCTAACCCCCTTTCTCACCACCTTTGCCACCCTTATCCTATCGGCTTTGTCATTCCAACCTCCTACCCCATAATAACTATCACCCCATCCACCCTTTCTCCACCACCTCAACAACCCAAGAGGAGTTGAACGCTAGACCAAAAAAATATAGTTGAAGCCTATAGTAGATGCATTCAACCATCTTACAAAGAAGCCAAAGCTATGTTCTTCTTCATATCACGAAGCTATTGAAAATACGAGCAGTGAAATTGACCAAACTTACTCAAACGGTTGTTTGCAGATGGGTGGTGAAGAGGATGATGGTGGTGTTGTTGCTCGATATATTGGTGTGGAAGAGAAGTGTTATAGGAAGAGGGGTTGTGGTTGACATGGGTTGCGGTTGGGGAGGGTGTAGAGTTGCCGTGCTATTGGTGGGGGTGAGGTGTCGTAAGGAAAGGGGAGGAGAAGGGATGTGTTTTGCTTTGTGTTTTTATTTTCTTTTATTTAAATAAGAAGTGACTTATTTAACCGGGCACAAGTCACTTGGGTTTGCTAGGAGCAAATTGGTATCAAAGGTTGGATTATTAGAAAGTAATTCAAAGTAGAAAATTTTCACAGTGGATAGACGATAAGTGGGGACTATTCAGGAAAATTTTTCTATTATTAATAAAGAATATATAATAAAAACTAACTTGAATCATGCACAATACGTAGAAATATTTCTACACATGAAACAAAATAATGCAACATAAACTTTTGTTTATAACAACATTGCAATAATATATTTTATACTTCAATTAACTTTATTGTTAACTAAACATAGATCATTCAACCTTTTAAATCAATTCACTCAAATGGTAAAACACATATCAATAACAAATCATTATTGAAATTGGTCAAAAGAAAACAATCATAACCAACACATAATGCTTAATTTGCATAACAAAATTTATCTTGCCATATAAAACATGCAAGGACCCAAATATTTAATATATTACCATTAATGAACTATTAATGCAATTATGAAAATAATTAATCTTGATAATAACACTTATTATCTTTCTATGAAATATAACATGACACAAAATAATACAAGATAAATGTTCAAAAACATAACAATGAAATTCTATCATCTTTTCATGCATCAAACAATATTTGTTAAAAAAAAAAAGCATAATCTATCCATCTTTGATGATAGAATTAATTATCATAAAATCATGGTAAGTTACTTATACTTCCAACCATCAAATTTCTTTGATAAATAAAATGGAGTATCATCATTTACACCAAATGATAAACATGACCAAATAACCATGATCACTTACTTACCAATTTCCATGGATATAAAAACTTACTTAAACATGTAATATATTATACTTCTCTATAATCATAAAATAATAAAAATAATAGACAAATGAAATTCCCATAGGGAACTTAATAAATTTTTACTTATGTAAATAGTAGTAAAGATCTTACTTAACTTGTAGATTTTATCAATACTTACATACGTGAGAAGTATCATCTCTACCATGTAATTGTCCATCTTCCTTAAATAACTAAATGAAAGCAAGAAACGGCCTTCATGAATCAACGTGTCCTTTTATCGAACCAACGCATTATTTTATCGAACCAATACATCCTTTCAAAAATCTCTACAATTATCTCATCACCCGTTCATGGTATAATTTTCATATAACCAAACTTTAAAACTTTCCCAACAAATTTGTCAATTTTGACAAAGTTTGTGGTTAAAACTTTGAGACTTGCCAAACTTACTTTAAAAAGATGATGATTTATATTGTTGTAAATGTGACTTTAAATTAACAATTAAACTTATAAAATAAAGTTACATAAACTTAGTAGGTTACAAAAACATATGATAAGTTCAAACCTTTACTTAACATACACCAAATGTGAACTTCATCATCGGAAATCACCATATATCGAACATAGTAACAAGAAGATTTTGTATGTGACTTGATATGAATTCTAGGCGAGACTCTCTTCCTAAACATCATTTCCTCCCTACTACGATGCTTGGGAATGTATACCGGAAATTTTTTTTAGATACAAAGAATTTCATTAAATTCCTAGCGCAAGGAAAATAGAACGACATGAGAAAACTTAATGGAAGAAGAAACGAAAATTTACAATAGAGGATTGCAAGTTCTCTATGTAAAGTGCTAGAGAGGATAAGAAATTCAGAAATTACATGTCTATTCCATGTATTTCTCATGTCAAAAAAATAACTTACACATGTCTTCTAAATTTATAGAAGAGCATACAACCATCCATGAAATAATATGTCACTTTATGAACCGCGACATTGATTCACGAATCAATGTCGAGTATAAATCAATACATCCTAATATATTCAGCTAATATAACCATATCAACTGTAGATAGTTATAGCATAACTAATAAAACCGAATAAAACGAACATTGCAAAAACCAGCGCAAAAGTGGCGAGCCGCGAGCAGGCCAACTCGCGAGCCGCGACCTGTGTTTATACCAAAACAGAAACTTTTGTAATCTTGTGATATTTCTAATTAATTATTTATTCAATTAATTTATTTGATTTATTTAATTTATTATTTTCAATAACCATTATACGCTCTAAATAACAACATATAAAGAATAAGATAGAAGTTAAGGTTACAACACTTATAAGAGGTCATTGTTAGTAGTACTCTTAGGCAACAAATCATCTTTCTTTGCGAATCTGGTCAAAATAGGTAGGAAGCAAAGCCTAATATATGTTGACGTGCACTAAGGTCAAGTTACATTTAGCCATGGACTCTAATCGTTTCCTAATAAAAATCATAAATAGAGTAGCATTATGGTTTTGCAGAACCCTATATGAAATTCAGTATCATAAAGTGGACCATAAAATAGATGTTTCCTTAACATGACCATTATAGAAAAGTACTTAACAGGACAAAAAATAGAAGAAGAGACTAAGGAGTCATTCGGTATTAAAAGTGAAAATGTAACCGAATGAAAATATTTAAGGGAAAAGATACTAAGACTTGAGCTTATCATTTGTTTGATTTCGAACAAGTAATGTAATTATTTATATATTTATGAGCAAATGTTATATTTATGAGCAAATGTCCCGTGAAACGGCCGTATATATGCAACTATTCATAAGTCCAATTTATAATTATGAAGTTTTCATTTTAAAGCTTTAATTGAACATTTTGGACCATAAAATAGACATTTTAAGTCTTGGATTTGACAAACTTTAAACTATTGAAATGGACAATCTAAGTCTTGAAATGAATATTTTACCGTTGGAGTAGGTAAGTAAAATATAAAATTAAGAGTTGAAGTAGGGGTTTAAAGAGTAAGAATTGGCATTTAAGTGGTGGAATGAGTGTTTTAAGGGTTAAAGTCGATAGCTAAAAAATTAAAATAAGCCTCTGGAGAGGAAGATTGAGGCTGGAGTAAGAGTTTTAAGTCTTAGATTTGACTTTTTAAGTTTTAAAATGGGTGTTTTAAGACTTGAATTTGGCAAATATAAAATTTTTTTGTCGCACGCGTAAGGCGACTGCATACAAGTTTTGGTGTATATTTATTATATGACAGAATTTCCACTAACATTCAATCACCGGTGGGGATAACAGAGCCTTTTTCGGTTAAAGTAAAACTACACCTCAGAATTTCCGACCCCTTAACAAAACAAAAACCGTAAAGGACGGGAGAAAATTCGGGTGTTTCACTACATTAGGGATCGGCGCTAAGTCATTTTTACGATCATTATGGAAGAGTTATCTAAATCTATCTGGGAGACGGTACCATGGTACATGCTATTCGCTGACGATATCGTACTGGTAGCAGGGGTTAGTAATAAATTGGATGAGTGGAGGGAAGCTTTAGAAGGTAAAGGGTAGCGCATTAGCCGTACGAAGACCGAATATTTGCGTTGTAACTTCAGTGGGACATCACCGATAGGTGAGCCAGAGGTGTCCATTGGTGAAGAAGTTGTTAAAGGTACGACCAAATACAAGTTTTTGGGATCGATCATTCAAAGGGATGGGGTGATTGATGGAGATGTAAAACATTGTATATAAGCGGGTTGGCTCAAGTGGCGAGCAGCCACCGTGGTGCTATGTGATAGGAAGGTCCCAAATAAGTTAAAAGAAAAATTTTACCGAGTGGCAATCAGACCTGTGTTGCTATATGGGACAGAATGTTGGCCCGTGAAGAAGATTTTAGAACATAAGATAAAAGTCACAAAAATGCGTATGTTGAGGTGTATGTGCGGGCACACATTGATGGATCGAATTAGGAACCAAGAGTTTAGAGACAAACTAGGGGTTGCCCCTATTTTAGGAAAAATGCGCGAGAAAAAATTGAGGTCGTTTGGACATGTGCAGAGAAGGACTTTCGATGCCTCTATGAGGAGGGTAGAAAACATTATAGTAGAGGGTAAGAGGAAGACCTAGAAAAATTTGGGATGAGCAAATAAAAGTAAACTTGCATGAGTTAAATCTCTCTGAGGACCTGACTAGGGATAGAGATAGTTGGAGGCGTCATATCCATGTTTTAGACCACTAATTTCCTCTTAGATTACTTATTAATGTTCTTGTTCTCTTGTTTTTCTAGTTTCTATTATTATTATTAGTAGTATTGTTCTCATTTTTATTTTTATTTTTTAATTGTTTTTTACTTATTTATTTTATCTATATGCATTTTATTTATCTTCCTTGTTGCAAAAACTTCTCTTGATCTTTCTCAAGCCGGGGGACTCCTCTGGCTGCGCTCTCCGTTATAGGTATGAGTTGCTGCCGTGCTTCCCTCCCAAGATCTTGTCCATAATTTTCTATGAGCGGGATACACTGGGTAGGATGATGATGAAGAAGTTTCACCAAAAGAGATGATTATTGATCATATGACAAGAAGGTCCATTAGATTATTCATCAAACACTTTGCAAGTACCAAGTACAATTAGATGGTGAAAAGTTATGCCAATTTTGAAATTTATTTGTTGCTGAAAAAGAGGATTATCCTTTAACTAGACGGTGATGATCACAAGCTTGATGGAATTGGAATTGGAATTTAGAATCAAATGAAATATCAATGTTAGACAAACAAGTTACGAATTGTTTTTCGTTATTTAACAACTAATCCTCATGATTATGATCTGTTGCTTTGATGAAGATCAAAGATAAATACTTTTTATAATGTTTTGAAGATAGTGGCGATGTTGATCGATGATGGTGATGATGAAGATTCTCTCTAATGACAGATAATTCAGAAGAAACGGTAATGGTTATTCTAAACTTTAACCAAATAAGTTTCGCAAATGGATATACAAATTCATTTTCATCATCTAAAAACTCCATACCAAACAGGGCCTAAAACAAAAGCTAATCCATTGATATTTTTAAAATAAAAAATATTGATGAATACACACTTCAATAATAATGAAAAAAGATATAATTTCAAATTAATCATTAAAAATCCTTGTCCCCTATGTGTAATGAGGATGGCACTTCTCTTGAATATACCTGATTTTCTCACCAAATTCCATTAACAAAACAAGCTATGAATCATTTTATCCAAAGCTTAGGAATTCCTGCTCATAAGAAGATCAAATCAACTGTTAAGATATCTTAAGGCCTCAACTATCAGCTTAAGTTTTTGGTTAAGTTGATTCCTAGACATGATATCAGAAGCCAACATGACAATAGGTCACGAGTTCGAATCTCAACCACTCCTTATTTAAAGTGGAATATTTAGCGCCTATGCGCGTCCACACTTCTAGTCCAATGGGCTCTCGTATAAAAGGGTGTGTTAGAGTATATAACATATCTTGGGGCCTCAACTATTAGCTTCCAAAGGTAACCTCTTATTTGTTCCCTTTTTTTCACAATTCCGAAAATCAATCAATTACAATTACAAGCTTCCAAAGATATTTTGTAAAAAGAACACAAATTAATAAACTGCCTCTGGAATATAGTTGAGAAGACTGGTAATGATAAGAGAAAGAGATGGAAGAGGAGGAGGTACTTCATTGTAGCTCTGTGCATAGATCTTATTTGGGAAATGAGCAAGGTCATGTTTCAGGATCATCGAGGCGAGTATTCCTCCCCTCCTTCACTCTTAAAGGGCTGGCCAGTTTTGTTCGGGTCAGGTCGTGTGCGCAATATCAATAAAAAAAATGAAAGATAAATTTTGTAATGCCACATATCACTATTCTCTAAATTGATAATCAATACACAGTAAAGATCACCGTCTTGTTTTGTGCTTGGCCAAGGAAATACCAAGTCTACAAGCAAAATTGCATCAAGAACTGTCTTCACAATCCATTTTATAGGTTCAAACTCAAGCCTTCCAACACATTTCGGAATTTATGAAATTGGATGGAAGCTCCAGAAAATCGAAGCTCCTTGACAGCAACATCAAATAATTTTTGACAGCTTCGGAAATTGCCTCGTTGAAACCATTTCAAACATAGGAAGTACCAACAAACTTTTCTTAACAGATATAATTTCACTCGTCCGACATCAAGTGCCAATACAACGTTCATATAGACACTTACATCCCACTGAAGGGCTAATAGTATTGCAAAACAACGAAAAATATTGTAATGGAAAAGAAGCAGTAGGCAACTCTGCATTTTGCAGAAAGGAAGATTTTATTTGCTATGGAAAATGATATACTTCATATATACTGCTAAACTCAACAAAACTTATGAGTATAATCTAGCAAGCATTTCAATGGTTACAAAAATCATCCATGGCTGCAGGAAACATGATCAAACATGCTTAATATCAGCACGGCAGATATTTGACTGAACACTCTCAAGAATACCTGCTAACTGGTCTGTATCGTTGCTATATCATTATCTCAAGAGCAGAAATAATATCATCATACACATAGTAAATAATGTGGAGTAAGGTGTCAACCAGCCTTGAGCTCGTATATCCTGATCATCATTATAAAAAAAAAAAGAAGTCAGATAACGACTTATTCGAATGAAATAACATGCTGAATTGAATTCTCTAACATTGCAGCCGATAAATCTTTTTGAATTTGTGGTGAATGTTATGAGCTACCACTGAAGTATTACAATAATGAACAATATTTTACGTATTAGCATCAGCACATAACTTTCTAAACCTCATATTGGCCACTAAGCTCAATTCGAGATTAAAGGTTTGACCTGGTTTTAATTGTCGCAAGACACATCCACAATTTGTTTTTAAGGAGGATACGTTGAAATGAATCATCCAGTGCAATGGTAATTTGAGAGAGGATTAGCTTATTTTTATGGCCAATCGCAAAAAACTAATCCAATTCTTAAACCTTGTATCTCAAAGTTTTCATCTAAAAGATATTGGGATAGTCTTTTGTTCGGAAATAACTGACACAAAAATGTTCCAAACATAGGGAAATAGATGAAGTGGTTAAACAATTGTGAAAACTCCTGAGTACTGTCACCCCTTTGCAACTACAATTGGTTCAAGAAAAAATGGATTTCATGGTTAAATAACATTAGAAATAGGCATTTGACTTGTCATTTATGCAAAGCAGTGTAAACCGTAACATGATTTGTCAGCTACTTCGCCTTTTAAATTCCTAATTTGCTCAAAATGGCCCCAAACTAACCCAAAACTAACCATAATTCATTTTTCTAAATTTTCATTTTAAGAGGAGATAAGCAAATCATGTGTCATTGATCCTAAGTCATATCCCTGAATGTTGTAAGGGGCTCTAGTGGTGCACATGATAAGAAACTAAGAACCGGCATGATGGATATTGTGATATGTAGTAATGTTTTATAAATTATCTAACTACTCCACTATGAAAATTAGTCACCAAGGTTAATACAGTTACACAATAATCAAATTTAGCAGTTAGCACGTCGCAGAAATGAACAACGAAAAAAAACAAAAAAGAAGCATCCAAACCCTACATTCTAGAGTCAAGGGCTCAAGGCTGTTAGCATAAAATCAAAGATGGAATGGGAATCATCCAAGGGTCACATAGCAGTAGCACAGAAAATCCCTCTTAAGAGAAAAACATGAAACCAAACCTACATGGATGCTTGTTGGATTTTGAAGGTGCTCTATAAAATTTAGTTGGAGCTGCAGCTCATCAGAAATAATGACACTTATCCAGAGTCTAATATATGGCAGTGCGCCAACTAGATAGCTGTTCGTTGAATACCTCAAATCTAGAACCGAATCTCAATCCTTAAAAAGAAAAACTCATATTTTATAAGCTTATAATTATACAAGGGAGACTTGAACGTTCAAACTCTAGAAAGACTACAGCTTCGTGGTTAACAAGTATATGTATGCCTAATAAGCAGAACTTATCCTAAGACTCAAACCCACCTCATTTTTTTAGCAGATTTAGATGGTTCACTTACATTGTGATTTTTCTTAACAGATCAAGTTGTAAGATGGTTACACAGAACTCAAATGATATGAGAGTTCTAATTAAAAGAGGAGACTGTCTTCACATCATTCGCAATACAATATTCTGAAAGAGAGGAATACTTCTTTACATCCTATGATGCATATCCAACTTCTTAAAAAAAAGGGTCATGGTAAACCAAGGAGATTGGGGTCGTAGAGCCTAGGTGTGAGGCACGTGCCTCTTCGAACTAAGGCGCAACACTTTAACAAAATTCTATGTGTTAGCTATCAGAGCACCTCAGCGCACCATTTCGCACCTTAAGTGTGCCTCATGAAATCATATTGCATCAGTATTTTAAAGCCCTGGGTTGCTACACCGAAGATTTCAGAGCTCAGGTGCCCACTTGAGTTGTGAAGCTTAAAAAAATAGTGTTAAGAAGTTGAAAAAGTAGCAGCAATGGTAAGGGTGCTAAGTAGTATTGATAGAATTGGGCTGTAGTTAAATTACTTGTTTGGATACTTTAGAATTTTAAAATGTTGATTTGGCCCAAATTCCAAAGATTTGAAAAAAAATAAGAGGCCTAAATTTGAAAATAAGAGCCTAAGGGCTGTCGTTAGGAAATACAAAACACAAATAATCGGTTCATCTTCTGAAATACTAAACTCCTTCCCATCTTCTAAACCCTAATTTTTGCAAGTTTCCCAAACATTGAATTTGGATTTGAATGTCATAGTTTAAAAATTCAAATTTGAAATTCCAATTGTCAAATGAAATCTTTGTTGCCAAACACTACCTTAAGTTATTTCATAATCGACCATTGCAAAGTCTTCTAACGTTAGCTTCGGAAGCACCAGGGATACAATCTAGAAAGTTGGCTTAACCTCTCTCAAGCTCTATGTCATACAAGTGATTTTACTGGACCTAATACATTCCTCACTGGCATTACAACTATAATTTGAAATTCCAAAGCCTTGCAATACAATTCTATTAGCTTGTTTCTTTTCTGAAAAAGGCATTAGATCAAAGCAGTACCATAATCCAAACCATACATTTTATTCTTGAATTATAAAATATGGATATCAATCGCGTACCTTTAATGAAAAAGGTGAATTAGCTACAGCCGATGATTTCAATGCAGGAAATCCAACATCATATGAGATACTTCCGTCGGGTTTCCAAAGTCCAAAATTTCTTTCAGACGTTGGCCCGGGTTTGTCATCCTCATTAAAAATCGCAAACACATAAGCTCTCAGCATAACTTTTGGCCTCATAGGAGTTCCCTTCTTTAAAGCAAGCCTCTTCCGTAGATTGAAGTTATAAGTCCTCGCATTTTCAAGAGTAGCAACTTCTTCACTTGGATCCCCATGAGATGCCCAACCAGTCTCAGTAACTACAATCTCCATCTTTTTAAACCCTGCATCTTCCAAAGCAGCATAAGCTGCATCAATCTGAGCATCAAGTAGATTGTCATAATGGAGTTTTGTTTGCGAATCAACGATTCCGGGGTTCTTTAGGAATAAAGCATAGTTTATGTCAATGTGTTTTGGATCGCTCATGTATGTAAGGAAAGGATAAGCATTCAAACAAAAGGGAGACCCAATCTGCCAAAAGAATTTCAAAAGTGGCAACATGTATTGCTTGACGTTGTCTCTGAATGTACAATTCGATGGAGGGTAAGAATTATCAAAAACGCCAAAACTATGGGATGTGGTTATTTGAATTTTATCAAGATTGAGACTCTTTGTTGCATTATAAATATTTTTCACCGCACCTAAAAGAACTCCCGAGAGCTGCTGATCATTCCCTAGTACTTCATTTCCAATAGCAATACCAACGATACGAGTCTGAGGATAAAACTGTTGTATGTTCTCTTTGACCCAACTCAATGCATGGTCGGCATTCGCACTCATGTCTTGGAGATAACCATTTGGAAGTCCTACAACTAACTCAAGTCCAGTTCCACTAAAAGCCTGAAGCACACTATGATCAAAGTCGAATATTCTAACATTCCGTATCTTTGCAGCTCTCAAAAGCTGAACAACTTTCTCTGGTGAAGGGATATTGTCAGCAATTCTACCATAATTTATGCCATAAGTTCCAGTAAAAGCAGTTACTGTCGCAGTGGCTGGAAGAAGGAACAGAAGCAGGATAGTCAAGATCGAAACGCCCATTCTCAGTGAGAAAGTTTAATATGTAGGAGCACTAATTGAATTAAATGAAGGACAAAAAACAGTAAACACCACTGAGATCAATGCTACTCAAACTAAGCTACGAGTCCAACCATTGTACAAAAACTGCACGCCAATGGTATGAATAAAGGCGTAGAATAGTACGACGGTACTCATGTCAAAGTGTCAAGTAACCGACATGGCTATTTGAGATGAAATGAGCACTGAGTGGACATGGAAATACATACAAACATACCTTTAATCCTATTCAAATTAGTTCAATATGTTCAACAATTTAGGAAAAAATGAAGGGTAAGAGCCACTTTATGCCAACTATCATACATGGAAGAGAATTACAGATTGGCCTAGTGGTTGAAGGATTTCCTTACAACAGTTTGATTCTCATCTACAAGACGATTAACCCCCCACCCCCTCTTCATTATAGGGGATTATCCATACCTCGAAAAAAATACTAAAACAAGAAAATTCCAAATTTCACATCATAATGGAGGGCTATGCTATTCAACCCAGAGAAGATACCAGAATCACTCTCACAATGACGTTAACTAGTTCATCAAAGCTAAATACTTTGACTAGTAAGATTTCCTTACATGATCACAAGAGGAACAGAATTTAACATATTGTAAAAATTGATTCATAGCACAATTTACATCTTGTACAGTTGCACCTCCAAAACTAATCAACCATATTCAGAAAGATAACTGTACACAAAGAAATTTACAGCAAAAACAAATATTTTAAAAAACAAACAAAAAAAAACACATTAGCCCATCTAATGAATGACATGCAACTTTAAGATAACTATCCAATCTCAGTATTTTGTTTAAAAATTCAAACTGAAATAAACCACCCAATTCAAATTATTTCAAACAATAAAATCACAAGAAAACAGGTGATCAAATTGAATCCTTCCATATAAACTATAAAGAACCAATCTGATACTTAAAATTAATTTATTTTCTCCTATAAATTATACATCAGTAAAAATAACAGCAAAAAGAAATAATCTTGAATTAAGAAAAAAGTATTACCTAAGTGGGATGTGAAGAGCAAGAACAGTAAAGAAACCAATCTACAGAATCTCGTTATTTTGTACATAATCTGAACTTCTAAATGTAAACAAATTTGAAAATTTATAGCCTTCAACTAAAACAGAAAGCTCAATCCTTTTTCCCTTTGATTTTTACAAAGTACCCAAAATATAATTTGTTAATCTTGTTCAAACATGCTATGAAAAATCATTTAGAGAACTCAAATTGAAATTGAAGATCTCAGTTTAAAAAGATGAATATTCAAGAATTGGCAAAATAATTAAAACCCAGAATTCTTTTATGAAGAAACAATCATTAAGCTTGTAATATTACTGATATTGACAACTGATATAATTTCCCTCTTTTTCAACAGTGATTTTAAGGTGGTAAAATTATGGAAGAATCAAGAAAAGAGGGAATCAAACTGGTGGATGTAACAGGTTTTTATACGGGAATATTTGGGATTTTGGGATTTTTTTTTTTATTTAAATTGTTGAAGGTTTGTTTGATTTTTGAAGTTGTTCTTGTTTAAGTAAGAAAATTTGTTAAAAAAACTAATGAATTTGATTTGGTAATACTATGGTCAAATGGAGTAAACTGAAGGGAGCAAGACTTCCTCTTTTTGTCTCTTAAAATAATTTCCTTAATTGTTTTACAAAGGAGATCACACATGGAAACTTTCTATTGCCCATGAAAGTTATACAATAAAATTACCAGGAAATTGATAAAAATATCTTTGAAATATGTTGTAGAAATAGAACAAGCATCATCTGTAAATAATATTTTGTTTCTTTTTTGCTTGTAAAATATTGCTCAAAACACATGAGGCCAATAAATTTTTTATTTAACACTAATATCTCAAAGAAAAATTACCAAGGATAGTTCAAAATTTTCATGATATTCCTACAATAATCTATATAATATACTAATGAAGAAATGATTAGGAAACATGTCGACTTTACAATATAAATTTTCCGGCTCTCTTCATTTTCTTATTAGGAAATATTTTTTAGCATATTATGTAATATCTTTGTGATTAGATTTCTTTAATTGATTAGTTACAAAACGTTTTAAAACTTTACCTTATTTACTAATTTTTTACCATATACAATCATCTAATATATGTAATATCTTTTAATTACAATGAATAATTATCGAATAACATATTAATTATTTATGTAAATTATTAATTTTATTACCTATGTTTAACAAGTTTATAATACATAAATACTTAAATTAAGTTATATGTTAATTATTATAGTTAAAAAAATATATTCTTTAGGCTTAAAACTTATTTTAAGGTTTTTCAAAAACATTGAACATTTAAATTATTTTTATATTATTTTTTATGGGTAGAAATTTTCTATTATTTTATGTAAGTATTTATAATCTATATTATTTAGTGCATAATTTTATGATTTTGTTTTATATAATAATATATTAATAATATGTATCTCAATCTAATAGAAATACTTTTACAGTTTTTAAAAAAATCAATTTATAATTTCAATATACTTAAGAAGTTAAGAGTCATATAATAATATATAATTTAAGTGTAATAAAACAAAATGTAATATAATTATGATTAAAATAACCAGTGAAGAATTCAATTTAATTTTCCCAAATTTGTATTTAAGACGGTCTTACTATGAGATAATGCTAAACCGGATCAAATAGTTCAACTAAATTAATTTAAACATTTGCTTTTATACTTAAAATACTCATTTTTTGAATTCGAACTCTTTAAATGAATCTGTATTACTCTAAAAATGTCTCATACAAGATTTGTTGATAAATTTTAGAATAAACTGTGAATTACAGCCTTAAACTTAAGGTCTTTTGCGATTTAAATCCTGAATTTTTTTTGTTTTGCGAATTAGAGCCACCAAAGTATTAAAGTTTACCCCATACAGGCCAAGTCACCCGACCAACAAAATTGTTAATAATCGTTGACCATCTCTAATGACGTTTGACTTTCTAATTTTAAAGAATAACTTGCAAATTACAGCCTTAAAGTTTAAAACTTTTCAATGTTTATTTTTTATAAATTACAACCACCAATTATCAAAGTCTACAGCATTTTGGCCCATTCACATAATTTTGACCATTTTAGTGGTCATAATTTTAGGTTAAGTGGTCGGAATTCTATGATTTGGACTAAGCGATGTAGACTTTCATTCTTAAGTGGCTGTAATTCGCAAAAATTGAACATTGAGCCTGTAATTCGCAAAAGCTCTAAACTTTAAGACTGTAATGCGTTGGAATGAAATTTATGAAGAAAATGAGATGATTGAAGTTGGACAAACATGGTTATCAAGGTAGCTAAGAGAATTTTTAACTAAAATTACACTAATTTTCATTCCCATTAGCACCTTTTAATACCATCTACCAAATAGATCGTTGAAAATATGCTTTAATTTTCAAATTCAAACTCTGGCCTAAAAAGTTAACTACCATGTTATGAAAGGGAATCAAAAATCTGAAGGGAAGTCGAAAAGGACTGCAAAGGAGCTCAATAGATAAAACTACCTTCATCTACTCACAGTTTGTTTTCCTTAAATGGAAAATCGAATAGTTTTGTCTTGTAAAATTAGGGTTTATTATGTTGAATTGTTATTCTTGAATTGAACGATTGATTCGTGAAACTCACTGGTCAATCTGAACATTGTAAAGTTAGGATTTGTCTACGATCAAATTTGAAATTTGCAAAAAATTATCAATAAAATCAAAAAAATTATAAGTTAAATGTAAATAAAATCAAAAAATTTATAAGTTAAATGTAATTTGGGATGATTAATGGTCATTGGAAGATTAATTAGTCAGAATTTGATGACTTTACCTAAATGGCATAGACTTTGATACTTTAGTGCCTGTAAATTCATAAAAAATAATTAACACATAAAACTTTAAGTTTAAAATTATAATTCGTAAATTATTCATAATTTTTTAAATAACTTTCATTTTGTAAATAAGGAGAGAAATGACTTAAACACTTATACCCATCTCATGTTAGAAATTCTGAATCTGGTCATCATATCTCAGTCATCTATTATGACTTCTAGCCAACGTATAACATGATACTCAATAATCGTCAATTGTAATAATTAGAATATGAAATTATAAAATCACCAACCATTATTTTCTATTTTGTTTGTGGTCAAGTTGTGTTTTGCAAGAAACTAACTACTACATGCTATGATAATTCATAATTATCAACGTTTTCTAGAGAGTTGTCAAACCGCATATCGCTAGTTAAAACACTACGTAACTGAACATTAATATTTTTTATTAAGTAGCGTTTTAACAAAAATAAATTGCTAAATATAACAAATTATAAAATTACTCTAAAATGTAAATAATGTATACTTAGATGTTAGCCAAATGGAGAAAGTAATATATAATCACTTTTTGGAGTGTTAGAATTCAAACACATAAAGATAGGATAAATAAATCATTAGCTAAATAATATAGGAATGAGACACATTGACATATTCACACAAGCAATAACTAGCATTACATATTAGGTCCTTAAATAAAAACTAATCTAATTAACAAAATTTTATATGATAATAAAAAGATAGTCTTTGAGGGAACATGAATTGAAGCACCACTAAATGATAAATATAGTAGGAATATTAAAAAGGATGGGAATCAAATAGTATATTATGCTAATCTACTACTATCAATTAAGTAAACTACATTTAGTCAACAACTCAAATTATAAAACCAAAATGTTGTCATAAGACCATATATTAATACTAATCATTTAAATTTAAAAAAAAAAAGGGAAAAATAAATTTTAAGGCAACATCAAAATTATTTTTGACTTTTTAACTGTTTAAATTAAAGATCAAACATATTTTACATGCAAATTTATAATCAAATGTAATTTTTAAATTTCAATCTTAACAATAATATTGAAAATTAATTAAAGTGATGAAACTAAAATTTAAATAATAAGAACTTTTTCTTTCATAAAATATGAACATATTATAAAATAGTATGCACACAATATGTATTTTTTTAAGTTTAGATTTGTTCAATTAAATAGAGACGACCTGAAAGTCGTCGCCAAGCGGTTGGCAAAACCATTTAACATCAGCTAGAAGACGCTATGTGCCGTCCCACATCGCTATTTGTGCGTATTTGTTAGTGACACCTTTTGGGCATTTATTTACATGTCATAAAATAACATGATTCTCAAGTTTAGTGGTATCAACGCAGTTGTTAACGTAAAAGCTTGATTTTTTGCAACAAGATGACGACCTCCTTTGTCATTCCACCCAATACTTGTTCGAATCTTTTTACGCACTTTCATTTTTTTTTTTCCCTTTTATAAAGTAGTAATTTAATTATACTCCATTTGATAATGACAATTCCAGCTTGGATATAAGCCTGGATATTAGTCATATACTAGTAGGAGTAAATTATGTAGTGTTATTTTTGCTAATAGGTAGGCATGGCCACGGGGCGGGTAACCCGGAACCGAACCGTTCCCGAACCGCTTGGAACCGGAACCGTTTGCGACAGGTTCCGAACCGCCCCGAACCGCGAAACCGTAAAACCGCCGGAAAAAAGTTGCCGGAACCGTGAAACCGCCGGAAAAAACCGTCGTGAACCGGGTAAAAAACCCGCGGTTTGGAACCGGAACCGGTCCGGGAGAACCGGTCCAACAATTCCATGGAACCGGTTCTGGAACCGGAACCGGTCCGGTTGAACCGGCTCAACGGTTCTGTGGAACCGGAACCGGGACCGGTCAGGTTGAACCGGCCCACCGGTTCCATGGAACCGGTTCGCCAAAAGTTACCGTTTATGACCGTTGAACTAGCCGTTGAATTTTTCATTATAAATACTCATCAATTTCAATCATTTTCATTCACAACTCATCTCTTCTCCTACTCTCTCTACTTACTCTCTCTACTTAATTCTTTAATTACGCAATTATTCTCTTAATTAAATAATTAGTCTTTTAATTATTTCTTAATTTAGTTAGTTACATAATTAATTATTTATTTATTTCTTAATTTTATATTTCTATTATTACTTCAATATTATCAATCATGTCTTCATTTTTGAAAAAAGCCACAAAAAAAGTTACTAAAGTGGCAAAATCATTGGGAGGTTCCAGTTCGTCCAAAAGAAAGGCCACTTCTACTCCGTCGGTATCAACAACACCTTCCATTAGTAATTATAATTATGAACATAATTATCCGGAAGGGTACGACCCGGAGTTACATAATTATGCAGAAGAAATGGAAAGAGAAATACAAATTGATGAAGAAGAAGAACAAGAAGAGGAACCAACGACCCCAATTGGGATAAATATATCTCGACAGTCATCAACAAGATCACATGAAGAACAAGGAGAACAACAACAACAAAGACAAGCTCGTGGTAAACGAGTCAATTTCCAAACTATCGGTTAGTTTTATAATTTTATTCTTCAAATTAATTAAACTTTAAATTATTTATTTATTTAATTATAGTTTTATAATTTTAAATTATTTATTTAGATGAAGATGAACCAGTAAGACAACCTTTTCCGGCAATGCCACCTCCTAGTGGTAGAGCTGTTTCACATGTGTGGTCGTATTTCACAAAAGAACCAACCGAGAATCCAGATATTTTCTTATGCACTTGTCAAATTTGTGAAAGTCAAGGAGTAAAGCCCTTAGTTTCATACAGTTTCGCCAGAGGTAAATACTTTTTAAGTTTTTTATACATACTGACATACATAATACATTGATACATTATATATTCATATTTTATAAACATTTATTTATTGTGTTTTGTGAATACGTGTTAGGTGGTGGTACGGGATCTTTTAACAAACATTTGGCAAAGAAGCATGGAATCACAAAAGAAACTCATGCAGCAAGCGGGAGCGGGACCACAAGTGGAAGCCGACAGACACAATGGGACATTCCCATCACAGGTATGCCTTTTAGATACAATCGTAATGACATGATTGATGAATTTTCTAGGTATGTAATTTGTGATGAATTGCCTTTTAACCACGGTGAAAGTAGGGCATACGAGCATCTCAATAGAAAAACTTTGCAACCACAATATAGAGCAATCCCTATGAGCACTCTTAAAAGACGCACAATTAAATTATACGAATCAATGCGCTATGAATTAGTTGAAATGTTTAAATCGTTTAATGGTAGGGTTAGCATAACAACTGACATTTGGTCTGCTCCCCCACATTTAGAACCTTATATGTGTGTAACAGCACACTGGATAGATCGAAATTGGATTATGCAAAAAAGAATAATTGCTTTTGAGACAATGCCAGAAAGACATACCGGTGAAAACATAAAATATAGATTAGTAGAGATATGTAGAGAATGGAACTTATTAGATAAAATATTTTGTTGTTCAACTGATAATGCAACCGCGAACATTAAATGTATAGAACTTTTGTTTAACGAACCTGCTTTTAGTTTAATCCTTGGGGGTAGCTTATTACACATACGTTGTTGTGCGCATATAATTAACTTATCTTGCCAAGTAGGCATAAAACAATTAAGTGATTTATTAGAACCAATTAGGGATATAGTGAAATGGCTTAGGATCGGAAAGATAAAAAGACGATATAAACAATTATGTGACCAATACCAACTTTAAAAAGTGTATTGGTCATTAGATACTCCTACACGTTGGGGCTCAACCAACGATTTATTAAGAAAGGCGATTGCTTATCGCCCAGTAATAACACAACTATATAGTGAGTGTACAGATAGTTTCATAGCTGATGACACTTGGGAATTAGCTATAGGTGTACATAACATATTAGAAGCGTATGACCACGCGACTAAGATTTTTTCTTATGTTTATGAACCAAACGTTCACTTAGTAATAAGTGAATGTATTACTATTTTTTATCATCTCCTTAAATATACACATGAAGATACTAACCCAAAATTGAGGCCGATTCTTGCAGATATGATGGAAAAATGGCAAGCATATTTTACCGATTTTCCTTATATTTATGGAATCGCAACCATTTTGGACCCACGTTTTAAAACTGAGGTCCTTACTAAAGTAATAGGATTTTATTACCAATCGTTAGATCGCCCGTCTACTGATGTACATAATTATGTAGGAACATGTAAAAAATATTTAGCAGAACTCTATGATTTTTACGCTAGTGTATATAACCCGAAACGCGATATGTCTAGGCGTGCTAGCGTTTCGGCACGTCCCTCTTACTATAATTCGGTAATAGCTAACATAATGACTCAAGATGATAGTTTTGTAGGATCATCTTCTTCTTCCTCGACCTCATATTTAGAACTAGATAGTTATCTTAAACAACACTTTGAAATAGACCAAAGTATCTATGATATTTTGGAGTGGTGGAAAGAAAAATCTGTTAAATTTCCCATTTTATCGAGAATTGCAAAGGATATCCTTGCAATTCCCGCGTCAACAATTGCGTCGGAGTCTGCTTTTAGTGCAGGTAGAAGAGTTTTGGACGAAAAGCGATCTCGTCTTGCTCCACATAGTATTCAAATATGTGTTTGCAAGAAAGATTGGGATCAAGCGGAGATTCGAACACAAGGACTAAGGAATGATGATGATCAAGACGACGATGATGATCCATGGATGATGATGGATACATCTGCATCATCGTCAGGAGGAGAGTCAGCGGAAGCATCTAATCAACCATATGATGATGACGAAGACGAATAGGATCAATCCGACAAACGACAACGATAAATCAACATTCAACAACTATAAATAAAATGTATGACAAAGAACTACGTGGGCTTTGATTCCTTCGGGATACGTAGGCAGCTTAGTATTCATTTGGGTACTAGGTTCAAGTCCATTTTCTCCCTCTTTTTTTATTAATCATCTTTATCGACATTATCATTGATTCGTTTCTTATTAATTTATTTTTTTCATTCTTTTTAGTAAATATTTCAATAACGATGACAACTTGACATGCAATGAATTTCGCTAATAATCAAGTAATCATCAAAGGTACGTCCGCGATATTATAGTATTTTTTTATTATATAAATATTTAAAGAAAAAATAAAAATGGAACTGATGGTCCGACCCGCCCGTCCCGTGAGTTGTAACCGCCGGAACTGCCTCATGAATCGCCAAGGAACCGTTTGGAACCGCCCGGAACCGGAACCGTTCGCGACAGGTTCCAAATGGAACCGGAACGGAACCGGACCAACCCGGACCGTGGCCATGCCTACTAATAGGTAATGATAATTACGTGGTTGAAGTGTACAGATAAGTAGACTAGGATTAAGATAGAATGATAATAATCTAAAACATAATTTTCGGGTTTATAGAGTATAAACCAGTTTTTAATTAATCATATATGGGAGTAAGTTTCACAAAAACTTTTCCATATTTTTTAATGTTAGTTGGTTTTTATCCTAAATAAACTTCATGACATATTTGCAAAAATAAAGCTTATAATAAACTCTTTACAATACTATATTATCAAAATAAAACTAATTCGTCTGTTTTTATAAGTTTAGCCACATCATTACCATGTAACGAATAATTTTAATTTGTTTGTCTATATCGCAATATTTGCTCTTCTAGGATAATTATTTTTTATCTAAATATCCTTAATTGGTTTACAATAATATTGCAAATTTTGTGCTTAATCGATTCTTTAAAAATCACATTTTTTTTTTAGATTATGGATGACAATCCATGTGCGTAATTGTTGGACACTAAGGGTTGATTACATCACCAACAACGCCCACTCTAAGATCAATTTTAGCAAGAGAATCAACCAAACCAAGACAAAACCCTAACTCACTTCAATTACCAAACATAACCAACAATGAGCATAAATGGCACAAACAATAATGGACAATAGCAAATAACAACACACAAGCATTTTTACATGGAAAACACCATCGTTGTGAAGGATAAAAATTATGGAACTAATCAAGGGAGTCCACCCAGGTCACTTTTATTATGATAAACAACTAGTCTCTTGAGAGACCACCTCTTTGAAAGACGTATCTCAAACCCAACCCATTAAAAATTAATGCCTACTTGTATTATTCTTAATGCTTACTTATTGTATCCTTAATACCTATTTTCAATATCTTAAATGTCAACTTATATCATTCTTAATGCCTACTTACAATATTTTAAAAAATATATAATAGGCCAGCCCAATTAGAGATGGTCTCTCAAAGAGACCGCCTCTCGCAAGAATTTGTGTATGATAAAATGTGAGTACATGCACCAATAGCAAACCAAAAAAGTGCACCACCTAACATCAAGCATCAACAACAAGAGAAATACAATAAGAGATAAAAATAAAAAAAAATCCACCCAAAATAGTGCAGCCTGAATTTTTGGCACAACGAACCACTAAATTCAATCACCATTGTTCAGATTGAAGCCCCACGTGTCCTCAACAACATACTACAAAAATGAGCCAAAACAGACCACAATACATAAGCCCTTCTATCAATGCCATTTAATGAAGACTGTATGTACAAGCTGAATTTTGGATCGAACTCACTTACTCTCTCGTTACTCTTTTATTGATTTGTGTGTGTTTTTTCTTGCCCCTTAGTAGCAGTCCCAACAGCTGTTTTCTAAGCTAAATTAAGACAAAAAACACACCCTAAGCTTATAAGATAAACTATCGCAAAAACATAGTAAGTAGACTCAAACATGAGTGACCTAAAAATACGACCTCCGTTCCAATTTACTTGCAACGTTTGCTTTTTCACGCAGTTAAATACATTAATTCAATCCTCAATATCTCAAATTATATATAGAAAAAAATTATAAAAATTGGATATTAATAATCTTTGCATTGAGACAAATCAAATGAGAAGCCACTTGACTATGTTTTAACTTATAGATTAAACACTAATCACAAACTTATGATGATGAATGAATAGTGCAATATTCCTAATGTTGCGAGTAATTCGGAATGAAGGAAGTATTATAAATAGGTTGGATATCCTACAATCTCCCTCTTTAGCTCCATATGAAGGAGACAACGATTACTTGAAGCTCAATCAAGCAACCTTGTTACAAAGCTCGACCTTTCTTTTAGGAACAATCTTTGTCAATATATCTGCACCATTCTTGTGCGTGTGAATTTTCTTTAGCTTCAATTGATTCTCCTCAATCACATCTCGCAACCAATGGTATCTAACATCAATGTGTTTGGTACGAGCGTGGTACAATACGTTATTGCTCAAATCCATAGCACTTTGACTATCACAAAGAATTACAAACTCATCTTGGTTCATATCCAACTCGTGAAGGAACCTTTTCAATCAAAGCATCTATAACACCTAGGCCTATCAAATCGTTGGTTACTATCCATTAGAGACTGAAGACTGGCCCCACAAACCAACACAAGTCTTTTTAGCGCACTTTGTCCTCACTTGTGCGCACCTAGGAAGATGTCACATAAAGTTACCCATCCTAAAATTGCTCTCCACCAAGTACGCTTAATTATGGAGTTCTTATTAAATGAGTTCCCTAGAAAAGAACTTGCACCTTGTTGATATGAGTAGTCTATCAATCCTTTTTAAAGCTCAATTAAGGGTATCACAACATCTCCTTTCCTGCTTCCACTGCTGCTATATACTCCACCTTAGTAGTAGAAAATGCTATACACTTTTGCAACTTGAATTTCCATGAAATGGCTCCCCTTGAATATGTAAACAAGTAATGTGAGGTAGACTTTCTACTATCAACATCCCAAGCCATGTCTACATCAGTGTAGTGTTGGAGAATCGGATTACAAATCCCAAAGCATAAGCTCAATTTCTAGGTGCCCCATAAGTATCTGAAGATCAACTTCACTACTTAGTACTTCATGAACATTACCTGAATTAGATAAATATAGGCATACCAAACCAATGCAACAACATTTGCAATATCTGGCCTAATACACATCATTGTCCATGGCATACATTAAAGAACCAACAACAGAAGAATAAGGCATGGAAGACATACTTGCTTTCTCCTTCTCTGTTGTAGGACAGGCTTTCTTGCTCAACTTGAAGTGTAATGCTAGTGGTGTACCAACTGGCTTAGCTTGCTTCATATTGAACCTTTCAAGCACCCGTTTAGTATAATTCTCTTTTGATAACCACAATTTCTTACACTTCCTTTCACGAGCAATTTTCTTTCCTAAAACTTTCTTAGCAAGACTCAAATCCTTTATATCAAATGACTTGGCAAACTCTTCTTTCAAACTGTGAATCCTGTCGGCATCTTGCCCAAATATCAGAATATCATCAATATATAAAAGAAGAATGATAAAGTTGCCATCAAAAAAATTTTTAAAATACACACAAGGATTAACAAAAGTTCTCCAATAGTTATTCCTTGTCATAAGCAAATAAAATTTCCTATAACACTGCCTTAGTGCCTGCTTTAGCCCATAAAGACTCTTTTTTAACTTGGAAACAAATTTTTATATCCCTTTAACATCAAATTCCTCTGGCTATTCCATGTAGATCTCTTCTTGTAAATCACCATGTAACAAAGCAGTTTTCACATCAAGCGGCTCTAAATCAAGCTCAAGACTTGCAACAAATCCTTACACTATTCTGAAAGAAGTCCATTTGACAACCAGTGAGAAGATCTCATAAAGTTAATACCCTTTTCTGGTTGTAAGCTTTCACCACCAATCTAAACTTGTACTTCACTATCTTTTTGTTGTCTTTCTTATTCTTAAAAACCCTTTTGTTCTTCATGATTTTCAACCCTTAGGAGGTTTTACCATCTCGTCGTGTCATTCTCTTTCAAGGAACCAATTTTCTCCCTCATTACGTCGATCCAAAAATCTTTGTCTTTCTGAGACAATACCACCTAGAAGTCCTAGGGCTCCCCCTCATGGGTGACTAGGATATATTTTAAGCTTAGATATCTTTTTAAAGGTATATGTCCTTTACTAGGCCTTTAAACCTATACATTATCTACATTCTAAACATCATGGATCGATGGTACAAGCTACTTCCCCTTCTTATAAGCCTCTTCTTCATTCTTGATCATCATTTGCATATTCTGGCTGATCAAGTACATCACCATTAGGATATACCTCACCAACATCATCAAGTGTTGCTTCATGAACTTTCTTATTTTGTAGACGATCAATAGGAATATGAGTAGAAGTATCATTAGTAGCAAGTGGAAAATCTAAAGTAGTAGCCTTATCAACATTTAAAAGGTTTGCATCCATCTCGTACTCATAAAACACCACATCTCTACTTCTCACAACCTTCTTTTTTTTCAGGATCAACAAGCTTTTAACCACACTCTTTATCACCATACCCAACAAATATTCAAGGAGTTAATTTCGAATCAAGCTTTAGCCTCTGCTCTTTTGGAACATGCATGAATTTCTTGCACCCAATTACCCTCAAATGCAAATAAGAAGAATCATTACCTTTCCACATTTACTCTAGAATCTCAAAACCCAAAGGAATTGATGGAGCTTGATTAATAACATAAATCACGACATTCACAACTATAGCTCAAAATGGCTTAAGAAGATTGACATTCTAAGCATACATCCACCTTCTCCACAATGGTTCCGTTGATTCTTTCTACTACACCATTATGTTGTGGGTTTCTGGAACAATTTTCTCGTTCCTAATACCATGATGTGAACAATAACCTTCAACATTATTTAAAGTGTCTTCACCACCATAGTTAGTACAAAGATACTTTAGCTTTTTTTTGTCTCCCTTTCAACCATGGTATGAAATTTTTGGAATATCTCAAACACCTAGCTTTTTCCTTTCAATATAAAAACCCAAGTTTTCTGCGTAGAATTATCAATAAAAATGACAAAGTACATTTTTGCACCAAGGGATTCCACATTAATTGGATCGCAAACATTAGAATGCAAAAGATCTAATTTTTCTTTTCTCTTAGTAGACTTCCTAGAAAAAGAAGCTCTATGTTGCTTGCCAGCCAAACAGTAATCATAAGGGTTAAAAGAAACTACAGTATCAGTAGCTAACCAAGAGTTTAATCCCTTTTCACTCATATGGCCTAGCCTTCAATGCCATAAGTTTAGAGAAGACCTTTCCTCAATCTCATACAACTCATCAAAACATACCTTGAAATGTGTTTTCTACAAAGTGCAACACAACTCAACTCAAGCCACTAAGAGTCCTTAGATAATTTCCACTTATCATCACTAAAGATATGTTGAAAGCTTTCTCGATTAAGAGAATTCCCACACAACAAATTAAGGCGTAGATCGGGAACATGGCCTACATCTTCAGAGGTTAGCATGCGCTGATGCTTGTCTTCACTTAAATATCACAAATACGGGTGAAAGTTCAGTCAACATTTTGGACTTTCATCAAAACCAAATCAAACCATATTTTATTCCGTTTTCATATTTTCAGACCAAATCCAAACCAAATTTATTTCTAAACCGAATCGTATTTTACATTTGTAGACTAAATCCAAACCGCCAGACCGAATTTTTAGCTTGACACCCATTAGCATTTTAACCCTAATTATAATAATTTACAAAATAACAAGTCATATATAATTTAGAGGTTGAACAGAAAAAACATAGATTACATCTAGATTAAACACATAAAAATGGATTAAAAACGAAAAATACACAAAACACATAACAGCGGATTAAAAACAAAACACATAAAAATACAGTTGTTGAATACATAAAAATACATAAAAAAAACCACATAAAAATACATAAAAAAAACATAAAATACATTTTGACTAAACATAAAGACACATAAAAATACATAAAAAATGGAGATGAAAGACTGAAGAAAGAACATAGATCAATTGAAGTAAACGAAGAAACATAAATCAAATGAAGAGATTGGAAGAAGAAAGAACTAACCTTGAAGAGATTGGACTTTGGAGGTGGAATAGGGAAAAGAGAAAATGGACATGAGAGACAGGATGAGGCGGAAATGCTGAATAGGATTAGTGAAGAGAGAATGAAGGAGGATTAGGGGAATCAGAAAGACAAGAGCGGGGAGTAGGGGATGCCACTAGGGCTTAGGTTGGAAATAATTAGATTTAGCAGTTAGCACCTAGGTTTTCGACCTGGGCATGTAGTTTAAAGTTTTGGGCCTGGGCTAGTGGGCTATGCTATAAATTGTTAAATATTTCGGTTTTTGCTCTCTTAAAATTCCAAACCTAATCCAAATCTAATTATTTTGTTTTTTTAATTTTTGGTTTTCATTCATGCTCATCATCTCTAAATTACTAGGATTTCGCTCTCAGGATTTCCTAAACAAATGAGGAACAAGTCTCTAATACCAATTATAGTCTTATTTAGAGACAACAAGAGGGGGTGTATTGTTGTATGAGTTAGTTGGAGCATTTTTTACGATTTTGTGGAATTAAAGATTGAACTTGCAACACACTAATGAAAGAGACACATGATTTTACGTAGAAGAACTTTTAGGCCTAAATAGAAAGAAAAACCACGACCTACTATGTTTTAGAAAATTTTGATCAACAGTTATATAAAACTCACTCTTAACCTCTTAGGGCTTTTGAGTTCATCAACAAACTCAAACTCTCTCACAAGCTTCAACTATTAAGCCTAAGTTTCGACAATGAAGCACACGCTCTCCCCTAGACTTCTCCAAGTCTATTTTACTGGTTTCACTCAAAACCCTTTAGAACTTCATAAAATTAAGGATCAAAATCAATAAGTTGCACTAGAAAACTTGCTTAGCTAATGGCAATTAAAAAAAATGTAAGCTCCTTAGTTTAACTGATTTTAAATTTCCTTTTTTTATATTAGAAAAATCATGTAGCTCTTGTAAAATAACTAACCCACTTGACCCCTTGATCCTAAAATAAAGAAGGAGTGGGTAAGTGTATAACTAAAAATGTGTTACGGTTTTTACTAGGAAAAGCGCACTTTGAATTTATCAAATTAACCAATAAAAACTGCCCTTATTAAGTGGAGAAAAAATAGAAGTATTTATCTTCACTAAACAAGGTATGTGGCAGTTATACTAGGATTAATTCAATTTAAGTTATTTTGCCAATTAATTACTATTTTAATGTACAACTCACTAAATTTATCCATACATTCAACTAGAAAAATAAAAACTACTTTGTCTTCAAAATTTCTGAGTTGAAGTCAAACTCCAGACTTGATTCGTGGGAACATTGCATTGTCTCTGAGATATTAGTTAGGAACAACAAACTGAACAACAGACCTCTTGTCTACATTTCAACTTTCTGGTTACCATAGTTTATCAAAATGTCCTTGACCAAGTCCTTTGGTGCTATCATCAACGATCCTACTCCGGATCTTGTAGTACCTTGATCCTAATATGGATCGTATTTGTATGATCTCTTAAAATTTAACTTGTTGATACTAGTAAAATTTAGTCATCAACAAAACATAAAGGGTCAATAGAAAAATATTTAATAATTAGTTTATATCTTCATATCGATGAAGAAATTTACTTAAAAATTATGATGATGGATCGTTAAATTGTAAGAAAAAATAATGATAGATGGTATATAAGAAAATTTTTAAAAAATTAAGAATAAATTTGTAGAATTGAATCGTTAAACCGTAAGATCGTAGAATTGTGTTGTGATTTTACCTCTACAAGTTTTATTTTAATTAGAATCATAAGATTCTACCAACTTATGATTCTACCTACGATTCAAATCGCTCGTTTATTTTTGGATCGTAAAATTGTAGAATCGTAGATCAAAATCGTGATTTTAATAACCATGGCAGTATATGTAGATGATATTTTATTTAAAGGGAATGATCAATATGAGATGTGAATTGGCTTTTAGACAAAGCCTTCACAATCAAAGATTTAGGAAAATTTCGTTACTTCTTTGGGATAAAAGTGAATTATATTCCTAAAAGTATAGTTCTTACTCAGTCTAAGTTTTCAAAATATTTGCTAAAAGAATCTAAGATGAGTACCTTTAAGAGGGTTGTTACACCACTCTCTATGCATCTAAAGCTATCTATGAATGAAGGCAGTTTGCTTGAACACCCTTATAAATATAGATCCCTCATTAGAAAGTTAAATTTCTTAACAAACACAAGGCTTAATCTAGCTTTTATTGTCCAAAATCTAAGTCAATTCATGTGAACTTCTAGGACATCTCACTAGAAAGTCTTAACTTATACTTTGAATTATGTCTATTCTACACATAGCCACGACATTATTATCAAAGGAACAAATTAACCAAACCTAAATGCCTATACTGATTATGATTGGGCAGCCTGTTCTGATACTAGAAGATCAATATCAAGATAAATTTTCTTTCTTGGTAATTCATTAATTAGTTGGAAATCAAAAAAGCAAAACACTATTTCTAAATCTAGCGGAGAAGCTAAGTATAAAGCTATGTACAATGTTCCATCTAGGGTTGTATGGGTAGGTAGATTCCTTCATGAACTTTGATTATTCATGATCACACTAAACACATTGAATTTGCTTGCCACTATACAAGAGAACAAATCTTGGAAGGTCTTCTTAAACTTGCCTATTTGCCTTCTCATTAGTAGTTGGCTGATGTCTTAACCAAGATTCTGCCTTCTTCTCATTTTAGAAAGCTCTTGTACAAACTAGGAATTTCAATTCCTTCATCCCGTAGTTTGAGGGAGGGATATTAAGTATAACAACAGAACTACAACTCCTCTATACCAATAGACATATCAAGCTTAGGTCAAAATTTTGGCATACAAGATGATTTTATACATATCTTAGCTTCATGTATACATAGAGGGTTGTTTTATAGTTTGTTATTTTGTTATCAGTTAGTTACAAGGTTTTTTAACAACTTTCTAGTTTAGGTTCCTATATTATAGGCTCCTTGTATCCTTTATTCTTCTTAACATGAAATAACAATTCATTTTTGTTCTGTACTCTTTTGTGAAACAATTAACACAAACCTAAAAGTGTTGAAATAAACCTGATGACCACTAATGTACTCGACCTTGTAAACGAACTCAATTTGACCCTTCAAAATGAATTTATAATTATGTAAAAAGCAACACAAACACAAGTCTTGACCTTGAACTAACCTCAAAACCTGACCTGAAATCCACTTGATGACCCAAATGAACACACCTAAACCTAATTACGTCATAAATCAAAAGCATCTCTTTTGATGGATAAGTAATATGTGCAGTTGTGTCGAAACCATGGATTTGTTTTATATCTATATGTTGAAGAAATAACCAATTCCCATGATATTGAAGATGACTTTGAGCATCTTGTAGGTCATGCAATGTCTTACACACTTGAGAATGGTGTGGGGTGTGCCATGGTGAATGGGATGTTAAGGTTTGGATCACTGGATGAAGTGATTAGTGATGATGATTTGTAAATGGGTCGCTTGCTCAAAGCAAGAGAGCATTCAAAGAAGGCTTTAGGGTGTGCCTTGAACATGGCAAAACACAAGGAGGGCATTATTCGAACAAGGCAGCTAAACCACAAAGATAGTAGTTGGATGGAAGCAGGCGCTCGTTCGAGCACCCTAGTGGCTGGTCCGAGCAATTCCACTAGGGTTTCTAATATGTTGTAGGCTACATAAGGGAGTCTTAGAATATCATTAGAAAGCATTGAGAGAGGCTAATAAACTAGAAGTAACTAGGGTTTATCACCAATAGAGTTCTTCCATGTATTAGTGCGTTTGTGAGAGATCATAATTAAAGACGAGGTATTTTACCTTGAGAGAGTAATTTCAAAGGTTGAGTGAGTTTATTCATTGATTTATGTTGATTAATTTAATGATAAGAAACTTGTTTTGAGGAATAGGTATCTTTAGATACCTCATTAATCTTTGTGTTTACTCTTCTATTTTTTGTGCTCTGTTATATTACGTCATTAACCATTAGTTCTTCACCAAAACCCATAAAACCCTTGCATTTCACTATATATGTGCAAATTTAATCAAGGCATTTCACTATATATGTACAAGTTAAGTGAAGCAGGTGAAGCTATAGAAAATAATGATCTAAATGCTACTACTAATTGGATTAAGAATGTAAATTCTGCCTTCACCATGGCCTTGATCTTTCACTCTTGGTTACCTGTGATCTTAATTTGAATCCATGATGATGGACGATACTACACTTGGATGCTTCATTTTGGACCAGAAACATTTTATTTTTCAAGCACGTATTCGTGTTAGATATAAGTTTTCGAGTCGGGTAAGTATTACATATAGAAATTTTGCAGGATTTGAGTGTTGCCAGAAATGTTGAAAAATCTGAGTGAATATTTCATACTCCTTTTAGCAATCAAGCTTAGGACCTGGGGAGAAAGAAGAAGTTTACACGTTCAACACCTCGATTTCAAAGTTGATTTCATCAGGTAAGGCTGATAAAACTCTCCTCTTTTAAGGCTAAGCTAATTCCTTTTGCATTTTAGAGGTGAGCATTCGAGTCTTTTAATCGGTTAGGGTTGAAAGATGTCGGGTTAGGTCTTGGTGCACAAAAACTGTTTCATCAAAACAAGCAAATTTAAGAGTTGAGTCGGGTTTATAACGTCAATGAACTCTATTAGTAGTTCAGTATTATTAAATCTAATATTATTTCCTACCGATAATTGCTGAAATCATTTTGTAGTGGTCCAGAAAGATGTGGAATCATCTAAGATCACCATCAGTAACATCAGCAAGTGCATTCGAGAAACGAGCTACAATTACTAGATTAGATGGAGTACTGAAGGGGCTTTGAATGAAATCCTCTAATTACAATAAAGGTGTTTGATTTTTGAGTGAGTTAATTTCACTTCCTCTTCTCAGTGAAGGATTTTAACTTCTTCTGTACATTTTATAGGCATGTTATCGTAATAGTCACAAATACTAGATAAATAACCGTACTATGCACGAAGATTGAAAAAAAGTTTTTGAGTTAATTTCATACATGTAAAACTATATCACTTTATCCCTGTCGATTGGTTGTTCAACGGACAACAAGTCACTATTAGACCTCTTTTAGGTAAACCATAGTCAAGTAAAATTTTATATTTATTTTTTGGAGAACTATAATTTAAAAATAAATAAACATTAAAGTTTTTAATAAATTAATATTAATTTATTTTTTATAATAAAGCTTAATTTTTTTGAATAATTGATAGATTTTTTGAATATTTTTAAAAGGAGTCAAAAATATTACGAATTTGGTTTCATTTTGAAAGATCCTGAAAAATTATAACCGTTCATATAGTTTTTTAAAAAAATATTATTTATAGATGAAATTACCCATTTATTAAACAAAACTATTTTTTAAGCAAACAGAAATAGGAAATAAGCAGGTAGCAATGGCATGATTACATGAATTTTGGAAAATATAGCAAGAGATCACTCTTCGACCTTATATAGCTAAAACATAGTAATGTGGGATCTTATATTTTTTTTAATAAATATATTTTCATGGATAAATTTAATTTAATTTTTTAATAAATTCAAATAAATTATTTTTTTTTATAATAAAGCTTAATATTTTTTGAATAATTGAATGATTTTTTGAAATGTTTTTAAAAAAGTCAAAAATGTTACATATTTGGTCTCATTTTAAAGATTTTGAAAATATATTACCATTGTACAATTTTTTAAAAAAAGAAATTTATTTATAGGTGAATTTACTATTTAATAATAAAACTATTTTTTAAACCAAATATAAATATGGAGTAGATAAGTAGCAATAATATGAATTTATTTTGCATGTAAATATAATTATGAATACAATTATTCTATAGTTGGTAAATAATTTTAAAAAATGATTTTGCTGTATCAAGATATTATTCTCTTTTATTTTGGAACTAATATTGGAAAGAATTAATTGCGAATTACGGCTTTAATGTTTAGTGGTTTGGCGAATTATAGCTTTGATGTTTTTTTTTTTTTTTTAAATTTTATTTTGCGAATCACAGCCTCCATAGTTCATTTTTGACCACTATTCAGGCCAGGTGACCGAATCCGTACAAATTGATCAGTTGATTAGCATTTTTACCTTTGACCCTTTCTCTTTCCATTAAATTAGTTGTGGGTTAACATTTAACCCAAGCAACTACCAACGTATTCTACCCATCTTCCTTTAAAAGGCCCTTCTCCCTTTTGTCATTGTTTGGCATACATTCAAAGACCACTATTTTTACAGGCTCCATTGTTAAAGAAGGTAAAGTTTTCTTTTTCTTTTATTCTGTACATTAATGAATTGCAATTTAGGTCAGCAAAGTTTTTAATGTTTTATTCTTCCTTAAAAATCCTAAATTTCAATTTGAAACTTCGAACCCTAATTTCAATTTTCGCAGATGTCATATTGTTCTCTGAGCCATAATAAGCAAAAGGAATGCTACTGTGGGTATGATGTCACTGTTCAACATGGTTGGACTAATAAAAATCCTGGTAGATGGTTTGTTGCTTGTTTCGACTACGATGTGCACAACAATACCAGAGGTTGCAATTATTTCTGGTGGGTGGACAGCGACATGACTGATTGGCTGAAAGATGTGATCTTGAAGCTAATGGAAGAAAGAAGTAAGCTTCAAATGGACGTTGAAATTTTCCAAAGAAAGTTAGAATTGGCGAACAAGAAGATTCGAAAAACAACATCTGATAGAATTGTGATGAACATGCTTACCCACAAAGGGTTTGAAGATGTGGACTGATTATGAATTGTATGGTTGTAGTTCTTGTTGTTAGTTGGCTAATTAGTTAATTTATTTAGGAATGGTGATTGAATAGCACTGTAATGTATGCAATGTTTTTTGTAATCGAAAACGTTTTATGTATGCATTTTTTTGTGGCTGTGTTATTCAAGGTTGCAATTATCAAATTTACTTTCAAATTGTTCCATCCATGAGTTAAGCACACATCCTCATAGCACAAATTATGGCTGTGTTAAGCACAAATTATCAAATTACATTTGTCATTCATAACACATGAATTATTCATAATTCATAGACAGTTGCAAAATACATACATCCTCAATGTCAGAAAGTATATAAAAATACATCCATCCCAATGTTCCATCCAAAAAACATACATAACTCCTACATTTTTTACATACATATACTAAGCAACTACTTTAAAACTACATCAGTCATTACACACAAACAGACGTAGGGCTATCTGGGTAGTCTTGGTCATTGATAACAGTGGATGCTTGAGAGAAATTAGTGCTAGCCTGCATATGCATATTATTATGTCTGCATCCATTAAATAGCCTGCATATGTATAAAATATATTTGTTTTACCTATGTTGAAGTTTGATTTTTAAGCCTCTTTGCTCTTGTTTTTTCTACAAAAGGGTCATCCTCCATAGGCCTTCCCCCTTTTCCTTTTGATTCAGGGGCTGGTGTTGGCTTATTAGCTTTGCAATTCCTCTTGTTGTGACCAACCTGCCTGCACACAGAGCATTTGGTTTTCTTACCAACCTCCTTCCCAACTTTTTCAACCCCCACTTTTTGCTTCTTGATGTTTTTCTTCTTCTCACCAGGTTCTAGTCTTCTCTTCTTTCTTGTTGGTCTACCAGGTTGTTTCTTGTATGGTGATCGATCAGGTTGAGTGTGTTGTGTTAGGTCCAATCTGATGGTGCAGGCATAGGCTTAATGATAAGTGCATATGCCTTTGCATATGTAGCCTTGCTGTAATATTCGTGCACAAACGCCTTAGGATTGCCCCTACTCTCCATTATTATAGCGTAAGCATGATGGCAAGGAATACCAGTAAGCTACCACGTATAAAATGTGCAAGACTTCTCCACCAAGTCAACTAGGCATGTGTGTTCTTTGAAATCTACTTCAAAAATAGTGCTGCTTGCAACCCTAACAACACAACCTTTGTATGCTTTAGTGGCCCAATCAAATTTCTTTTTCACATAAGGCAAAAGCCCAATCTTCAATGCCAACACACCCTCTCTCTTGTTGTGATGCCTCTACATTATATACCTACACATCCATTCCATGTGTGTTAAGATTAGCTTATCCCTAACTGGTTTTAAAACGTGGTTGAAAGACTCACACGTGATATTGAGTAACATGTTGGATTTGTAGTGGGTGTCAAAAGCAAGTCTACTCCAAGCACTTGGAGGTATGAAGGCCATGTAATCATAAGCTTCATTGCTTAGTTTTTTAAACTCATTCATCTTTTCCTTAAATTTAATCTATCAACACAGAAGATATCTAAGTCATTAAAGTGTATTTAATAATAATTATTACACAAGTTACAAATCTGCAAATGATACCTCTGTTGTAGCCTTTGCTGCAGCCCATAAAACAAATTTGAAAGCTTTACCACTTCATCTTTGCTTGAAGTTGCTCCAAAGGTGTCTCTAACAGTACCTTGATGAAGCTTCTAGTAAAATACTATCCAGTGCCTTGATTAGGCCCATCTATCTATCTGACATGAAAGTATAACCTTTTACATGTTTTAGTTCCCAAAGCATTTTTTAGTTGACTCAAAAAACAAACCCAAGTTTGATGCTTTTCAACATCAACAACAGCCTATGCTAGGGGGTATATGTTGTTGTTTCCATCCTTACCCAAAGCTGTTAGACAAATACCAGGGTATGCACCAGTCAAGTGACAACCATCTAATCTTATAATTGGTGTACAACCTGCTAAAAACCCATCCAAAACAGGCTTCAAACAGATAAACATCTTCTGGAACATAGGTCTTTCAAGACTTGTCATCACCCCAACCAAGGTAGTGCCACCTAGATTTTATTTCAAAACACCTATTGCATAGTCATAAACCTTTTTGTATTGCTCAGCACCATCACCATATAGCATAATCTTTTCTCTAGCCCTTGCATACCAGCATTTGTGATAACCCACAACAATCCCATAATCTTCCTTCACTTTATTCTAAAGGCCCTTGACTAAATCCCACTCTGGATATCTTCTCCAAACCTCAAGATACCTAATAGCGAGAAATTTGCTAGTAATCTTCCAGTATGGTACTTACTCCAACATTGATGTTCTAACCTACATGTCTTTATCTGCATTGTGAGCTCTTCCCTTAATTCCCTTGCATGAATGTAAAAATTACAAGTCTGCTTGTGAAATGTATACCTACTTCTCACAGAACGTTTCTTATTCCATGGACACTTATCACATCTATCCACACAAATAGCATCAAATCTTGTACTGTTGTTGTGTATAGAAAAAAAAAATCATACTTATTCTCTACAACATGTTGTTGAACTGCTGCTCTTAAAATCTCAACATTTGGAAATACGATTTTAGCCTTCAAATTAATCTTCCTACTAAAATCAGTTTCTGGGTAAACATTGGATACCTTCTTCCTCATTACTCTACTTCTTCAGACAGTAGCTCATCAAAAGCATAATCTTGTTCCTTATCGTCAGAAACTTTCTTTTCAACATGTGAAAACCACCCACCAACTGCAACCCTATTAATATAATCAAACACAATTTCTCCAACATTTTCAAAGAACAAATCTGCATCTATACTATCATCAAAGTCATCATCTTTAAGATCTACTTCAGAATCATCACATGAATCATCCTTAAACACCAATTTCCTTACCTTGGGCTTGGGCTTGGTCTTAACCTTTTCTTTACCCTTTCCCTTTGAAAGAAGTTTCCTCTTCTTATGAACTGGTATTTAGGGTTTATTGACTGGTCTTTTTGCTTTACCAACAAGTTTTTTCCCTTACCAATATGCACATGTAAATTAGATGGAGGAGGTGGTTGTTCTGTGCATGTTTATGCTGCAATAAATGTTGTGGATGCTGATCTGTGTACTGTGTTGGGTCAGATATAGGTGGTGAAGCTGGTGTAGTGGTTCTGTAGGGTGATGTGGTATCAGTGCAGGGTGGTGTGGGATCAGTGCAGGGTGGTTGAAGATCAGCAGCTGGTGAAAATGGAGTTGGTGCCGTGAAAGAAGAAAGGGGAGTTGGAACAGTAGTTGATGGTGTTGGATTGCTTGAAGGTGGTGTTGACTTCCTTTTTAGTGGTGTAGTACCTTTCCTTGCAGCATACTTCACTCTTGGCGTAGTCTTAGGTTCAGGTGGTGGAGGAGGTGGTTTGGATGTAGGTATTGGTGTTTGAGTCTACTTTCTTTTGGTGGGGAGTTTCTATCTAGGGATTGAATGAGGATTCAATTGATTGGGTTTAGATCTAGGTGGTATTTAAGAGATAGCAAGTAGTGAATGTTTAATACCTCTAATATCTTACAATCAGGTATGAGATATTGTGTTGAAAGAGTCAAAACACTAGTGAAAAAAATTGTATTTGCTGCTCATTATTTGCTGCGGTTTTTTCATATTCGCAGCAATAAAGAGGAGAATAAATAAGGAAAAAAAAAACCTTTAATTGCTGCGGTTAACCCAAGGACCGCAGCAAATACTATTCAAAACACATTAATTGCTCCGGTTAACACCAAACCGCAGCAAATAGCTCTTCATTATTTCCTTAATTGCTCCGGTTTTTCATGAACCGCAGCAAATAAACCGGGAAAATAACTTAATTGCTCCGGTTTCCATTGAACCGCAGCAAATGAGCTTTGGAATTTTTAGAAAACCCGTCATAAGCATCAGTTTCTTTTTCACAATAAACCCTTCACAAAACCCTTCATACAAAACGATTAAACTGCCTTGTTCTCTCAAACGAACCCATTGAAAACCAAAAACCCAGAACTGTACGTTTGCTACTGCTGTTCTACTGCTGCTTTGTTCTCTCAATCAAACGTTTGCTTGTTCTACTGTACGTGTTCATCTTTATTTTCATTCACAAACCCAGAACAAACGTTTGCTTGTTCTACTGTACGTGTTCATCTTCATTGTAGTTCACAAACCCAGAAATCAAAAGTTTGCTTGTTCTACTGTGTTCACAAACGTTTGCTTGTTTCGTGCATTTGCTTGTTCTACTGTGTGCGCATTCTTCAAAACCGTTGTTTGAAACCAAAGGCATTTGCTTGTTCATCTTCAAAACTCACGAATTTAGGTATTATTTCTCTTTTTAATTTCAATAAGCATTGAAATATCTCATTGTTGCTTCTGTTCTTGTTGCTGGTCGCATTTGCTTTGTTCTTGTTGCTGGTCGCATGTGATTGTTTTACACTTATTATTTCATTGATTAGATTATATATTAGTTCAATCTAATCTAGATGATGATCAAAACAAAGAAAACTAAAAAATTAAAATTAAAAATGAAGATGTACGTGGGTTTGTAAATATCTAAATTTGACAAAAAAAAGAAGTTTTCAAAGATTAAATTGCATATAAAATATCGTTTATCCAATCTTGATGAAAAAAATATAAATGGGCATGAGAAATGAAAAGGATTTTTAAACAACAGGATTTTTATTTGGTTTTGGGGTTTTTATAAATGAAACAGTGACCCTTGACTTAATATGACTTTGTTTTTTTTTTTTTATAATTAATTAATAAATATTTTTTATTGAATACAATATACAATAAATTTAAAAGTTGTAGTTGTGTATTATTGGTGTTTGTTTGTTTACTTTTCCCTTGGTATATACTTTAAAGGATAAACCTAGTCAAACAATTTTACCACATGGATTGATCACTTTTTATTCTTGTTATAAAAGGCCTACCTAAGAATACGAACTAAGGGAGGTGTGGAGGTTTGTTGCTTTTTGTCACTCATACAACTATCAAATTTTGAATTCATTAAGAAAATTAGTAGATCATAAGTCAAATACTTTGACTTATAATTTAAAATTAATTTTAATTCGGATGTTTTGATATTTATTAAAAATGTGGTTTGTTGTTAATTGTTATACTTATTAGAATTATAAATAAGTATATATGTTTAAAAGTTGTGTATTAATTTTGTTTTGAATCAATTAATCACACTAATTAGGATGACAAACGATCGTTCTTGGATGTATGGAAGCATTGAATCGTCGGAATTTATTGATGGCGTATTAGAATTTTGTAGTATTGCGGTTGAACATCAAGTTAGGACGGGGGGAGTTGGTTTTTATTGCCCATGTGTCAGTTGTGGCAATGTATCAAAGGTAGATAGTGTTGATATCCTTTGGGAGCACATACTTCGACGTGGGTTTAGACCTCAATATCATGTTTGGGTTTGGCATGGTGAGGAGGGAGTTTACAAAGAGAAAAGTGTTGTTGAGGGCGTCAATAATGTGGCCGATGTCAATGAGGATGTAGTAGATCATGTTGATGGGTATGAGACAGATGAAGAGAATGTCGATGAGGATGTGGATCGTGTTGATGAAATGATGGAGGGAGTCGAGGATGAGTTAGGAAAACGTCCTCGTGTTTTTGACTTGTTGACAGAGGCTTCTCAAAAGCCTTTGTACCCTGGATGTACAAAGTTCACCAAACTAACAGCAGTGTTGACAATTTTCAACATTAAGTCAAAGTTCAATTGGAGTGACGCTAGTTTCACAATGTTATTAGAAGCGTAAGGTGAGATGCTTCCTGAGGGAAATGAACTTCCAAAGTCGACATATTATGCCAAAAAGCTCATGTGTCCTTTCGGCTTAGAGTACCAGAAGATTCATGCGTGTCCGAATGATTGTGTGTTGTATCGGAATGAAAACGAGAACTTAGAAGAGTGTCCTAGGTGTGGGTTATCGCGCTACAAGCGTAAAGGGGCTCGGAATGCTAAAGGGCCCCCGGCTAAGGTATTGTGGTATCTTCCAATAATACCTAGATTCAAGCGCTAGTTTTCTATAAAGAAAGATGCGTTAAATTTGAGGTGGCATGCAGATAGGGTGAAGAAAGGTCACTTGCTCACACATCCATCTGATTCTCCGGAGTGGAAGAGTATTGATAGGTTGCATAAGACTTTTGGGGATGAGGTTCGTAATTTAAGGCTCGGACTGTGTACGGATGGAATGAACCCGTTCGGCAATCTTAGTTCTCAACATAGTACTTGGCCGGTACTTTTAGTGATCTATAATTTGCCACCTTGGTTGTGTATGAAGCGTAAGTACATAATGCTTTCGCTTCTTATCTCGGGTCCTAAACAACTTGGCAATGACATAGATGTGTATCTTGCACCTCTCGTTGAGGATTTGAGAAAGATGTGGGATGAAGGCGTTTCAGTGTTTGATGCATATGCTAATGAGGAGTTCACCTTGCGTGCAATGCTTTTATGCACCGTTAATGATTTTCCGGCATATGGCAACTTATCGGGGTATAAGAACAAAGGGAAGAAAGCATGCCCGATATGTATCGATGACATGGAATCCACGTGGATTCCTAAGTGCAAACACGTATTCATGCACCATCGAAAGTTCCTCCCACGAGACCACTAATATCGTAAGAAGAAGAAGTTGTTCAATGGGGAGGTTGAGGACCGTGTAGCTCGTCGACCGTTGACCGGTTATGAGGTTTATGAACAGGTTAAGGGAGTTGAGACTGTATTTGGTAAAACGGGGCAAGTGCAAGGAGGTGAAGGCCGATTATGGAAAAAAGAATCCATCTTTTGGAAGCTTCCATATTGGAGAGATCTACAGGTTAGGCATTGTCTTGACGTTATGCATATAGAGAAAAATGTATGCGATGCCATACTCGGGACTCTCATGAACATTCCGGGTAAGACAAAAGATGTTAGGGCCGTGCGAGATTGGTTTGAATGTAAGGGTCTTCGTCCGGAGTTGTGGGCACATGTTAAGGTGAGTAAGAAAAGAAATAGAGCTGATGATGAAGTTGGTGGCAGTAAGAAGAAGATGCTTAATGACAAAGTTTGTTTGCCTCCAGCTTGCTACACATTGTCCAAAGCAGAGAAGCGGACATTTTGTGAGTGTTTGTATGGCATTAAGGTTCCGTCTGGGTACTCATCCAACATAAAGAGATTTGTTAGCCTAAATGGTGAGCTGAAGTTGGGAAGCATGAAATCTCACGATTGCCATGTAATGATGCAAGTGTTCTTACCAATTGCAATCCGTGGAATACTGCCAAAACATGTGAGATATGCTATTACCGAGCTATGTTCGTTCTTCAACACAATTTGTAGTAAAGTTCTTGATCCCTTTAAACTTGATGCACTTCAACTCGACGTGATTGTAACTTTATGCAAGTTTGAGATGTATTTTCCACCTTCTTTCTTTGACATAATGGTTAATCTTATTGTCCATCTCGTTCGTGAGATCAAACTTTTGGGTCCAGTTTTTTTAAGGTGGTGTTATCCTTTTGAAAGACACATGGGTGTTTTACAAAACAAGGTGAGGAATCCAGCACAACCCGAGGGGAGTATGATTCAAGGCACTGTGAGCGATGAGATTAGTAACTTTATAGCCGAGTATTTGACCAAGGCAAAGCCTATTGGACTTCCCACCTCTAGACATGAAGGAAGGCTTGAGGGAAAAGGAACAATTGGCTCCAAATCGGTCACACCTCCTCGAGAAAGCCTTCTACAAGCACACTTGTATGTGTTGCATCATATTCCGGAAGTTCATCCTTTTTTGAGTGAGTATTTTGATATATTGCGCGCAAAACATCCTTCTAAAGGGGATAGGGCATTGATGCAGTTGCATAACAAGACGTTTATTAATTGGTTTCATAATCGAGTAATATGCGAAGAACTCAAGGGTGTATCCAAAATTGTTAAGTGGTTAGCTTTTGGTCCTCGTGATGATGTCAACAAATATGAGGGTTACGATGTCAATGGCTTCACATTTTGGACTGAGGGTCAAGACAAGAAGTCATCGTATCTACAGAATATTGGGGTTTCTATTTTGGCGTCATCTACATTTTACGCGAGTGCGAAGGATCAAGCGCCGGTTGATGCTAAATTGGTATACTACGGGCGGGTACATGAAATATGGGAGCTTGACTACTCTACTTTCAATATTGGTCTTTTCAAATGTAAGTGGGTAGATAATAATCGACGATGCATAAAAAATGACGACCCTTGTGGATTCACTCTTGTAGACTTAGCTCGTTTGCGTGATAGTGAGGAGCCATTCATACTAGCCACACAAGCCAAGCAAGTATTCTATATTGTAGACCCGTCTGATAAAAAATGGTCTATTGTTGTACCGGGAAAAAGAAGCATTCTTGGTATAGGTGATGTTGAGGATGAGGAAGAATATGAAGCTTTTGAAGACTCCCCTCCCTTTATCAATCCAATATCAGTGGATCAAGATGATGTAGATGATGTAGATGTTGGTTATATGCGTGTAGATCACACGGAAGGAATACATTTGAATTAAGTGATTCACAAGGTATGAATTTAAAACTTTTAAAAGTTTTTTTGGCACTTGGTTTGTTTTGCATGAAACTTTGCACAGAACACTTATTTGTTATATATTATTGTGTTGAACGTACGTATTAGAATTGTAAATCATAGTCATATTCTTAATATTACTTAGCTTATGTTCTAATATATTTCTATTCATACTCTTTCAGGTACTGATATATAATGCATCTATTCAGAGACGAAATTGTCCCCGAGATTGAGACCTCGGATAATGAGCATCGTAGTTACGACAGTGAAGAGGACCAAATTGTGAGATTCGAGCGTATGGCTGAAGACGCTCCACCTCTAGACAATGATTTTGAGACTGAAGACGCCCCACCAATGGATGCTCCCACTACCAGTAAGAAAAGAAAAGGGCGAGGTCCTACAAAAAACCTCAAAGTCACAGAACCAATGCATTTGGAATACAATGCATTGAGTCAACCCTGCGGAAAATGGTGTAGGCAATATGGAAAACAAGTAGGCCTATGTATCCGCAAGATTTCCATATTGCACGCATGGAACGAGGTTCCAGAGGGTTTGAAAAACTCTCTATGGAATGATACTGTGGTAAGCAACTTTACTATTGTTACTCATTTAGTTTCATTTTAAAATTAATTTAATTGACAGTAACAAATATAAATTTTTTTTGTAGAATCTTTTCCACATCGAGAGCGATGAGGACAAGAAGAATGTGTTTCTTTCAGCTGTTGCTGAAAGATTCAGAGATTTCAAATCCAAGCTAGTAACTGGCTGGATTACGAAGACCCGTGCCCGTACGACCAAAAAGGTCAAAACGGGAAACGAAGGTGGAGAGCAAGCACCTTCGAAGATGCCTTACGAAATATGGGTTCACATATCGAAGAGGGATTGGGAGGCCTTTGTTGCCAAAAGAACAACTCTCATAGAAGTTGTAAGTATTTTATATTATATTATAGTTTACCAATTTGAATTTACTTCTTTTGATTCAGTCATTAAACTAATACATGACATTCGATTTCTATTGATTAATTAGGAAAAGCGTGGTAAAGCTTCTGATTCTGCAAGCAAAAGGAAGTTTTACCATCGCTTAGGCCAGAAAACGTACGATGAGGTCCGAAAAGAGTGGGTGGATGCGGGTTTATACCCCAATCAAAGTTCATCCACACCCTCATCTACGACTACCTCCGCATCCGTACATACTCTTGCTGGAGATCGGGTGCGTGATTGGTATTGCGGGCTTCATTCCCGAGATGCAAGTGGTAAATTTACCATTAATGATCCGGGAACGAAGAAGGTTGCTGATGCTGTGGTGAGTTTTGAAATTATTAAGTATATTCTTCATTTGTTTTGTATTCTTTGGCTTTGATGTACTTATACTAATTACTATATATGTCACTTTTTATTTGAACAGATGGGCTGGAAGGAAAAAGAAGCTACGGGGGAGTTCACCCCAAAAGGCAATGTTGACGCATTGCATATGGTCTTAGGGAAAGACCACAGTGGGCGGGTAGTCGGAAAAGGAGGCGTTCGCGTGGGGTTACAGAAGGCATTCGGCAAAGAGTGTGTTGCTACTCAATCCCGAACGGCACTGCGGGAAGAAGCAGCAACCCTCCGAGCGGAGATTACGAAGGACGTTCTCGCGAAGGTGGCCACCGTGTTGCAAAAGATGGGTGCACCCATTGTGGACTTGGCAAACCTGATTGTCGAGGATCAGGGAAGTCAACATGGGGATTCTAACGCTTTGGTCGAGCCAACACCCGAGCCCATTACCCCCGTAGCACCCCAGCTCTTTACTAATACCCCTGAAGGGGAAAACATAAACTTCGTTGCTCAAAATCCGGAGCCAGTGCTACAGGTACATAGTTTTTAAATATATAAGCACTTATTAATTTAAATTGCAACGCGTAATTAAAATTTTATTATGATGCTTATTATACTAAACGACACAATTTTCAGGAGGCGACTCCTTGTTCTCTTTTGCTGCCTCAGTTAGGTGTTGCTAGTGATGGCGACTTAACTGAGGTTGCATATGGTATGGCACAGCCAAATAAAGAGGGCCAAACAGTGCATTCAATGCCTGTTACAAGTGGCCACATCAGTGTGGCCGTGGAGACTATTGTAAAGGGGTTTGAAGATTTCTCACTCCCAATTCCAATGCCAGCATGGAACCTTGAGAAACTATCAGACGCCCTAGGTAGTTTCATCACATGGCCATATGCTTGGGTCCGATTCACTAACATGGTAAGAATCATTTGTACCTTATTTATTTTTATTTTTTTAATTGCATGCTCACACTAATTTAATTGTATAAATTGAAATAGCAGAAGAGTCCAAAGGGATCTTGTAGAGAGGTCGGTTCCTCAGCAAAGGTGTCGACTGGGTCAAAGTCGATGCCAAGCACTCCAATTTTGACTGATGAGGAGCTAAAAGATCTCTCTCAAGATTGCAAATGGCTGCATTATTGTGCATCTCGCATAAGTGAGGAGGACCCAATCATGTTGCCGCTGCTGAAGGAGCAATACTGCTTTTCAGAAGACCCGTATGTAATTATTGGTCCTAGTGACATCGGGCAATTTTTGAGAGGAGAGATGCTGAACATAGCTCTTTTCCATGTCTACATGAGGTGATGTTCATTATCTTACAAGTTAGGCATTGTTTAATTGTTTTAATGACCAAATTACTAACAAAATTCTCTTATTTGTGAGTTTAGTGCGGTTTACGAGGAGGTAAATTCTTGCGAACCTCCAATAAAAATTGGATGGTTTTGTCCGGAGACGATTTCGGGTAGTAAATGTAGAAATGATCCAGATGTCGTCAGAGCATACATTGAGACTGCTTTGACTAATTCCCTTGCATCTAAACACACATTCATTCTGGCTCCATATTGGGAAGAGTAAGTTTTATTTTTGAAATTGAACTTATCTTTTGATTTTTAAAGTCACCTAATCTCTAATTTGTTGATTTTAAATTTGTGTTTGTAGTTTGCATTGGATACTTTTGATCATATGTCCTTTAACGAACACTGTGCACGTCTTCGACTCATTACAAAAACCTAACAGCCCACCTCGCAACACAAGATTCAAATCATTGTTGAATGCGTACGTAATATTAATTATTTTACCAATTTGATTTAATTAAGTGTTATATATATATAAATGGTATTACTTTTCCCATGCGTTTCAGCGCAATGAAAAGAGTGCGTGGACAAATGGGATCTACATCCAGAGCCACATTTCCAAAATGGATAGCAAGAAAGGTACACGAATTCGATTTTATGGGTTTTTAAGCGTTTTTGTCAATTTCGCGCGTAAAGTAGGTCAAACATGGTTTGTTATGCACGAAACTTGGCACACAACACTATTTGGCATATATTATTGTGTTGAAATGGTTATACTTGATAATAATAGTCATATGCTAGAAATTAGAAGTTAAGTTGCGATTTTATGCGTTTTTAAGCGTTTTTGTCAATTTCGCGCGTAAAGTAGGTCAAACATGGTTTGTTATGCACGAAACTTGGCACACAACACTATTTGGCATATATTATTGTGTTGAAATGGTTATAATTGATAATAATAGTCATATCCTAGAAATTAGAAGTTAAGTTGCAATTTTATGCGTTTTTAAGCGTTTTTGTCAATTTCGCGCGTAAAGTACTCAAACTTGGTTTTGATGCGAAACCGGGGCTGATTAAGGCCTTGGTTATGCAAGGATTAATGTTGTGCGTAAGCTTTGATTAATGACACAGTCAAAAACTACAAATGATCATGAAAAGAACACGAAACAACCACAAACACTTAAACAAAATTCTGATCTAGCAAACTGTCGACCAGCCCTCCTTCGGCTCAGCTTCTAGGAGTCCACGGGGATTGTTAGAATGGTTTTAGGACCTTGATAGCTAGATCCAAGTACCAAGATTCCATTTCCACTTTAGCCTAGGTCCTGGATGCATAGGTTTGGTCTCCACGTGTCGTGCAAGGTGGTCTGGTCACTAGTTTGATGCTGTCAATTTCGCGTTTTTATTTGTCAATTTCGCGCGTAAAGTAGGTCAAACATGGTTTGTTATGCACGAAACTTGGCACACAACACTATTTGGCATATATTATTGTGTTGAAATGGTTATACTTGATAATAATAGTCATATGCTAGAAATTAGAAGTTAAGTTGCGATTTTATGCGTTTTTAAGCGTTTTTGTCAATTTCGCGTGTAAAGTACTCAAACATGGTTTGTTATGCACGAAACTTGGCACACAACACTATTTGGCATATATTGTGTTGAAATGGTTATACTTGATAATAATAGTCATATGCTAGAAATTAGAAGTTAAGTTGCGATTTTATGCGTTTTTAAGCGTTTTTGTCAATTTCGCGCGTAAAGTACTCAAACTTGATTTTGATGCGAAACCGGGGCTGATTAAGGCCTTGGTTATGCAAGGATTAATGTTGTGCGTAAGCTTTGATTAATGACACAGTCAAAAACTACAAATGATCATGAAAAGAACACGAAACAACCACAAACACTTGAACAAAATTCTGATCTAGCAAACTGTCGACCAGCCCTCCTTCGGCTCAGCTTCTAGGAGTCCACGGGGATTGTTAGAATGGTTTTAGGACCTTGATAGCTAGATCCAAGTACCAAGATTCCATTTCCACTTTAGCCTAGGTTCTGGATGCATAGGTTTGGTCTCCACGTGCCGTGCAAGGTGGTCTCGTCACTAGTTTGATGCTGTCAATTTCGCGTTTTTATTTGTATATTTCGCGCGTAAAGTAGGTCAAACATGGTTTGTTATGCACGAAACTTGGCACACAACACTATTTGGCATATATTATTGTGTTGAAATGGTTATACTTGATAATAATAGTCATATGCTAGAAATTAGAAGTTAAGTTGCGATTTTATGCGTTTTTAAGCGTTTTTGTCAATTTCGCGCGTAAAGTAGGTCAAACATGGTTTGTTATGCACGAAACTTGGCACACAACACTATTTGGCATATATTATTGTGTTGAAATGGTTAGAATTGATAATAATAGTCATATTCTAGAAATTAGAAGTTAAGTTTTGATTTTATGCGTTTTTAACCGTTTTTGTCAATTTCGCGCGTAAAGTACTCAAACTTGGTTTGTTATGCACGAAACTTGGCACACAACACTATTTGGCATATATTATTGCGTTGAAATGGTTAGAATTGATAATAATAGTCATATGCTAGAAATTAGAAGTTAAGTTGCGATTTTATGCGTTTTTAAGCGTTTTTGTCAATTCCGCGCGTAAAGTAGCTCAAACTTTGTTTGTTTTGCACGAAACTTGGCACACAACACTATTTGGTATATATTATTGTGTAGAAGTTTTTAGAATTGAAAATCATAGTCATATTCTAGAATTTATGTGTTAAGTTGCGATTTTATGCGTTTTTAACCGTTTTTGACACTAACTTCTATTTTCTCTTAGTGCTTTCAACAACCTCCTTCTTCCGTTGACTGCGGCTACTACGCGCTGAAGTTTATGGACGATATTATAAATTCCGTGAAGGAATTTGGAGTCGAATATATAGATGCCGTAAGTATTTGTTACGTTCTTAATTAAATATATTATTGGTAAAATCTAATGTTTCTATATTAATAGCTTTTATTTTAATATTATAATATAGGTTTTAAACGACATTCCGAGGGAAATACGCGCTTTGAGAAGTGAAGAGATGCGCGAATTAATAGACAAGATTGCCGTGTATCTTGCTAATATTTGTCCTTGATAAATTGTAATTAGTATTGATTATTTTTTATAGTTTATTTAATGTATATATATATATATCTATATATATATATGTACGTACATATTATATTATATATATATACGAGCGAGAGTTTATTATTACAAAGAGATTAATGTTGATTATCTGTGATTATCATTGGATTAATCACTGTTATTACATTGTAATATTATTGCATTATTATAAGGATTAAACGGAAAAAGAAAAAAAAAAAGAGACTTATTGCTGCGGTTTTAGGCCTGACCGCAGCAAATAATGCCACAGTTATTGCTGAGGTTTTTCCCCCTGACCGCAGCAAATAACACCCATTATTTGCTGCGGTTTTAGCCTATGACCGCAGCAAATAATGCCCTTATTTGCTGCGGTTTTGAACCGCAGCATTTAAAGTAGGACATTTGCTGCTATCACTATTGCTGGGGGCCAAAACCGCAGCAAATAATGGCAAAAAAAACCGCAGCAAACGAGGTTTTTTCCACTAGTGAAAAGATTACAAATTTGGTCTCCTTTTAACTATCTGGAAAAAATATTACCATTCGTAAATTTTTTTTTCAAAAAAACAATTTATTTATAGGTGAAATTACCCATTTAATAATAAAATCACTTTTTAAAGCAAATAGAAATATGTAATAGATAAATAGCAATGACATGCACTTGCATGTCAGTATAATTATAAAGATATAATTATTCTACAGCAAGTAAATAATCTTGAAAAATAATTTTGCTATATCAAGATATTATTCTCTTTTATTATGGAAATAATGTTGGAAATTATATTGGAAAATAATAATGGTTTACAAATTTCGTCACGTTCCATTTTGCTATATCAAGAAGTTATTCTCTTTTACCAATATAAATAATTTGAATTTGGAAAATTTCGCGTGGTAATCCTGAGATTTTGGGATTTCTATGTAGTAACCAAAACTTTTAAAAAATCCACGCAGTAACCCTGAGGTTTACGTAATTGTTCCACCGCGACCTTTTTTCAAATAAAAATGTTAGCAAACGTTAATTTCGAAGCTTTAAGGATGTTGTAGGCCTATTTATGCGACTTACCATTTTAAATGCCATCAATTTCAACCTTTTTCCCCAAAACATAAACCCCAACTCTACCATCTTTCTTCCAAATCATATTTTTCCCCCAAATCCAAAGATGGTAGAGTTAGGGTTTATATTTTGGGGGAAAGGGTTGAAACTGATGGCATTTAAAATGGTGAGTCGCATAAATAGGCGTACAACAACCTTAAAGCTTTGAAATTACCGTTTGCTAACGTTTTGCTAATGTTTTATGTGCAAAAAGGTCACGGTGGAACAATTTGGTAAACCACGGGGTTACCGCGTGCAGTTTCTAAAAGTTTTAGTTACCACGTAGAAAACCCAAAACCTCAGGATTACCACGTGGAATTTCAAATTTGAAAATAATATTGTTTACAAATCTTCTTCAGCACCTTAAATTCTACTAAATTAGAAAATAAGTTTCGCTACAAATTCACCTACCACATCAGCATAAAAATGAGCGGGAAAATTTTGACTGAGAGTCTGACACGTGTCAATCACGTTTCTTCATTAGTAGCTTTTATAGATTATATAGATAGACCGATACAACCATGCAACAATCCACATAGACCCAGCCAACAAGGATAACAGTTGAAACGATTGCACCACATAGCTAATTGAATCAAATCATCCAAATATCAGTGGAAGGTAATAGAATACAGTTACAGTACATACAACAGTTGCTTAACATTACATATTACATAAAATGGTCAAAGTTATAACAGCGCTAGTAAAGTAGTAAGTAAAGAACATAACAATACAGACAAATATGTATAGGAGTCAAAGTCCCCCTACTCATTGCCTATGTCAAGACTCAAAGGCCTAATCTACAACTGTGTCTGTACAACAGTTATCTCGACTAAACTGCAAATCAGAATTCTAACATTAACAGCATGGGTATTACACTCATTTCAATAGACCCACATATCTCCAAATGAGATGATGACTAAACAGCATGACAACAAATTAACTTGGTGAAAGTCCAGACCCAGCCTCAGCTGGCTGGCTTCCATTCTCCGTCACCTCGAATACTTGCTTGCTTAGCTCACCATCCATGGTACCATCATTCCCCTTTGGTGGTTCTTCTGACCCCACATCAGTTGTTCCATTATCTTTTGAATTGTTGTCAGCATCAGTCTCGGGCTTCACTAGCTCTGGCAAGCCAGTCTGTTTATCTTCTCCAACTGTGTTCTCTTCACGAGCAGCGATATTTATTGCGTCTTCTGGTTCAGCTTGCTCTTGTGGTTGCTTGTCCTCTCTTACCTTTGCATCTTCAATAGTCTCCACATTATCACCGTTGTTTTCATTTAGAACATGATTCACCATTTCCACACGTTTCTCACCCTCACCAGTAGGAGCTCGGGTCTCGTTTTGAGGCTCAATAACATCCTTAGTCTCGGAAGTCACACTTGCATTCTCAGCTTCATTCTGTTTTGCTGCTTCCTTTTTACCTTCAGCATCAGCATCATGTTTTTCAGTCTTCCCAACTTCCCCGGCTATGTCTTCTTTCTCTATCTTTTCAGCATCTTCCATCTGAACCTCATCTGCCTTTGTTTCTTCGACTGTGGCCTCAGCATCCTTGCTATCCTTCTTCGAAGCCGATGATTTCCTGGTTTTTTTCTTCAGAGGTTCACTTTCAGGAGTTGGAGGAGCTGCTTTTGCTTTCTCGCTAATGCGAGTTGATCTTCTAGGTGTCTCACCAGTGCCCCAATCAAACTCAGAAGCAGGTGGGCCTCCGGGATGTGATTTCAGGTACTGTTGTAGCTGCTTTTGGTTGTGGATCTCCTCTCCTGTTGGGGCAGTAAATAGAATCTCGCTCTTTCTTGGAGTACCTCCTCTCTTAGGAAAGAACTGCAAAAACTCGTCAAAGATTAAGACTCAGCAAAAGTAAATAACAAGAAAATCACACTTTTCTTCCCTCTATACCTACTGCAAAAGATGTTAGCTTCTCTAAACAAGACCAAAGTGAAGTTAAATGCAAGAAATGGAAATTAACAGAAATCTGATGCTTAGTACATTAGGACAATCCAGCACTGAAAAACCTTCCTTTGCACCTTAGCATAATCAATCAAACATGGCACAACAGATTAGAAACAACACCTTATCCTTCAGTCTTCTCATTAATGCTGAACTACCCAACAGAGAACCAGTCAATATATTCACACCAAAATATGCATGAAACAACTCTACATCACACCTCATATATGGAACTAGAAAAGATTCGCCCCGCAAAGGAATGAAGGACAAGAGTAACACTCACTCTGAGCCTCCAACATACTATAAACACACAAAGGGGCTGGATAAATAAAAGCATGGTTGTAGAAACCGACGAAGCAAGCTTAAGGTACACTAAAAGTAAAAAAGAATCTATTCAGTCAGTATCATCTGGAATTGCCACAGGCAATAGTACCAACCGAACCCAAAAAAAACAATTCAGCAATAAGATCACCAGTTTCCCAGTCTCTAGCAATGCATCATTTTTCCTTAGATAGAGTAACCGGGAAGCCTGTTAGCAATCACCAAAGATATCTGCCAATAGCCCAAGTACCATCCATTTCATCTTTCATGTGCCGTAACAAGTGCTTAGCCACATTTGATAGCTTAATAAGTAACAAGTCTGAGATTCCGTAAGAGATTTAAAATGGATAGTATCTCAATAGTTATGTTTTTTTTTTTTAGAGCCAAACTACTGGCACAGGTGGTTGTTACTACACATCCCCGTATGTCCTCACCAAAAGAAAGGGCAATTAAGGTGTGTTTCTTAGATAATATATATGGAAAGCCAAAGTTGGTAAAGAGTTCATTGACTAAAGCTGGAGAATCCTGAACATTTGGTGCTTGAAGAAAAAAGGAAAACGATGCCATTGAGCAAATACAAGACTTGGCGCAGAAAGTGAATATTAGCCAAAGTATGTGGCAAAGAGTTCCATGAAATGTCAACAAATTAGATACACAAAGAAAACCTGATCAAGTTTCCCATTAAATTATTCACCCACAAGAAAATTCTGTCTACAGCTGAAGAAATATCTAATGAAACAATGAGAGGGCGTTTGTTTATAGGGAATTGAAGGTGGTAAAGTGAATTCTAATCCCAAGTCCTTTTCCACCTTCATCCTTTTAACTTACTAATTCCTTCCATATCCATAACTCAATTCTGCCCCTTTCTCATTTGTATATAGAGATAGTTATTCCTCATTGAAGTTAAGAGTTTACTCCTATGTTTTCCGGGCGAAGCAAATATATTGATAAAGTTGTTGCTCTTGTTGAGAAATTCAAAGACCAGTTATGATTTTGTTAGGGTAAACAAGTTATGGATTTAAAGAAAATTTAACTAATAGAGTTGAATTGTCCACTCCAAAATTCAATCTGCTTCTAGAACTTAATAGAACACAAAATAAAAGGTTATCTAAGAGATAGATTAGGATATTTGATAAGTTCCCATAGTTAGGTATTCACGGATAGTAGCAATAGGGCTATACAAATCAGTTTTTTTACTTACCAATTGCACATTCAAAATATATTTCACTAAGCATCCCAAGAGAATAAACCATTTTTCTAAAAGCTAAAAATACAATAACAGACAAATCAAATCAATCTACCAACATTCGAAGTTCAAGCACCCACATATATGATTTCCTCAATTTCCTTTCCCATTGTAAGCATACCATGTTATCGGCTCTCACAAGTTTATCATTAGTAAATGGTAAATTAAAGATGAATTTCAGGTTGACCTATCGTTAAAACAATCTATAAACCCCAAAATATCCATTTGCCTTGCTTCCATATATAGTACTGGAAAAAGAACGCAGCTACCCTTTGAATTGGAATGATTCTCCTATGGACTGAAACTATTGTGTGACAAGTGTTTCACGCACAATAATCATGTCATATTATCCTAATCCCAATACATTTAATTTTTATTCTTTTTGAAGCCATTATAGTACCAACCTAAGGAAACAAATATTTCCTTGATATTTAGACGTTTACTATGCAACACATAAACAAACTTACAACTTCCTACACAAACACTTCCCAAAGGTAACTCTAATAAAATTTCCCAAAAGTCATAGCATCAGTCCTCAAGATGAATTCGAACTAAACTGTTCCATCCACTGTTCATAAACAAAAAACAAACTTAAAACGTCATGGAATCTAAGGGATAAGTAAGATTGGCATATAAAAAATTACTATGAGAACCTCAGAAGCAGCAGGAAAACTAAGCAACAGAAGAGGATTTCTACAGTCAATACATGTCGGCTCTTCCGATTACTGTAACCACCAAAATAGATGCTTTATTTGGAGATGTGACATGTAGACGGAAACAATAAAAAGCTTATCAAATTTAATCTACATCATACCTATTAAAAGTTCAACATATCCTCCGCAAAAAGTAGGGTTCTTGATTCCAATGACAACAATTCACAGAGCTCTAAAATTTGGCTCTGCCCTGAGCTCAGCAAAATTCTCTATCAATAACATTAACATATTACAGACAATAACATAGAATCAGAAGAACCAGGCCTTCTCTTATCAGGGGAATAGCCCATATATTACAGACAATAACATTAACAGCCTAGAAATAGAATTCTTCATAACAGGACACACCATAAGAAAAAAGGTCTCCATGACAAGGCACAGTTTACAGCATCAATTAGCTTAGCATATTCATCGCTTGCGATAAACGGACATCAACTAAATGGCAAAATTTCAACTCTCAAGGACAGATAGTTAGCATTTACGTAATGCTAAGAAATTAAAGGAAACAAAATTCTGAAATACTTCCATCAAATAGAAGACTCTTATCAAAGGAAATAGATCCTCATATTGTCCCTCTCTCAATACAGAAAATGGGTCCAAGATTTCCCAATAGCAGGAATTTTCTTTCACCAATTACAAATTAAGAAAGGAAAATAAATTGATTATGCTCATCATTATTCAAAAAGCATCATCCAAGATTGTGTGAGCTCTTCTCAGAAGTCTATAATTTTACATACTTCACAGGGCCTCTGGTTCCAATTAATATAGTGCAGATTTCAATATTAGTTAGGCAAGTCAAGCGGCTGCTCTGAACTAAGGTTTTTTTAAATGAAATTTGATTATGCTCATCATTATTCAACAATCATGCAGCTTCACCAGCTTTGCACATATAGTTGGTAAGAATCTGACTTCAGAATACTTCTGCGCTCAAATAAATTTGAAGCGGCTAGAAAACTCCAACCTCAATTCACTAGTTTACATTCACAATATTCAATTCATCGTTGTCACAAAGTAGCAAAACATGTGAGGGGTCCCGAGAAATTCAGTTTTATTTCAGATTCGTTTAAATCCATTGTCCATAGGCCATTGAAGACTGCAGAGTAATCAACCACAAAAAAACATTCACAAGTCATGCCAAGAATCATCTCTTTAGCATTCAATATCCAATAAAAGTCACCAGGTAATAACTACAAACTAGATAGCTAGTCTCCCAAATTTTCACTCTTCCTAGACTCCTTTTCAACCTCAAAAGAATTAACATCTGATACACAAACACCGCTAACAATAAAACAGAGTTCTTACAGCCCAAACATGTCACTATAGCCTCTAAAAACTTCAGATAGCCTGACCAGACTAAGGAGTAGTAAAACATTTTCTCTGATCCCATTGGATATTTTCTCTATAAATCCTGCATCATGCACCTCTCTAATTTGAACAGAGTTACAAAGCTTATTATATAAAATGATCTTTTTCGTCTTCCTTCATTTAAAAATATTTAAACAATAACTATGTTGATTGAAATCAAATTCTTAAACTCTCTAAAAACAATAACTTTTGTTTCTCTAATAATTGAAAATTCCGCTGTTTTCCACTTACTGGGAATCACCTTAAGTAATTGCAGGTCAACCGTATGACCACTACTATAAACAAAATTCAAAACAAATTTGTTGCTTAAACCCATAAAATACTCAATCAGGGCCAGGCTTTCACCGCGCAATAAACGACCATTGATGCAGTAAACCTTGTAAATCATCTCACTTTGTCAAGCCTTATTTAACTTTAGCAAGCATCGTTGTTCACCTACTCTAATTTTCCTCTTAATAGCTCACAATGTTGAGTTATTTCTAATGTTATCAACTTTATTGGCCACATCTCACGCTACTATAACAGAGCAAATGACTGTAGAGAGCCAATTCACTTTTCAAATGATGTCTCATCCACAATTCCAAATTCCCAATTGCTCCTTCCCATCAAACCAACAGAATTTAAAACAAATTAAATAAGAGATTAACAAAACGTACAGTAAAATAGCATTTAGAAAAGCTAACAACTTGGGAATTGTACAAAAAAAATGGAAGAGATGGAAAAAGCCATAAAATTTTAATAATTACATAAGAGTGAATAACGCACTATTATAAAATGTGTTCATAAAAAATTGTACAATAATGTTTTTATAAGAAAATAGTAAGTGCCTTCCCACTAAACCCTAAAAGACAAAAACATGTGAATTACCAAAACTGTGAAATATAGTTAGCTCCAATAAACGCTTTCTCCCATCTCACATGTGGATTAAAAGCAAATCAATCAAACCAAATCAGTAAGAATTCCCCAAATGAAAATAACAAATAGATTTCCAAAATCAAAGGATAAACAAATGGAGCAAACTATCGAGCACAAATGGTATAAACTTCAAAACCCTAATAAACAAAATTCCAACAATTCACTCAATAAATCCAAAATTAAACAGAAACCCACAAAAATTCCTATAAAATCAACTAAATCCAACACATTAAAAAGTAAACTAACTAATAGCAGAAAGTTTACTTTAAACTTATAAATTAAAAAAAAGGACCTGTTTTTTCCACCCAGAAGGAGCAGGAAGTTCCACTGAAACAACTTCTTCCTGGGAAACATTCATCTCAACTACACTTGCCAATTTTTAACTTTCCCCTGCAAATTTAAAATATACACACAAATTATTAATTCCCCACTAAAAATGAAAAGAAAAACAACAAGAGGATTAGAAACTTTGAAAGGAAAATAGTAAAAATAATAATAAAAAAAAGCGGTACGAAAGAGAAAAAGAGAAAGTTCAAGTCTGTACACTTGAAACTAACTTTCTCTCATTTTTCATGTAAGGGTGTTTCTCTTACCTTCTTGGTGTTTTTTTGCTCTCAAAAATTAGGTAAAGAAGAAATGAAATGAGGAGAGCGAAATTGGATAAAGAAAAAAGGTGAAGTTTGTTGAAATTTCGAGAAAAAAATTAAAAATTTGTCGATTTTGTTTTTTTTTTTTTAATATAAAAATACACATGTTGAGCATTGTTGATAAGATGAGTATGATAATAACAAATCTAAGATGAGCTTTAATGACAACAACTGTGAGAGGTTTTGATGAACTTATGATCTAACGGTTGTAACTTTGTTACCTTTTGGGTTAGTTATGATCCTTGTCTCCTTGATCATCTGGTCAACGGTGAGATATGTGTTGACAGTCTTTGATATCTGGTCCGTACTCTCTTCGTAAACTAAATGAAGTTTTAAAAAAGAATTTTTACGAAAATTATGAAAAATAGAATATTTTAGATAATAAATATATTATTTAATTGAATAATAAATTTAGATTGAGAAAAATAAAATATTAAAAAAAATATTTAAAAAAAGTTAGGGGAAAAAATATGGGACCACAACTAATAAAAAAATAGTTTTATAAAATTAGTGGGAAACATGTAGAAACCATAAGAAATATTAAATTGTTAAATTGAAGTTAGTGGAAGATATGTGAGGTCCATAAACATTATAAAAATATTAAAGTGAGTATGAATAAGGTTATTTTGTTAATGTGACATAAATGGAAAGATTATTTATCAAAACAACAAATAAAACACCCGAAATAGCAAATGGAAACTTATTTTAGTAATGGAGGGAGTAGTTCCTCTACCATCATATGATAAAAGTCTTATATGGACCTAGTCTGCAATAAAATAATGTAGAATTTTTTTATCAAAATTAGAGCTGTTCAAAACAAACCCGACCCGAAAATCCGACTCGGAACCGAAAATTATCCGACCCGAAAAAATGTAAGTTTTTTAGGTTTACCGAACCGCAATTACCCGAACCGATACTTCACTCGAACCGTTTAATAACCGAAAAGGCCAAAATCGAACTCGAACTGCAACCGAATTTTATAACCGACATATAAACCTTAACCGATGTTACCCGAACTGAACAATGATCGACCCGATTCAAATCCGACCCGAATTATGCACGTAACCGAATGCAACCTGACTAAAACTGATTAAGATCGAACTGTTTTTAACCCGAACTGATACAAATCCGAATCGATTATTAATCGAACTGTTTTTAACCCGAACTGATACCAACCCGAACCGATTCTTAATCGAACTGTTATACATCCGAATCCAATTTCAGTTTTCTAATTATGATTTTTTGAATATTTGAAAACTAATTTCTAATATTGAAAGATTGTAAACAAGTTTATATATAAATATTTTAGCAAATCAACTATAAACCAATAAGATTCCACCAATTCTTCAAGCTTTAAGCCCCAAAAATTTACATTCATCACTTATACATCGACCAAATTTAAATATATAAATATTAAGTTTTTAACCCCAAAAATTTACATCACTTATACATCTATGTAGCTTTATTGGGTCATTGAGTTCTGATGCATGCTCGTTCCTTTTATGTATGGCCAACTAATTCAAGATGAATTATGTTTTTCTCATTGTCCCACATCGCCTAGGTGAAAGAACGCAATCCCACTAGTGTGTTATTTATATGGGCCAATTAGAAGTGTTGTATAGATTGATTTGAAGGTATAGTGAGTAAAATCTTATTATCTAGTATCCTTCTATATCTGGAAAAGGTTTTAAAAAAAAACTTCTTCTAGTTATTTAATTAAATGTATAAGTATTTGAAATTATAAAAGCATTCCACAATAATCTGTAGGATAATGGACTTATATTATACATGCCCATTATAATAGGAACTAGAAAGTGCTGATAGATAATTTAGTAATTTTTGTATGAAATATGAGATAGACGATATAAAAAGTCCAAATACAAAATTTGAATATTTTAATTTAAACATCTTAAATGATGTATAAGATATTAAATAACAAAAGTGGATATTATAAGTAAAAAAATAAATGTTTTAAAATATTGGAAATATTTAGTCTAACTTAGGATATTTGGAAAACTACTTTTGTAGCGGAGGATGATGATGGATGTCATATGGATGATATGTGATGATCAAACTTATATTTACCTATTTATTTGGTTTTCTTTGATTTGGTTTGTATGACTATTTTTAAATACTCATGTTGTTTATTTGGTACTTATTTGAATGTTATGTGAGTTTTATATTTTTAAAGTGTTTATTTACAAATATCAAATGAAAGATTGTAAAATTATCTTTAATTTGAAATATTTATTATATTACCACCATTTACGTGTCCCCGTGTTCGCCATTTTAGTGCAACCTAGTGTTTAACTGAGATTGAGGGTCGGCCAAGCGAGCCAACCCTTCTAGTTTGCACAAATTATGTCGGCCATATGTCTTGATTTCCATACAGCAATCACCAAATCAAAGGGTAAGCATGGCATAATTAGCCAACCGACCCTTTTAAATATGCCCCAAGGCTGTTTGGTCTTGTTTATAGCTAGTCATTACTAATTACCTCTTCTTCTAAGTCGATGTGGGACAAGCATAAATTACCTCTTGTTTGGTCTTGTTTATAGCTAGTCATTACTAATTACCTCTTCTTCTAAGTCACTAACAATAGGTCTAGTTCCGAACATTATTAAGTTTTAAATTAAATACGATGAATTATTAGCGTAATAGATTTATTATTTTAAAGTATTCAAGGTCACTAACAAGTATAAATACATAATATCATATAAAATGGTTATGATTACTTGATTAATCTAATTCACTTTATTATATATAACAATTAAGTTTCATTTATCAAACTTAGAAATACAATCGATTATTAGTGTAATAGAGTAATGTATATTCTAATAGCCTATGAGATAGTTTAGATTATTCTTATTATTCATTCAAACAAATCGAGTTTCGATTATCGAGTTTTAATATTTAATCAATTATCAAAAGTAGCAACATGATGCATTACGAATAATCAAAAAAGGTGGAGTACTACACTAGTTTCATTTACTATAATCTATAATAGATCGAATTATGATAAGTGAACTTTGAATTACGAATCTACGATCGATTATTAATAATAGCCTATAAATTACTTTAGAGTTTAGAGTATTCAAGATCAATAATAACTAATAACTAATAGTAATAAGTAATAACATTGAGTTAACAGTCAAATGTCAATGATAGTCTATAAGTCTATAACTATAACTCTATAAGTATAACTCTATAAGATAGTTTGTATTAGTTTTTATTCACTCCAATAGATATAGTTCCAAACATTATTAAGCTTTAAATTACATACGAATATACGATCAATTATTAGTGTAATAGATTTATTATTTTAAAGTATTCATGGTCACTAATAAGTATAAATACATAATATCATATAAAATGGTTATGATTACTATTAATCTAATTCACTTTATTATATATAATAAGTTTCAATTATCAAACTTAGAAATACAATCGATTATTAGTGTAATAGAGTAATATATATTCTAATAGCTTATACTCCCTCTAATTAAAAAACAAATGTCTCATTTGGAATTTACATAAATTCTCCTCTAGTAATATATTCTAAATTTCTAATAGTTTAATTACAAGCCTAAAAAGAAATCGAGATAATTACTCTGAATTGGAGAGACTATTAGTTTATACTTTAGAGTACTCAATAAGACAATAACACTAATAAGTCTAAGTACGTAACTAATAGCCTACGAGATAGTTTAGATTATTCTTATTCATTCAAACAAATCGAGTTTCGATTATTGAGTTTTAATATTCAACCAATTATCAAAAGTAGCAACATGATGCATTATTAAATAAAAGTCTCAAAAGTAGCAGCATGATGCATTATTAAATAAAAGTCTCATATATATATATATATATATATATATATATATATATATATATATATATATATATATATATATATATATATATATATATATATATATATATATATATATATATATATATATATATATATATATATATATACATATATATATATATATATATATATATATATATATATATATATACATATATATATATATATATATATACATATATATATATATATATATATATATATATATATATATATATATATATATATATATATATATATACACATATATATATATATATATATATATATATATATATATATATATACATATATATATATATATATATATATATATATATATATATATATATACATATATATATATATATATATATATATATATATATATATATATATATATATATATATATATAAACTAATTGAAATAAATTGATCTGCCATAAAATGAGCATACATCAATTAAAAACCCGACTATTAACTTATTTCGATATTGACCCGATCGATAGTTGTCCGTAACCGATAACTACTCGAAAAATAAAGCTCGAACCCGATCTGTACCCGAAAAAACCGAACCAATTAGTAATCGATGACAACCCGAGACCGATTGACACTCGACACGAACTTCAACCGACACCGAACTGATGCTAACCCGATAGCTTGAATAACCGATCTCCAACCGAACCGTGACTAACCGACTCGACCCGCGTGTGACCCGTTGTAACACACAGCCGAAAAATAACCGATTCGAAATGCAACCAAACCGAATAACACCCGTCCGAAACCGACCCGATCAACCGAATGAACACCTCTAATCAAAATAGTATAATTCGCTAAGTATTTAATTATAGACTAATTTTATACAAGACTTATACTTTTATTTAAAATTATTTATTTGAGTTATCGAGTTTACATTGGTTCGATGATAATTGAAGTTCGAGTCGAGTTTCAATTGAGCTCAGGCTCTTATCAGATAATTATATTGTTTTTAGTGGGCTTAGATTGAGTTCAAGCCTTATTTTTCAAATAGGAGTAAATTGCAGGTTACTATTACCGACTCAATATCACATTACGTAGTTAATTGGTTTTTAGTTGATGTATGATCGAATGCTATTTATTTAAAGAAATATTGCCAAGATGTTATTAATAATAAAATGTTCGATGTTAATCGGCTCAAATTTTACTTGGTTAAAAATTGTGAAAAGTTAATGTTAATAAAATTTACATTGTGATGAATCAGATAAAATTTCACTTAATTATAATTTTACTTACAAATTGAGAATAAAATATATACTAAAGTGATTGGTGAATAATGTAAAAAAATGAATGAGATATTTGGTTAGAATTAAAAGGAGAGTTTGTTAACAATTTCTTTTGAAATCGATTTTTTAAAATGCTGGGTTTCAAACTTGTTTAACTTTGATTGTTCAATGGCATTTTAAGATTAGCTTGCAATTGTTTTAAAGTGTAAACGATCAATGCCTCGAGCCTGTACTTTTGAAATTTATTTGACTATTACATGATTATTGCGTTACTACTTTTAGTTGTATTATTGTAAATTAGTGTAGAAATTTGTATAATGCATGAATTTTTTAGTATTGGTATATATAAATATATAATATTACAAAAAATAATGCAAGAGATATTATGCAATAAAATCACTCAATTTTAATAGTTATATATAAAAATTAACTTTGTAATTTTAGAAAATGTCCACAATATATGAGGCAGTATATATATTTTCTAATTACTCAATTTAACTATAAATAAATAATAGTCAAAGATAATTTAATAATAGAGATATTCGCCTTTTGCTGGGACATGAATCTCTTCATGGGTACCTGGTGCTTCTGTAGCCAATGCTGCAGACCGAAAAAGTAAGAAATACACTGCTAAGTGTGAGGAGAATGGCTACAAATTCATCCCTTTTGCTTTCTCCACCTTTGGAGAGTTAGGTGAAGACACGCTTGACTTGTTTTCAAGGATTGCATTGTTTTCTTTGAGCAATGCAAATAGCACTAAGTCCAGAGCATACATTTTTCAGAGACTAGCATTTTGTATTCAAAAGAATGTGGGTATTTAGCTTGTTACTCGACTCCCCATTAACTTCTTATAAAGTCTTTTTCTATGAAATGAAATACAATTTATAAAAAAAATAAAATAATAATAATAATAATAATAATAATAATAATAATAATAATAATAATATAATGATAATGATTATTTTTTTGGCAAATAAAGATTTTATTATTCACCAAGAAAAAAAATATACAAACCAAGACAAATGGATCACACTCCAACTTAATTGCATCAGCATGAGAGTAAAAATCACCTGATTCCTCGCCCTCGCTCTTCATGTGCATTGGAGAAGGGGGAACCATAATAAAGCAAAAACAGCCAAAATAGTCGGTTGGACACAGCAAGGGATAAAATAAATCCTGTACAATCAAAGGACAAAACAGTCAAAAGAAAACCAAAGGCAATGAACTCAAATAGCAACTGTGGAGGGAGCCGCCAGTAGCAGGGAAGGTTCAAGTGCCCACGATGAATCTACTGCAACCAGGAACCTTATCGAGTTGTAGAACTGTAAGTCGTAGCCTTATCTCCTGCTGAATGCTTCTAACAAGGGAGGACGGAAATCTCACTAAGTTGTTCCAAATCGCATCGTTTCTAGCTTGCCATATGGCAAAGACTGTGAATGTATAAACTGCACAAACCACTTTTTGCTGAAATTTACTTTACTAAGCTTAAACTTGAAAGTCCATGACTCCAATGGCCTTAAATCTGACCCTAGTGCAAGCAATAAGACCTTCAAGGTATCGTATGCTAAAAGGACAATCGAAGAATACTTGCTGAATGGTCTCCTTGCTAGCTGTTCACAAAGGGCATAAATCATCCTCCAAAGCACCAATCAAATGAAGACGGTCCTTTGTTTTAAGTTTACCTAGCGCCAAGAGCCAACAATAAATCTTGTTTTCGGAATAAAGATATTATTCCAAACTATAAGATGCCATTTGACCCTCTGGTTCATCGAGAAGGTCTCCATATACACCTTATTGATGGAATAACTATCACAAAAGATCCAATGTTTTCATGTATCTGTAACAGCATAAAGTTTTTTCATTGCCCAATTAGCTGAAGATGGAGCATTGAACAATTTCCATTTACCTCCCTTAGCATAAATACCATGATCTCATCGCACTCATAAAGAATCCTTCGAATATGCCAAGCTATTTTTCCCACAACTACTTGATTCCGAGTATAGATGTCCCTAAATAATAATAATAATAATAATAATAATAATTATTATTATTATTATTATCATTATTATTATTATTATTATTATTATTATTATTATTATTATAAGAATAATAATAAATAAAACTTTTTATAATTTTTGATATTATTATTATAAGAATAATAATAAAATAAACTTTTTTTAATTTTTGATCAATAACAATTAGATATATTAAGAGTTAAAATGTTGCATTGGCAAGTGTAAAAAAAACTAAATGAGACTAATGAGTTGAATAAGATGTAGTATAATGTATGATAGGTGGATCTATTTTAGTTTAATAAAATAAAATCAACTTTACCTTATTTAGTTCAATAAATATAACAATTAATTAATTTAATTATTCCATGTAGCAAATCATTGTGAGGATGGCACATGAAATTTTCTAGTTCTTTTAGTTAATAGTATGAAGTATGATAGGTGGATTTATTTTAGTTTAATAAAATAAAATCAACTTTAACTTATTTAGTTTAATAAATATAGCAATTCATTGTAAAGATGTCACATGAAATTTTCGAACTCTTTTAGTTAAGGAAAAATTACCATAAATAATACAACCTTTTGTTTATTTTCATACAATAATACTAACTATTAATTAACCATAAATGATACCAACATAGGCGGGGTCTTTTTCTATACTAATACCAACTTTAGTTTATTAACTAGTTTACCAAATTATTTTGTCATATAATCTCCTATAGTTTGATTTTTAACATGTTAGGTATATTTTAGGAAAACAACCCCAAAATTGGTATTATTCATGGTTAATTAAAAGTTGGTATTATTTTAGAAAAATAGATACAAAATTGTATTATTTCGGATAATTTTTCCTTTAGTTAATTGTATGATAGCAATTCAAGTTTTATGGTGTTCATTTAATTTGATTAGAAAAATTAAATAAACATTGAACCTCAATCAACAACACTAAATATAAGAAACCATATATTTTAAAAAATTAATTTAAGAAAATATCTATTACTATATTAGACTAACTAATAAAAAATTAGAATATAAATCCTTATTACTTCAAAAACTAGTTCTATTAGTTTGAAGAAAACCATCTATCAAACTAATAACCTTATCCTTATTAACAAATAATTGTAACAAATACGGTCAAAGTGCCAATCACCTATTTTTATTATAAAATTAAGGGAAATTTGCAAAGAAATACCTTTTAAAACCCCTTTTTTGTAAAGAAACACCTTTTATAATTTTTTTTGTAAAAAACATCTTTTAAGAGACTTTTTTTTAAAATAGACACCTTAATTCAATTTCCGGTGGCTTTTATGTAATTTCCGGCGTTGACTATGCCTGTTGACCTCCAAAAATTTAAAAAGATTAATTTTTTTTATATTTTTATATTATTATTATTATTTATTTGTTTAATAATTTTTTTTATTATTTTTTTTTTAAATTTTTTAATATTATAGTTAATTTTATTTTTATTTTTATTTTTAATTTTAATTTTATTTTTAGTTTTATTATTATTATTATTATTTTTATTATTATTATTGTTATTTTATATTTTTTTTACTTTTTATTATTATTATTATTATTATTATTATTATTATTATTATTATTATTATTATTATTATTATTATTATTAATTTTTTAAAAAAAATTTTATTTTTATTTTTATTTTTATTTTTATTTTTAATATTATTTTTTTTAATTTCTATTTTTATTATTATTTTAAAAAAAATTTATAAAAAAAAATATTAAGAATAATAATAATAATAATAATAATAATAATAATAATAATAATAATAATAATAATAATAAAAACAAAAATAAAAAAATAATAATAATAAAAATAAAAAATAAAATAAAAATAAAAACAAAAGGAAAAATAAAAAAATAATAATAATAATAAAATAATAAAAAATAAATTATTTTAAAAATTTTAAAAAAAAATTAATTTTTTTTTATATTTTTATATTTTTATTATTATTATTTTTTTTTTAATTTTTTATTATTATTATTTTTTTTTTAATTTTTTATTTTTATTTTTAATTTTATTATTATTATTATTATTATTATTATTATTATTATTATTATTATTATTATTATTGTTATTATTGTTTTTATTTATATTTTTATTTATATTTTTATTATTATTATTATTATTATTATTATTATTATTATTATTATTATTATTATTTATTTTAAAAAAAAAAATTTTTAAATAATAATAAAAATAAAAATTTTAAAAAAATAATATTAATAATAAAAATAAAAATAAAAATAAAAACAAAAATAAAAAAAATTTTAAAAATTTTTTTTTAAAAAAATTAATAATAATAATTATAATAATAATAATAATAATAATAATAATAATAATAATAATAATAATTAAAAAAAAATAAAATAATAATAATAATAATAATAATAATAATAATAATAATAATAATAATAAAATCATAATAAAAAAATAAAAAAATCTAATTATAAAAATATAAAAAAAAATTAATCTTTTTAAATTTTTGGAGGTCAACAGGCTTAGTCAACGTCAGAAATTACACAAAAGCCACCGTAAATTGAATTAAGGTGTCTATTTAAAAAAAAAAAGTCTCTTAAAGGTGTTTTTTTACAAAAAAAACTATAAAAGGTGTTTTTTTTTTACAAAAAAGGGGTTTTAAAAGGTGTTTCTTTGCAAATTTTCCTAAAATTAATGAAGTTTTTGGTTGTTTGTCACGAATATGATTAAATTGGGAATAATAATAATTAGGTTAGCGGGAATCTCGATTATTACATGTTCCAAAATCAAGTGTAAGTCACATTGGTAGCATTGACACATACAACAATTATTAGATTGAATGAAAAATTACTATCATCTCTTGTTAAATTATCATTCCATCACTTTCTTAAATAATGCATACAATTAATTCTTAACAATAAGCTTTTTGGGGGGCTTACTATCAATCATTGGTTAGTATTAATGAAATTTGGCTCATTTGCATTTTTTACAGTTATCATATTTAAAAATTTATATTTTTAGAAAAACTCATATATTAATGGATGCAATAAATCACAATTATTCCAATTACACAGTTGTTTATAAATGCACTTTTTAAAAAATTATAATGAGAAATATATAATATAGTGTAAAACATTATATATTGTCTGATAAAATTCAGGAATCACACCGCAAAGAAAATTATACTACGAAATAAATTACATTTATTCAAGTGTAATTGGAATTACACAATTTAGAAAATTATATTGCAAAATTACATTGTTTATAAAATTATACAGCAATTTAGGAAATTACCAAAAGTACATAATATTCCTATTTTTCATCAATTGTTATTTAAAATTAAAATGACATAAAATTCAATTAATTGATCATTAAAATTAGTCATTTATATTATTAGACTACCATAATTAAATTTTTAAATTTTAGAAAAAAATGTGAAGTGTAATTTACAATCTAAAATTTCATTAAAATTAAATCCGTGAAGTACACGAGTTTCTATCCTAGTTATTAACTAATGCTAAACATTCCTAAGATTTCAATTTCATGAACTTACCTAATTTAATTATCTACTCCAGTAATATAATTCGATTACAATCTTAAAGGTGGAATATTAATTTATTAAATAAGTATTGACAACTTAATATTAAATCTTAATACTAGATCTTGTCCGACACTATTTATTTGGCATTCAGATATTTTATAAAAGCATTTAATCATTCACTTTATGCAATTTATATGAATCCAAGCATGAAAACTAGCACTTTATTCAAGAACATCCATCTAATTTTGTAGCCTAAACTAAACTATTATTCATGAATCTTGAGCATATTGAGATAAGTAATTAATTACCTAACTAATAATGAGTAAAACAGATCACATAAATTAATCTAAAAAATTAATAACAAAAAAAATAATACTAGAGTGGGAATGGTTACATAAATAAATCTAAAGAAATTATTAACAACTTAAATTAATCTAATTTTCCGTTGCATAGTTCTTTTAAAAACTTAGCATATCTAAGAACACTCTTAATTAAGTTTAAAAGGGGAATGTTTACCTCACATTTAAGAAAAGATTCATAAATGTGGTTGTTGTATTTATACTTAGTGCTCGCTTTAATGTTTTAGGAAATGGTGGCTTCGAATGATATGAAGGCAATAGTACGTGTTGGATCTTGCTTTGGTGAAGATGTTGGTTCAAGATCATTTGATAATGGATCTTGAACCACTATTTCTTCCTCTAGCTTTATGTCTCTAACTTTTAATTCTTTATCACTCCTTAATCTCATGACACTCACATTAACTTTAGAATTGATCTCAGTTCTAAAAAATAGCTTATCAGCATTTTTACCCAGCTTCAGAAATTTGACCCATTTGTCTCTCAATGTTTCTAATACTAGAATGGGTCTCTTCATGAAACTCAAAAATTCAATCTTGGTGATTGCTAATGTTGTGCGACATAGAAAGATAGTTATAGGTAAAATGATTATTAACGAAAGTGTTGAGAAGGTTGTTGTTGGTTTTGTTAAAGCAAGTGCCAATAATCTTAATGACGACGTTAACTTTAAACATATAATCGAACATGCTTTGTCTTGTACTTTAGAGAGGGCCGATAAAGATGTGTCGGATATGGGTGGTTTAAGGTTCGGAACGGTTGATGAAATTTGTTTGATCAAAGAACCAAGAAAAGAAACAGACTGTGAGTGGCTCGACTAGGTGCTCGATTGAGCCGTGCCTGTAACATCTCGACTTACCGTTGACTGGGTAAACAGGGTCGTCACGGGGATTATTTCCCAAGAAACTTAAATCATATCCTAAAACCTGGGCAAAGGAATCACTAGCTCTATTACGAAACCAACACAGCTAACTCTCAAACCAAATATCTAATCTAAACATAAAGTAACCATACAACTCACTACGAGTCCATTATAATCAACATAATCAGAACTAATCAGAACTAATATACATTAAACAATTCCTAATACAAACTATAAGCTTCCACGGCCTCAGCTCAAAAGGACATCCTTAGCACTCTCATCAACATTGCTAACCCAATTATTCCCGACCGGATCCGATCTGTAATCAGCTAAAAGATGGAAACAACAAGGAATCAGATTAAACTGAGTGAGAAGCAACAATCCAAAACAATTAAACACAGCAATTCAAAACAATGGTTTAAAAGCAACATCAGTTTCCTAGATCTATGTGCGCACAGGGAGTCTAGTACAGAGGAACATCCATAGCTCTAAGGCTATGTCTCTCTCGGGTGAAGCTAGTCAATATCTCAATGACAATTCGCTTCAAAACAGGGAGTAGGGAACCATGTTCCTCAACTCCGTCAATGACCAGCCCGCAAGCCCGATCCATTGACCATATCAATATCAGCATAATCATTCATAAACATTTATCACATTCATATAAATTTCACAAACTTTAAATAAAATTTT